>NC_089504.1:355258249-355561999 GCF_036850995.1 Saccopteryx leptura | reverse complement strand
CCTCGGGAAGTTTAGACTTGATGACTCTAGGAGGGCCTCATGGAAGACACTTATTCCCTTAGTTCTGTGTCTGCACAACTCCAATAAATAACATCTATTGATATCCTGTTTCTACCCTGGCCAGATGGCTTGCTTGGTTAGAGAGTATCATCCTGAAATACAGAGGTTGTGGGTTTGATCCCCAGTCAGGGCGCCTACAGGAACAGATCGATGTTTCTGTCTCACTCTCTCCCTTCCTCTGTCTCTGAAATCCATACAAAATTAATATTAAAAAACAGAAGAGATCTTCTATTTCTACACCTGCATGTCAGGAGAGGCACACCCGTTCTGTTGCGATCTTTCAGCAATGCTGAGGATTGGGAGCTGTAAACCACACTGTGTGGAGAGGGGACAGAGGCTCGGGTTAAACAGCTTGCTGTGAAAAGGGGGGAGTTGGGGCTGCCCAGCCCTGACGGGTGACAGTGAGCGAGGGCGAGATGGGCTTGCAGGGCTTGTGCAGTGCCCCCGCCCCATCCAGATCTGGGACCCCAGATGTCCTTGGGGCTGGGTTTTGCAGGTCTGTAACATGGGGAAGGTGGCCAGGGGGTAACACGGCCTCTCCGTCCCTGTATATCCCAAAGCCCTCAGCCTTGAGTTGATGAAGGGTCTTCGAGCATGCACGTACATACGTGTGTGTGTGTGCGCGCACACGTGCACGTGTGTATGACCAGCCCGGCAGCTGCTGCCGTCTTAAAGCCGGGGATTAGGGTGACGAGGCCCACAGGACCCTCTGGCGCTGGCCTGCAGCCAGAGCCATACGGGGCCGTGGGCTCCTGGGAATTTGGATCCCAGGCCGTTCTCGGAAAAGCATTTGCAGCGAGAGGCCACTCCAGGTGCCAGGCCTGGCCATCAATCCCTCACTCTTTGGAGCAGCAAGTTTATAAAGTAGCAATTAAATAAGAGCTCTGTAAGTGCTTCTGGGAACTGCCCTGAATGCATTTTCCAAATATAAATAACGGGGACCTCCACTCCGCGCAGAGCTCATGCGGAGCAGAGAGGCAGCCACACTGAAAAGAAGGGAGCCCTGTTGTGCCGACAGTTGGGCTACGTGCCCCGGTGTGCACGCGCGCTCCGTGTAGGTGGCAAGTACATTTGTCTTGCCTGCCTGGGTGGCATGTCAGCCTGCCTGGACGTGTCGCAGCGAGAGGATGGTGGCCGTGACTCACTTTGCTGGGGGAGGCAAGAGATCGCTGGGCTGTAGAGATAATGGTAATGATTGCAAAAGCAACAATGATGACACTGTATTTTCATTGAGCACTTACTATCTGCCAAGAACGCACCGATCCCATATTTTGGGTAGGTGGGGAGACTTGTCCGTGGTGACAGAGCCTGTAAGGTGGTGGTGGTGGGGGGGCAAATTAAAACTCTTCAGCCTCTTGAATTTTTAGGCCCTCATTATATGACGGCATTGTTCTAACAGTTTTGCACGAATGAACTGACTTAAGTCTCCCAACAAAACTGTGAAGAGAGTGTTATCTTATCACCCTGCTTTGCAGGGGAGAAACTGCAGCACAGAGAAGTTAAGTCTCTTGCCCAGCGCCATCACTTAGGCCCGGGCAGGCTGGCTTCAGAACCCCTGCTCTTAACCCCTCCCTGTGCTGCATCAGAACACTGGACCTGGGCCCTGGTACCAAGTGCCACTCTGTCTTCTCAATTCAGGTTCGATGACTGTCAACAGTCCCAGCCCAAGGCATGAGCAACTCAGTCTGGTTCAGAGAACAGCATGGGACTGAGTGCTCCCTGCCAGCTTCCTCCCCCTCTGTGGGCCCTCCAAGTCCCTTCTTTGGCCTCTGCCCCAGGATTCCTCCCCTCCCCTCCCCTCCCCTCCCCTCCCCTCCCCTCCCCTCCCTCCCTCCCCTCCCCTCCCCTCCCCTCCCTCCCCTCCCCTCCCTCCCCTCCCCTCCCCTCCCCTCCCCTCCCCACCCTCCCCTCCCCTCCCTCCCCTCCCCTCCCCTCCCCTCCCCACTCTCGCCCTCCCCTCCCTCTCCTCCCCTCTCTCGCCCTCCCCTCCCTCCCCTCCCCTCTCTCGCCCTCCCCTCCCCTCCCCTCCCTTCCCCTCCCCTCCCCTCCCCTCCCCATTGCTGGCACCCACAGCGGTACTGGGACCCCACCAGCCATGCTTGCTTTGCTCTCACACCTTCACACCTGCTGGCCTGTCCTCCTGGATGCTCTTTCCTTGCTTGGCCACTAGGAAAAAAAAATGCCAAGGTCCGTCCGTTAAGTCATAGATGAAGGCTCAGCCCATCTTAGGAGTTATTTCCTGACCATCACCTCCTGTCCACCCCACCGTCCAGGTGAATTAGATGTCTTTCCTCTGTGATTAACTCTATTAAAATACACTGCAGGTCTTGTTGTTTTTCTAGATATTGCTGGGTGGATGGGGAAAGCCACCTTCCAATAAGGGTGGACACTGGGCTCCAGCGAAGACTAATCCTGCCCCGTCAGAGCAGTGCAAGCAGGAAGACTGATTGGAACTGGCTTAGGCTCTGCTGTGTGACCTTGCCCAAGTCACTCTCCTTCTCTGGGCCTTGGTTTTCTCATCTGTAAAACAAGAACAATTATATCATCCTGGCAAGGTTCTTCTGAAAGTTAAATAAGACATAGAAAGCAAAGGTACCCAGCCCATAATGGGCACTTAGTCCATATTAGATCCCCTCCTCCTTCTCCTTACTTGTGAAATGCGCTCTCAGGACAGCAGAGAATGGAGATAATCAGGATGGCTCCATGAATAGCTGTTGGCAACACACGGCTCTGCGGCTTGATGATTCTTGCGGCGCTCCGCCACCTCGGGGTCTCATTGCTTTCTGCAGGAGCCCCTTTTCCTGCCTCTGCCGGGGTGAAAAAGCAGGCTTCACGCTCAACTCCTGGTCACGTCACAATGAAATGTGGCATTGCTTGAGTGTTGTCTTCCCAGCAGCCTCTCACCCGAGGATCCCATCATAAAAGCCCCATCTAAAATCTGGGCCCTGTTCATTCCCGAGCGGGGAGTCAGTGATTTCCCTGTCTCAGACTCCATCGAAGTTGCCAGTGATTAAGAAACTCATATATTTTCACACTCATTAAAAGAAACATGATATTCACTTTTCCAAGAAAAGCCATCCTTGTTTGTAGACCCTGTAATATATTGGGAACGCCTCTTAATTGGCTTCTAGGACTCAGTGTCAGAAGTCAGACCCAAGTTTGTTTATTGACACAAGGAAAAAAATAAAACGTCGTATAATTAGTTGAGTGACTGACTCTAAATTCAGTAACTCCCATCGGTATGTGGCCTTGTCAGGGTTTAAGATTCCATTTTGGGTTATGAAAGAGGCCGGGTCCTAGGTAGTCCAGACGCGGGCTGCCCTGCGCCGTAGCTATTGTACAAATGGCCTCAGTGTGCTGTTTGTGTTAAGATGGAAAACTTTTACATGTTTGATTTTTATGCAAGTCAATTAACTTGTTTTTTATAACTGTAAGGGCTTGCTTTGCAAATAAGATTACTTACCACTATAAATTATGGGAACATAGGGGCCTATTCAGACAAAATGTTACACACCCCTACCCCGTGCACCAGGCTGCGTGCCGGCCTTCTGCAGGGGGACAGCTGAGGCAAACGGATAGGGAGGTGCAGGAGGAGGGAGGGGTTATTTTGGTGCATTCTGAGGGGCCCTTCCAAGAGGGATGCAAAGGGGGGTGGGAGGTCTGGGGGTGGGGACTAGGGAGCGAACCAGAATACTCTTGTCTGGCTTCTCACCCCCACCTCCACTCCCCCTGGTCGCACAGCCTTAGCCAAGGCTTTCCCTTATATGGCAACGGAGGAATCGCATTTTTTTTTTTTTTTTTTTTAATGTTTGCTTCTTGGTGATAGCACCTCCCCCTGAAATTTGAAGTTTAGGGCAGGGCTATGTCCGGACTTTATCCTCACTGTCATCTTGTTGCCCTTCCCGCAGTGATGACCCATGCCTATCCCGGCATCCAGTGAGCGACAACGCCCTCCGGCAGTGCAGATGGAAGGGGCGAGGGCAGGGGAGAGTGGGGAGAGCAGCAGAGAGGAGAGGAGTTGGGGAAGGGGTGTGGGAGGTCCAGGCAGAGGCGAGAAAGAGGAGACTCAGTCTTGGGTCCCCGGGACTGACACCCTGCCTACAGCTCCTTCACGGAAGGCCCCGTAGTACTACACGGAAGGCCTTCTGGAAAGTGAGGTTGGGACTCTCGGCTGTCCTTCTACTTTGTGAACGTGGACAAGGTCCGTCCTGTTGTGGGTCTCAGGTTATTTCTCATCTGTGACACGGAGGCAGACACCCAGGCCTGGCGTACCTCCTAGGGGTCTGTTGTCACATATGATTGTCAACAGGGTGATTTTGCCCCCCTGCCCTATGGACATTTAGCAATTTTTGGATACATTTTGGTTGCTACAATTGGGGGTATATTGGCATCTAGGATGGCATGTAGGAGGGAGAGACCAGGGGTACTACTACACACCCTAGAACAGGGGTCCCCAAACTTTTTACACAGGGGGCCAGTTCACTGTCCCTCAGACCATTGGAGGGCCGGATTATAAAAAAAACAACTATGAACAAATCCTTATGCACACTGCACATATCTTATTTTAAAGTAAAAAAACAAAACGGGAACAAATACAATATTTAAAATAAAGAACAAGTAAATTTAAATCAACAAACTGACCAGTATTTCAATGGGAACTACGCTCCTCTCACTGACCACCAATGAAAGAGGTGCCCCTTCTGGAAGTGCAGTGGGGGCTGGATAAATGGCCTCAGGGAGCCGCATGTGGCCCGCGGGCCGTAGTTTGGGGACCCCTGCCCTAGAAGCACTGGCAGCCCCTACAACAATGAACTGTCTGGTCCAAATTGGCCACAGTGTCACTTTTGGAAACCCTGAGTGGTGGAATTGCCCTGCTTCTCTGAGACATAAGAGGGACAAGCTGAACAGTCTCTGGGATGAAATATAACTTACCGAAGAGGCGACGTAGGGTGTCTAGTCACTCAGGAAAAGAAGGACAGGTTTTCACCAGAAACAACAGCAGCGTATTACTTCACACAGACATGGGAGGTTGAGGTTGATTCAGTGTTTTGGGGTATATGTTATGTCATGGGGGTCCCATGGAGATCTATGGGGGTAGCTAGGGAAACGACAGTCATTACAATCCTAAAAATGATTAGAATGATCGTTATTCCTATTCTGCGGATCAAAACACTGGGGCTTGAAAGTATGAAATCACTTGTCTGAAACCACCCAGCCAGGCCTCCGAGGGCCGGACCTTTCTCACACCCTCAGGGCAGGAATCAGGATGTGTTTACCCTATCGTGAAGCCACAGGTCTGAGGAACAGTTAACCGTCACTGTCAAGTGTCATTGTCAGGCATGCTTCACCACATTTGCAAATACTTCCCAAAGGGAGGCCTTCCTTCTTAAGAGAGTTGCAGGATCCTCCACATGCTTTGAGTACTTTGTACCCACTCTCACTGGGTCATAGGTCATAGCCTTCATGTCTGTCACCTCTATTGAAATGGGGCTCTTTGAGGTTAGGGACCATATCTTAATCGTCTTGACAGACCTCTCTGAGCGGTAGTTTCCTCTCCCGGAATATAGGAACAATGGGCCTCACCGGCAGACCTTCATTAAATGTCTGTGGAACACTTGGATGAAATAAGAAAACAGGTCCTCTTGTGTCCCTAGCCTCTGGCCCCCACCCCTTCGTCCTTTCCCCTGCTGGCTTGATGTCACATTTGGGTGGCAAAAAGCAGAGAAAGCAAAAGATTTGGGAGAGTGTGAGAAGCGTTATTGAACTCTGAGGATTTTACCTAATTTTTTAAAGCACAATTACAGAAAACTGAGGATCATTGATTGGTATTCAGGAGAATTGGCCTTTGGGCATCCGGTTTTCCTAATAAATGGAAACCAGTGGAGAGATTTCAACTTGCAAATAAATTTCTGCTCTGACTCTTCAGATCATTAAAGAATTGAATGTCCTCAAGGAGATGGAAATTTAGGTGGCCACCTGGCAGACCCGGAACCCACAGATCTGTTAGTGCCCAGCTTCTACACCTGCAGATGGCAAGAGTCACATCTGCCCTGATGTGCTCCCCTCTGTGTCACTCATGATGCATGCCCCCTGGACAGGCTTAAGAAAAGTCTTCTGACATTTTAGGCATAACTCTGTTCAAATCTGTGTCTGATGTCCTTATGCAAATCAGTTCTATTCTAGATGTTGTGGGGTCAGATCATAAAAGACAAAGGTTTTGTTCTTCAAATTACCAGTGATTTTGAGAACACACTATCCATTTATCCATCCATCCATCCATCCATCCATTTATTCATCCATTCATTCATTCATTTATTCATTTATTTCTACAAACATTTTTTTAGTGTCTTCCATGCAAACAGTTGTGTGCCCCTTGGCAAATTAACCTCTGTGAACCTCAGTTTTTTCTTTTATATAACAGGGATAATAAAACACTCTTCATAATGCTCACTACCCAGTTTCAGGAATATGGTTAAGTACTCAGAAAATAATATTATTAGAGTCTAAACAGATATAAATGTCAGAGTATCAGCAAAATGTAAAGATATTTAAATAAATTTAATCAGCAACATAGAAACAAGTGTTAACTGAGGCCCTAGTGCATGTTGGGGATTCTAGACACAGTCTCTGAATGATCTTGGAAGGCTCCCCAGAGGAGGTGAGATGTGAGTCTCAGAGTAAATAGCATCCTAGATCTTAGAACTAGAATCAAGATGAAATCCCCCTTGTCTGCATTCTGACACATATAATTATTGTTATTTTCTCATTATGAGGTGAAGAAACTGGAAGTAAATGAGATCGTCTTGCACCTATGAGTTAGAATCAGATACTATTAATATGTTCTTTTTGCAAACACGGAAACTGAGACATAGAGAAGATTACTCTTTCCCATGACCCACCATCAGTCAGGAGTGGACCTTGGATGAGACTGCATGTAGCCTAGCTCCAGAGGCTAGGATTGTAGACCCTAGATTCCATGGCAACAGAGGCTTTTGTGGGATATTAGACTTGGGGTCAGACGCACCTGGCTTCTAATCTCGGCTCCAGCACATACTGTCTTGTGAACCTGGAGTAGACACAGGCTCCTGGGCTCTGTCTTCTCTGGGAACTGGAAGTGATGATGATTTTCACCCTGTAGGGCACTCACAGACTGATACATACAGATTTGAAGAGTTTGCCATGGTTCCTCAGACAGAGGAAATTACACCTTAGATCTTTATAGGTTCTCAAAATACATTAGAATGTTTACGAACACAATCATATGGGATTTGCTCAGATGCCCAATGAGTTATGCAAGGGAGATATTTAAAAAACAACAACAACTGTTTATTGTGTTGATTTTAGAGAGAGAGGGAGAGAAGAAAAAAGCATCCATCTGTTCCTGTATGTGCCCTGACCAAGGATTGAACCAGCAGCCTCTGCACCTCGAGAGGATGCTCCAACCAACTGAGCTATCCGGCCAGGGCTTCAAGGGAGAGATTTTTATTTCCCTTCCGGATGAGAAAAGTGAGCCAGAGAGGGAAAGAAGGGTGATGGAAACTCTTTTAAATTCTCCATTTATTTAACAAATACTAGCCCGGCAACTGTTATGTCCCAGCACCACATTATGTTGAGATAGATAAGGATTGTCTCCATTTTTCTGGAAGAGGCCCTGAGGCTCAGAGAATCTGTATAACTTGCTCATGATCATGAACAAATCATAAGCAGAGTTGGCATTTAAACCAGGGTACAGGTGGCCCCCAGACGTGCCCATGGTAGAGAGATTTACTCCGGGGTCACAAAGGCAGTAAAAGGCACAGCCCAGGACAGCTCCAACCCTAGCCTTTCAGGTTCAGACTCACGTATTTGACATATAGGTTAGGCCTGCACAGGAGTTGGAGTCCGAATTCAAAGCAAATGCTGACTTACGCAAAAGGTTAAAAAGTCAGAACCTCGGAGCTAGAAAGTAGCCCCTTCCTTGATGAAATGTGGGAAGTCTTTCCATTATAACAATTGCTGTCTATAGGAAACCTTCCCAGACGGACACCGCCCCTATCTTCTCACCAAAGGGATTTGGAGACGGCTTAACTAAAGACCCAGCTACAGGGTAGTCAATGCAAAGGGATCTCTGACTTGGGCAAGTGCAGCCTCCCAGGCAAGTCTGTGAGACTGAAGGGTGTGGCTCGGTGATAAGTGCGATCAGAGGGTCTCTGTGGGTTTTGGAAAAGACAGGGTGACATGAAGCCAGAGACAGGGGATTGAAGTCTTGGTTCCTCCGCTATCGGCTGAATCACTCAACTTCGGTGTTGAGTGATAACCATCTTCCTCTGAAAATGAAGGCAATAACATTTTTTTTTAACTGCCACCACAGGATTGTTTGAGACTTTAAAAACATAAAAGAATGATATAAACTGTATTGTACAATATATCTGATATTCTTTTTTTAAAGAAAAAGTTCATGGAGAACAGTGAAATGAATTGGCGAATGAAAGTATTTTTCTTTGCTGCCAGTAATGTAATCCAGAGACCAGAAGTCCAGAATCTGACGGGTTTGGACAAACTGGTCACTAGAGAAGGTCAGTGCAGTCCACTTGTGGTGTGTTTCACTAGGTCCTACCTTATGAACATGATGATGATGACGATGATGATGATAATAATAGTAATAATAATATAGCACGTTGCTGTTTATAACACACTTCCACATATGGTTTTTGGTTTTGGGTCTCTGAGTTGATCACATGCTCTCTTCTTTCTGACCTTTGTACAATGCTGTTACTGCTCCTGGAAGCTCTGTCCCCTCTCTCTGCCGGGCTGACTATTTATCCTTCAGCATCAGTGTAAGTATCTCATTCTCAGGGAAACCGTTCCTGACCCACTCTACTCCCATCCCAGGGAAGAGCCTTCCTTTCCTAGTGTTTTCTGATTCTATGTAACGCAGGTAAAACTGCCTGTTGTTTGTATCTTCCCCAGAAGAGCTGGTGTGGACACTTGTTTATCTTTGGACTCCCAGAGCCTAGAACAAGCCTAGGCACGTGGAACATGCTCAGCGGATATTGCTGTATGTATGAATGACTGACTGAGTGAATGAATGAATTTGGCTTTCATGGCAATTGCATGAAAAGGTAGACAGGGCTGGAAGATACCTGAGAAATGGTCTAAGCCAACTCTCCCACTTAGATGAAGGAACCAATGTTCCCAAATTAAATAGCAGTCCTGAAGTCACCCTATGGGTGGCAGAGCCTCACTGGACATAACCCTTTGACTGGTTCAAGACTGTTCTTTCTGTTTAACTTGTGTCTGTGGTCTCCAGGTAACCTCAGGATGATGTTAGGTATTTAGGTACGTCGGTTTGGGGCTGAGAACCCTCCAGACAGTAGTTAAGGTTCTGTAATGGAGAGGACACTGGGGCTAGCCTGACTCCTCCCCTCTCTTGACTGTCTATAGCCAGTCAATCACCAAGAGCTGTTCATTTGACCTCCCAAGAAGTTCTTGAATCAGTTTTCTCCTCTCCATCTCTAATTCCTCCATGATAAAAGACCACCCAATTTTGAGCGCAGACATTGCAAAGTTTTACTAATAAATTCTCTTTTTCCGACCTATTCTCTACTTGATATACGATGCCCTTCAGTGGCTTTGTATGAAACCTTCGACGATTGTATGAGAGAGCCCCCTCCGCGTGAACCCTTCCATAGCTCGCAGTGGCCTTGAGGATGGAGTCTAAATTCCTGAGTGGCAGCTGCAAGGCCCTCCTTGCATGGCCCTGGGCCTCAACCACAGTTCTTCTTTTCCCACCATTCTCAGACTCACGCTCTGTGTCATGGTAACCCCAAACTGCACAGAGGGCCCGGTTTACACCAAGCTACTTCAGATCTCTGTGCGTGTGGCCGTGTCACTCCCCTCACCAGCAGTGCCTCTTCCCTTCTCCGTTGTCTCCCCCTTTTGCCTGACTCACTCTTACTCATCTTCCAACCCGCTGAAGTTCCCAGGCTGGACCAAGAGCTCAGTAGGAACACTTGCCCACATCACGGCCAGAAACCAGTTCTGCTGCATCTCATTGGTCCAGCACTTGGCTTTGTGGGTGTTTAGCAAATGTATGTTGAATTAGACGCTACAAGGAGTCATAATCTTATCCTGTTACTGGCTACCGTCTTGAGCAGATCACTTCCTCTCTTCGGACTTCAATAGATATATATATAATGTAGCTATTGTGTGTACACATGGTATAGGGTTCAGTATCTTCCCTTGTAAAATGGAGGGTAATAGAGAATGACTTACATAATCTTTCAGGTCCCCTCAGATTTTAAAGGGCATAGTTCCCACATCAGTTCCACTGGCATAATATCACTGCACTATAATATTGTATAATAAACAAACGGTGGCTTTGGGGATGGATCCGTTGTAGCATGGTGGTCAGGAAACCAGTCTTGACATCAGATGAAGAGGTTGTGAACAGCTGATTGGCGTTTTCTTAGAGGCTCAGTTTCCTTGCCTCAGAAATAGGTTGGCGGTGATAATAAAGGTTGGTGGGACAATCAAGTGAGACGCTGTGTGTGATGTGGCATGTGGCCCCTCGTGCTCAGGATGCTCAGGATGACTGAGAATGGCTGGCTGTGGCCCATCGTCACGTGACGTTCAGCCCCTGACAGGTGGTGTGAAGTCTGGGTTCTATGACTCCAGACTTGTAGGAACCAGGCTTGAATTTTCCATCCAGGGGGGCCCTCCAGTCAAATAGGTTGGAAGCAGCTAGCCGCCCTTAGTCATAGCATACCACAGGGGCTGAAGTCCCACAGTAGCTTCACCAGCGCCCATGCCTGGGAAAGGCTTGTCTGGATGTCCAGAGACTTCAGTTCTTCCACCCTGTCACCATCCCCCACACAGAGTTGTTTCTCTTGTTTGCTTTTACCCTGGAGTGTCTCTACCTTCTTCCCTTTCTGTTCTCTCTCTTGGGAAGATGTCTCGTTACCTCCTGAGCAAGGCCAGCTTGACCCTCTGGAAGATGCCCTTTGAGTTAGATGGACAGTCTTGATCAGCAGGATAAGGGGTGGGGGGGGGGAGCAACTCTGCCACCCCTCACTGTGGCTGGGATGCGTTGCCATGGCTACTAAATGGGGGGGGGGTGAAGGGGAGCAAAAGAAGCAGAAGAGAAAGCCAAGCCACAGCACATGTATATTGATGGGTCTGTGTGTCCACGTGTGCACACTCCTGTAGGGAAAAAGGAAGGGTGCTCATTTCGGAGGAGGCCTGACATTTTTTTTTTTTTTTTTTTTTTTTACAGAGACAGAGAGAGTGAGAAATGGAGAGAGACAGAGAGAGATGAGAAGCATCAATCACTAGTTTTTCCGTTGCACGTTGCAACACCTTAATTGTTCATTGATTGCTTTCTTATACGTGCCTTGACCGCGGGCCTTCAGCAGACCGAGTAACCCCTTGCTCGATCCAGCAACCTTGGGGTCTCAAACCTGGGTCCTCCGCATCCCAGTCCGGCGCTCTATCCACTGAGCCACCGGTCAGGCAGAGGCCTGACATTTTAACGATAAGACCGAAATCGTCCAAGGTGGATAGACCCACATTTCCATTCGCTGTATTGGTGACCCCCTACATAATGCTGTACGGTCAGAACAGACCCCAGAATCTTGGCTCCCGTTCCTCCCCTTCTCATCCCTTGCTATTGCCTCCGTCCCCATAGGAGAGAGAGGATGCACTTCTTACGTGCCCACGTGTGGCAGGCCTTGTGCAGGCCTCCTATTTTCCGACCTGCTTTCATCCTTGCAATACCGGGCAGGGTAGACAGTGCTACCGCTACTGCATAGACAGGGGTGGGTGGGTGTGGGGGTGTGGGGGGGTGCGGGCGAGTTAGGAGGCTAAAGGCACAGGTTGTGAAGGCAGAATGCCTGCGTGAGTCCCAGATCTGCCATTTCCTAGCTGGGTGACGTCAGTCGGTTTCTCCGCCTCTAAGCGGTAGTGCCGCCTCCCAGCCCTGCGAGGGGTGAGCGGGGACACGGAGGATGCTTAGTGCAGAGCTTGGCACGCGAAAAGCGTCCAATAAATGACCACTGCTCTCACTGACTCTCCCCAGGGACTGTGGGAACGGAAGGAGTTCGCAACTGTTGTTACTATGCCTTAACTTCCGTGGGGGCAGGACTCAGCCCACGAAAGGAAGGACACCTTTACCGTGGCTTTGCCATCGTCAGGGGCCGAGAAGGCCTGATGGGAGAACGGCAAGGCTCTCAGAGGCGGCTGCCAGTCCAGGTCTTTCTACTCTGAAACGAGCTCTTTCTACCCACTGCGTTCACTTGAGTCAGAGGCTGGTCGTGCCTCCGGAGAAGTTTCGGGGTAGGATTGGCAGCGGTCTGTCTCTGAGAGCCGACCGTACTCAGCCCGGCAGGGAGGACGTGGCTGACCCCGTGAACGTGCTGGGCGCCTTTCTGTTGTTTTTTTTCTGAAGCTGGAAACGGGGAGAGACAGTCAGACAGACTCCCGCATGCGCCCGACCGGGATCCACCCGGCACGCCCACCAGGGGCGACGCTCTGCCCCTCATGGGCGTTGCTCCGCGGCCAGAGCCACTCTAGCGCCTGGGGCAGAGGCCAAGGAGCCATCCTCAGCACCCGGGGCCATCTTTGCTCCAATGGAGCCCTGGCTGCGGGAGGGGAAGAGAGAGACAGAGAGGAAGGAGAGGAGGGGTGGAGAAGCAAATGGGCGCTTCTCCTATGTGCCCTGGCCAGGAATCGAACCCGGGTCCCCCGCACGCCAGGCCGACGCTCTACCGCTGAGCCAACCGGCCAAAAAGACAGTTGTATCGAGTGCTTTAAAAAATGATTTTAATCTTGAGGGGATGGTTCCGGCATTTCCACGGGGGTGCCGCTAGGATCTAGTCCCGGCTCCAGTGCTAACGAGCTTTGTTATTTTGGGCAAGTCTCTGGCCTTCTGTGGGCCTCAGTTTCCTCACCTCTGATGGGAGAGGACAGGGATAAATGGCAGCTGCTCTAATGTCCCTTCCGTGCTGGTCTTCTTTGACTCTACCCTCGGGTCCTCTTGGTTTAAATAGACTATAATTCCTCACTGTCCCACCTTTTGTCGAACCTGTGCCTCAAGAGGCAGCGTATCTACGGAAGAGCACGCCTACCTGGGGTCCACCGTTCTTTCCAGAGAGACCCTGTGGTCTCTGCAGTTGCTCCTGTCCACTGCCCCTCTCTGTCTGGGTGGGGACAGCCTGCGAGCTCCTTGGAGTATCCCATATTACTAATAACAGTGACTTCTGTTTGCTCAGGGTTTTAGAACTTACAAAAGCATTCATATTATCAGTCATATGGCTGGGAGGGGATAGAGCCAACAGCTGAGGGTCAACTTCAAAGTCAGGCTTTTCACAACTCCACGCTACCTACCTCTTCGAAAGGTCTCCTTAAGTTGAAGTTGGAATTAACTGGTCTTTATTAAACAAACCAACACATTCTTTTGGATTTGGCTTAAGAAAAGAAAGAAACAACTGGTCCATACCCACTCACACGGTTACTCACTCACCACATAAATATGCCCACTGAGTATTGGTCACTATTTTGGATAATATGGCTGAAAATCAGAATCAAATAAAGTAGCTTCCCTCAAGGGGCTTTGGAACCAGAGACAGCCAGATATGGGTTCGTACAAATTTCATGCAATGCTGTCGGTGCCGGGTGAATGTGTACTATGCGAGATTGGAAAGAGTGTGGGTTTTGGAATTTGGACCCTGGTTTTGACTTGTGGCTTTGCTACTAACTCATGAAGAGTCCTTGGTTAAGTCACCAAATCTCTTCGAACCTATTACATAGCAATTATAATACCAAATGGATTACTGTTGGAATTTAAACGCTACAGGTACCTAGGACAGTGCCTCTTTCATATGGGCAGTTGAGATCTATCATTGTATTATTATTCATCAACACTATGGGAGGACAAGGTATGTTTTAATTAATTCCACCCTGGCCAAGGGCTAAGGAGGCACCCTGTGACCTGGGCCCTGAAATATGAGTAGGTTTTCCCTAGGTAGAAGCCTGCTTTGGGGTGATGGGGCAGGGTGCGGTAGGGGGCATTTCAGGTAGAGCAAATAATTCAGGCAAAAGCATCCAAGGTCCAGCAAGCTTAGGCAGCCATGAGCAAGTCCGTGTGGCTGACAGGTGGCAGTGGGTGAAGCCCAAAGTGTTGGCAGATCATAGTGGAGAAGTTGGAGGTCATGGCTGGGTGGAGGACCTTGGCCACCAGGCTGAGGAAGTTAGTCCTGGCTCTATGGGGAGGCACTGGAAGGTTGGTGGATGTGCTAAGGAAATGGCTAAGTAAGTGGCGATACTGAAGACAGGACAGGCTGGAGGTGAAGAAGTTAACTATCAGGCTATCCCAAGGCCAAGGCAAGGGGTGAAGAGGGCCTGAGCTATAGTTTCTGATGATGATGGGGAGGAGTGGGTGACCCGAGAGGTACTCTGTGAGTGGGCACTCTGTGAGTAGAGAGAGGATGCTCACAAGAGGTAGACCAGCTGTTTTTGGGGGTCTCTATACCTGGGTGAATGAATGGTCAGGCCATTATGCAAGAATGAAAACAGAATTGAACATTTAGGAATAAGGCTGGGCTTCAACTTTGAACTTGTGTATGATGTGAAGTCCAGGAGGCTGTGGGCACCATAGGTACGGAGCTCAGAACAGACATGTAGCCCAGGGCAAAGATGGGGGTGCTGACTGCTCAGGCATGGGACTCCCACTGTGGGGGGCCCAGACCTCCCCTTCAGGCAGAGGCCATGAAAGGACAAGAGGAGAGCTGACCAGCACCCTGGGGAGCATCCATCTCCCAGGGTCTGGCCAGAAGGCAGAGTCACACTGAACATGTGCCCAGGGATCTGAGTGGGCAGGAGACACAGCACAGGGCTCACCCATGGTGATTGCTTTTGAAGGGAAGGAAAAGGATCATAGCAGAGGCATAAAGACTGCGGAACCTGCTTGGAATGTGGCTTTTGGTGCAAGTTGTTCAACCTTTTGGGTGAGAAGCACTTGAGTCCATAGGTTAGCTACCACGAGCCCTAAGTCCCATCAAAATTTCTCTGTTAGTCTTGATCTCTAACTTGAGATTCAACATTACCCAGGTCTCTTCCCCTCCTTGGGCCTCAGTTTCCTCATTCTTCCTGGCAGTGGCCCGGAGTGGTAGGTAGATGCCTCTAAAGTTCTCCATTGCTGCTAGTGCGTGCTGATGCCCATGGCGGCCTTGGGCGGACCTGCATGTGTCTGTTTCTCTCATAACTGGGTCTCTGCCCCCAACGTGAGATGAGAATGACACCACTCAGCACCGCTTCTGAAAGGTGGTCGCTTCTGGCTGATTGCTGGTCAAGGACCAGTAACTGGAAACGAGGAATTTCTAGAATTAAAACAAACTAGGGCTAATCACCTAGGCTGGATTCCAGCCTCTGTTCATGTGAAACAACTCCCTGGTTCCTTGATTTCCTGCCATCTTGATTTATCCTTCTGTCTCTCAGGTTTGCCTTTGATCATTCCTTTTCCCACTCTTGTCCATTCTTTGATTCTTTGGCCTATAATTTAAATAATAGCGACAACAACAAAAACCTAACCAAACCAACTGGCACTAAATACAGAGAAGACCCTCATAATAGCAAACTCCCTTCCCAGTAGAAAGGTTTTTGCCTCCAGGGCAAGTTATTCTTCAAGCCTCAGTTTCCTGATTTTATCTTTAAAATGATCATCAAAATTCTGGCTAAGGGCTAGAAAGAGAAAAAGGATGTGAAAGTGGTTCTAAAATATAAAATGTTAGGTGTGAATTGGTCACTGTTAAATTTTATTATTCCCTGGACAGGAAAGATCAAGTCTTAACTGTTCAGCAGATAAGATGTCACCTATTATTATTATTATTATTATTATTTTTTTTTTTTTTGTATTTTTCTGAAGCTGGAAATGGGGAGAGACAGTCAGACTCCCGCATGCGCCCGACCGGGATCCACCGGCATGCCCACCAGGGGGCGACGCTCTGCCCACCAGGAGGCGTCGCTCTGTTGCGACCAGAGCCACTCTAGCGCCTGGGGCAGAGGCCAAGGAGCCATCCCCAGCGCCTGGGCTGTCCTTGCTCCAATGGAGCCTCGGCTGCAGGAGGGGAAGAGAGAGACAGAGAGGAAGGAGAGGGGGAGGGGTGGAGAAGCAGATAGGCGCTTCTCCTGTGTGCCCTGGCCGGGAATCGAACCCGGGACTTCCGCACGCCAGGCCGATGCTCTACCACTGAGCCAACCGGCCAGGGCCCTATTATTTTTTTTATGTGAGGGGAGGGGAGATAGACTTCCACATGAGCCCCAACTGGGATCCACCCAGCGACTCCTATCTGGGGCTGATGCTTGAATCAACCAAGCTATCCTCACTGCCTGGAGAGGTGCTCCAACCAATCACTGGCTGAGGAGGGGGAAGAGGGAGAAAAGGGAGAGGGGAGGAGGAGAGAAGCAGATGGTTGCTTCTCCTGTGTGTCCAGACCGGGAATCGAACCTGGGATGTCTACACACCAGGCTGATGCTCTATTCATTGAGCCACTGGCCAGGGCCTACACATCTCCTATTTTTAAGGATTTCAGATGTGGGAAAAGTGAATCTGCCACCCACACATGAAAAGTGTCAGAAGTTTCTGCATGGATTTACTCAATGCTATTTAGCTTTTGATGCAGAAGTCTTCTCTAGGGGGTGAATTCCCTTCCTTGATTTGCTGAAAGAGTTGATCTCAGTTTAACTCAGCCATCCCCCACCCCCCTCAAGCTGACAGGCACCTTCGAAGTCAGTAACCCTGAAGTCACTGTAATCCCCAGAACTGAGACTCACTTTCGGGTCACCTGAACAGCCCTGGCTCGGTGTGCTCTAACACAGATGGGCACATTCTCAAATGTTCCCTGGATCACTGTTTATCAGGAGCAGGCTGCTGAACTCCTGCTATCCTCAGAGCCCCAGATGGAACCTGGCGGATTCCACACAGGTGGTCAATGAATATTTCTTCATGTATGCAGTCAGCTGTCTCTATAAATTGAGTGTCTATATGTGCCCCAAACTGCACCCGTACCCAGGGATACCTGGTGAGCAAATCAGAGGGAGGTGACAATCCACTGGAAGAGACAGAGCACAGAAGTAACTGAAAATTATAAATACCTACTACAAACTCGGATATATCCTGTTAGGAAAAGTCCTGAGAGCCAAGAGAGCATGAACCAGAGGGGGCGTGACCTGGTTTCCTCAGCAACGGTATCTGAAAGACGGGGACATTTAGGATGCTCGGCGGCAGAGAAGAATACACTCCGGCCTGAAGGTACAGCACGTGCAAAGGCACTGACGCAGGGGGAACTCAGTCCGTGATGAGAGAACCTTAACTGTGTGGCTTGAACCCAGTGGCAGGAGGAGAGGGGCCTCGTTCTGGTAAGGATTCTGGCCTTCATCCTCAGAGCCATGGGAAGACATTGAGAAGTTTTATGCAGGGGAGTGACAAGACCACATGTGTGTCTTAAGGTCACTCAAGCTATAGCGTGGAGAATGGATTGGAGCTGGGGCGAGCCTGAGACTGGCTAGGATTATGAACTCAGGGAGCACTAAAAACCCTTCTGCTTTTCCCAACAACTCGACTGGGCTCTTTTGCTGTCTCATCCATCCATCCATCCATCTCACTGATAAACTGAAATCTTCTCTAGACCTGTTCGAATCTTGTCTCCACCACCAATTAGCTGTGAGCTCTTGGGCGAGTCACTTAAGCTTCCGGTTTCCACATCTGCAACGTGGGGGAAGGATTGTTAACCTTGCTTGACTAATTTTTTTAATTCAATGTATTTAACACCGGTCAGACATCCTGTCAACAGTGGTCCCCAACCTTTTTTGGGCCACGGACTGGTTTAATGTCAGAAAATATTTTCACGGACTGGCCTTTAGGGTAGGACGGATAAATGTATCACGTGACCGAGACAAGTGTCAAGAGTGAGTCTTAGACGGATGTAACAGAGGGAATCTGGTCATTTTTAAAAAATAAAACATCGTTCAGACTTATGGAAATAATGTAAGTTATTTATTCTTTCTCTGCGGACCGGTACCAAATGGCCCACGAACCGGTACTGGTCCACGGCCTGGGGGTTGGGGACCACTGCTGTACAACACGGTCTGGGAAGAGGCTGCCAAAACCAGTGACTTTGTCACTTGGATGGTGTAGGCCACCACTGTCCTTCTCACTCCTATTTCATAGACTCACTGAGCAGTCTCTAGATGTGGGGTGGGCTTTCTGAGCCCAACCCGGACTCTAGAGAAATAATGGCAGCCGACCTCTTATTACTGATGGTACTAGCCACTCCTGTCTCCACCATCTGGAATTAGCTCTGTTTCCTCTGTTCAGTTTCTGTGAGCTTCCGTTTTCCTAGCTGTGACCCAGACCTAAGCACCCCTATCCTTCCTGTCAGTATTTGCTAAGTGCTCCTGTGGGCAGGCACTGTGCTCGTCTTTGGGGACATAAGACAGGCCTGCTTCCTTCCCTTGGGAGTTTTCACATCTCGTTGCATGTATAATTATGTTCATGAAGGTGCTTTTTAAGTTCTAACACTGCTTATACTTATGCTTATGACTTCCATAACTTATAAGCTTATACTTCAAGGGAGGGTTGAACCGAAAATCTGGAAACGTTCCTTTTGGTGCCATTTCTGTTTCAAAGTCACTAGAACTGAGACGAGTCATTTGGCCTTGACAAGCCTTAATTTCTGCAGTCAAGTGTGAAGAACTTTAAGCCCATCTCAGTTTAAATGTTGTCATTCTATCGCCTTTTCCTCGAAAGTGGCCTCCCCTTCCCAAATTTTGTATGTGGTTTCCTTTAGGACTTCCTTTCTTTGTACTTCAAAGAATCAAAATTTGCTGTTTATTTTCAGCCTCCTCCTTATATCTGATCCCAGGGTCCCAACAGCAAATGCCTGCAAGAGTTCTGGTAGGTAATAGAATAAGTGAAGCAGGCGATAGGGAGAGGTGGGGACTGTGGCAAAAGAAAGAGGGTATGTTCAAATTGAACAAGACAGCTTCTTCTCAGCGCCAGCAAATTACTATTTAATACAAAAATGCAGGCTGGGACTGACTTCTGTTTCCCTTTCAAACATCTCTTACTTGTGTCCTTTTCTTTCCTTCCCCCTGACCACACTGTCTTTCAGTAACGGGTGACCGTTACAGTCCCTCCCGTGTGGCCTTTCAGCCTGCAGATTTTTTTTTCTTTTTTTACACAAATCCAATCTAAAAGAATCTTCCCACTCATCCCTTCCACAAGAACCTACAATGGCTCCCTGTAGACCTCCCAGTCATTTCACTTCATTGAACCTACTACCATTTCCCCGAAAATAAGACCTAATGCAATTTTTTTTCAAGCTTAGAAATATAAGACCTCCCCTGAAAGTAAGACCTAACATGTCTTTAGGAGCAAAAATTAATATAAGACACTGTTTTATTTTCAGGGAACCAGGGTATAACCGAGCATTCACCATGTCGAGCATTATATTGTGTGCTATGAAGACTTACCAAGTGAGTTACAATAAGAAATTCTGTCCCTTAAAGATCCTTACAGCCTACCCTCACTGGTGATGCTGCACTGGATAGAGCGTCCACTTGGGGCGCTGAGGATCCAGGTTTGAAACCCCGAGGTCATGAGCTTGAGCACAGACTCATCAGCTTGAGAGCAGGGTCGCTGACTTGAATGTGGGATCATAGACATGATCCCAGGGTCACTGGCTTGAGCCCAAAGGTTGCTGGCTTGAAGCTCAAGCTCGCTAGCTAGAGCCCAATGTTGCTGGCTTGAGCAAGGGGTCACTGGCTCAGTTGGAGCCCCCTGGTCAAGGCACATATGAGAAGCAACAATGGACAACTAAAGTGCCACAACTATGAGTTGATGCTTCTTATCTTGTCTGCCTGTCTCTCTCTAGCTAAAGAAAAAACAAAACAAAACTCCTACAGCCTAGAACAGGGTTTAACCTTTATGACACAGACCTTAGAATCTGATGAATACTGCAGACCATCTTCCCAGAAAACAAACAAACACATACAAATGCGTTTTACACATGCTCTGCAGAGCCCCCCTGGACAACCCTTTTCTGAGTACAACGGGTTGAGACTTCCCTTCCTAGGGAGCCTACCATCCATCGGGCTCAGTGTGATGAAGGAGCTCAAAGAAGGGAGGTGACTCATCCCAGCCAGGGGAGGCCGTTATGGAGGAGGTCTGATGTGACAGGACATCACAGGCCTGCATTTGAATCTGGCTGCTTCTGCTTACCGAAGGTGTGTCCCCGGGCCAGTCACTTGACCTCTCTGAGCCGCATTTCACTCGTGTGTGTAATGGTGATGATGCCTCATTTCACAGTGAGATCACCAGTGTGAAGCAACAGGCTGGTAGTGTCACTCGGGCTGGGCCAGCACCTTTCTTTGCCCCTGGGCCTCTCCCAGGTTCTCCTGCAATGCTGTCTTCCGACCATTCCCAATGCAAATACATCTCGTACCACCAGCGTCCTTCTGGTCTGCTGAGGAAACATCTTACCACTCTCCAAGCTCAGAGTGCTTGATTATCCCTGCCCACCCTCTTTTGCTGTCTCTACCACCCACCCACCCATCCATCCATCCATCCATCCATCCATCCATCCATCCATCCATCCACCCACCCACACATCCGTCCATCCACCTACCCAACTCAATTATAAATTAAAACCTCTCCGGGCTTCTCAGATTCCTCCCTCTTCTGGACAAGCCTGGAACCTCTAACCTCCGTGTGTGTGAGGAAAAGGTGGCAAGTGGCAAAGGAAGCTCTTTCATATGAGATTCCTCTTCTGTGCCTGGTCCTATGCAGGCCTGAAATGTCAGGGGCCTTTCTAACCTTTCCCTCAGCGCCCACATCCAATCAGTCACCAAGTCCTTTCCAGTCTTCGGGCAAATGAGCTTTGTGTTCATTGGCCATTGATGTTCCTCCAGTATCTGCTCTTCCTGCCTCTCTCTGGACCACGTCAAGGTCCTCCTTACCTAATATTCTAGCAGCTACTATCCTATTTCCAATTCCTCCTGGACCCTGGCACCACACTTAAATTGCAAAAGACTATATCTTCTCATGTTTTTGTCTTGAGCATAAAATATAGAGTCTGGCCTATAGAAAGTGCTGGTGGTAGATTAAAGGTGGCCCGGGGTTCTTTGCTGCTGCTCCCATGGAGACGTGATATCTAATTCCCTCCCCTTGAGTCTGGGCTGGTTTTAGAGACATGCTTAACCAGTAGCCTGCAGTGGAGACAGAATTGTGGGACCTTTTGAGGCAATGTCATAAGAAGCCTTGTGACTTCCATTCAGGTCCCTTGGAATACTCTGTCTCAGAGCCATTAGCCCATTGGGAGGTCCAGCTATTCTGAAGCCACTGGACAGTGAGAGAACCCAAGCCGCATGGGGAAGCCACTTGTCTACTTGTAGGGGCTCAAGTCAACAGGCCAGCTGGGCTCTTAAAATGGCTAGAAACTGTTTGGGAAGTGGCTCCTTCAGCCCTCGGTGGATACCATGAATATCAGATGTGAATTGCTCAGCTGAGACCTTCCTAATTCCACACCCACAGAAGCCTGAGGAAAAGAAAATGGTTGTTTTGAGATTGTTAGTTTTGGTCTGCCTTGGTATACCTAATAGATAACCAGAACTGTGCTAAAAAATCTGGGGAATAAATAATCCCTTTGCAGTCATGCTCTTATGGTGTTCCTGCCCTATTCAAGAGCCATTAGTGGCTCCCTATTGCCTGACATATAAAGTTGAGGCCCTGTGTTGGCATTCCAGGTCCTCCACTATTTGGCCTCAGCCTACTTTTCAGACCTTACCACCTGCTGTCACTAGGCATGGATCCATCCTACTTTCAAGTTTGTGTGAGCTGTTTCCTAAGCACATACATTCTTTTCCAACAGTCTTTCTTTCTTTCTTTCTTTCTTTCTTTCTTTCTTTCTTTCTTTCTTTCTTTCTTTCTTTCTTTCTTTCTTGTGTGTGTGTGAGAGAGAGAGAGAGAGAGAGAGAGAGAGAGAGAGAGAAAGGGAGATAGAGAGACAGACTCCCACATGTGCCCTGACTGGGATCCACCTGGCAATCCCCGTCTGGGGCCGACACTCGGACCAGCCAAATTCTCCTCATCACCCTGGCGGATGCTCGAACCAGTTGAGCCGCTGGTTGCAAGAGGGGAGGAGAAAGAGAAGGGGGAGAGGGAGGAGAAGAGAAGCAGATGGTCACTTCTCCTGTGTGCCCTGACCGGGGATCAAACCCGAACATCCACACGTGATGCCAATGCTCTATCCACTGAGCCAACTGGCCAGGGTCAACAGCATTATGTCTTTACTTATATATAATGCTTGTTCCATCTAAATGCCCTTTCCTCTCACATCACCACCACAGTAGGTTGACATTTAACTTGTCCTTTGGGACTTTAGTCAGATGACTTCTCTGGCCGCCCAGTCCAGCACTGAGTCCTCCACTGTCTGGCCCAGATTTGTTTGATGGTTTGTTTACCTCCTTTTTCATCACTTACGCCATTCTTCATTTTTTACCTCCTCTATTGTATTTTAAATTCCTTATGTGTGTGTATGTGTGGGGGAGTCACAGAGACGAGGGAGAGGGGTCTTGGCACATAATGGGGTGTACAAAAATGTTCTGTGTGGCTTGCCAGGCACGAATCCCTACAAAACTACAGAAGAAGCAATGGGCTTTAGTATCAGCTCGGATTTAAAAATATAACTGTGTCACTTACTGTGTGGCTTTGGGTAAGATGCTTAAACTCTCTGGGCTCCAGTTTCCTTATTTGGAAATCAGAACCCTTGGATGAGAGTGGGTAAAAAGGGCCTCTCTCAGTACTTGGTGTCTCACAAGCCATTAATAAGTGACTTGTGAATAGACACAGCAGAATGGCCGAGCAGAGTTTCTGACGGTCTGTTGTCATTATGTCAGTTTTGGAAAGAACTTTCCCTGGCCAAAAAATAATAATTACAGTGATGATAACAACAACAACAACAACAATAATATACAAAGATAAGTTAAGAACAAAGAAAAGGGGAGCAGTGAAGGGCACCATGGATGTCCCCCCAGTCAACCCCAGCTATGTTAATCAGCGTGATCTTCCGCAAGTCCTGGCTGGGGTCTCAGTCTTCTCATCTGTAAATTGAATGGTGGGCATTGGAATCTAAGCTCCCCTCCAGCTCTGGCATTCCAAAAGCATTAAAGAAAAAGGATGAATCACTCCTTCAAAATACCAATATGGGCTGGGCCCTCCCCCTGCCGTCCCCCTCCAGCACAACTAAGAGCTCTTAATACACAGTCAGCCTCCCTGCTGCAGCTGCCACCAACCTTCAACCCCCTTTCCCAGGAGTCTCACAAGCAAGACTGATAATGGACCCCTGGCCTTCTCCATCTCAACAGGGAACCAGATCCCATTCCCAGACCCCCCTCCCCCGAGGGGGCTGGCTCTCCGCGGACATTCGGCCTCAGTATGCGTGTGCATCAAGTGTGGGGTGTTGGAAGAACCGAAGGGAGGAAGAAAAGGAAGAGTTAAAAACAGAGAGTTGATGAGTGGATTCTTGCAATCACGGCAGGAAGGCTAAGAAGATGAAAACCTCGCCATTATTTTCCAGGATTTTGAACAAGTTGATGTATCTGTATCAGTGATGGCTATAACTCTCCATCCCGAGGGGGCGTGGCCCCAGTAGCTGCATACATTCTCACACACAAGTTGTCAAAGCCTCAGAAGACGTCAAGATCCATTTTCCTTCTTACAGGAGATAGGCACTGGGTGACCACAAGAGATAAATTTCCTTGCCTCTCTGCCCAGAGCTCTCCACTCCTATCCGTGTGGATGCTATTATTAGTATTATCTACATTAACAATAATAGAGACGTAACCGGTTGTGCATTAGTCACAGTGTTCCGGGAGCCAGCACCTCCTTCGCTCTCTTCTGGGACTGCCTGGTTCCTGCCGGGTTCTCTTTCCGCGTCGGTGCGGCTCCGGCTCCGGTCCTTCCAGTTTCTGTCCGGGGGTCTGTCTCTTGCAGTCACCTCTGCAGCCGGTCCTCCTAGCTCACACCGGCTCCCGCTCTGAAAGCCGAGAAGCTGCCCGGCTGCGCGAGCGGGTTTTCCAAGTGGGCAGGGGTGGGGAGGAGGGGCGCGGGGCGGCGGGCGGGCGCAGGGAGGAGGGGGCGTCACGGAGGGGAAGACCTCGCATTGTAATCCAATGACATTGCCAGCGTGGGGGTGGGGGCGCTGGCCTCGGCGCGCTCTCCGAGTTTTGGCTGCCCGCCCAGCTGGGAATAACTCTCTTCGCATAATTCGCGTGTTTACCAGGCATGAAAATTCTTGCTTTCGCCCCCCCCCCAAGCCCTCTCCTCCTCTCCCCTCCCCACTACCTCCGCCTCTCGCAAGTGAAACTCTGTCTAAAAAAATATTGGCCCGGGGCACAGAAAGTTTTGCATAAATTCATAAGTGATGAATGGCTGATTTTAACGTTATTTGGGTATTTGTCAGACCTTAACAAATATACACGGGGACGGCGGTTCATAAACTTAAACATCTCAATATCCCCTTTCTTCTGGAAATAAATTACGTTTGTTTGCCCGGCTTGGAGTCTTAAGGTAGCCGACATTAGGAATATTTTAAAAGCCATCATCCATCGAGCATGTCTCCCAGGCGCCAGGAAGATTAAATGAAAGAATCATAAGATGGAGGTCTTTAACTTTTAATCCTTTTACAATGAAGCCTCAGATAGTCGCGGGGGCAGGGTGCCCTCTCTGGGGGGAATAATGCCGTTATTCCTCGGCTCTCAGTTAATGAATACCCTAACGTCTGTCCCACGGCTGACGGAGGCAGCGCCGGGGAGGGGGCTCGGGCTCCCGGGCCAGGCTATTGAAATGAGGAGCCAGCGAGGCTGCGTCGGGAGGGAAGAAAGCGCTCGGCTGGAGGGACAGGGCGGGCGGGGCCTGGAGCATTGAGGCTGCGCTGGGGACCCGGCGCAGGTTTGAAATAATTAGCATATATTCGCGGGGACTCCGGGCTGGGGGCCGGGGTGGTGGCGAGGCTGGGAGGGAGGCGCGGGGAGGTGGCGGGGGTGGGGTGGGGAAGTAGCAAAGGAGAGCGACTTTGGAGTCCAAGATAAATAAAGGGAGCGCGGAGCACTGTCAGGAAGCGGGCCCACGTGGAGCTGCGCGGATGGGCGCCACCGAGGACTGAGGCGGAGGGACGCACGCGAGTCGGGCTCCCGCCCCCAAGAAGTTGGCTTTTTAAGGGGTGCAGTGGGGTGATGTTTTGCACGTCCCTTTAAGAGATGACACATCTTTTGCCCCCATCTAACCCCAAACGCAAAGATCCGCATTCTGATTTCTCCTCCCTCCCCACCCCCAAGTGGAGTAAGTGTCCAAAGCGGAGGGGGCGAGGGAGAGGGGTGCACCCGGTTCCCACCGGCAGATTCTACCGGTGGCGTTTTTTAATTCAGTTCGGACCCCTCTGAAACTCTGACCCTCCGAGGCCTCCTGAGGTCTCGGGAGAGGAGGGAGGTGAGCGTCAGCTCTCTCGGCTATCCCAGCCATTGCGGCGGAGGGCCTGGGATTGCAGGGGCTCAAACTGGCAAGATCCCGGAGGCTGTTAGTGCCGATTCCAAGGGATTGCCTCAGCTCGCATCACCGTAACTTCCGGGCGTGCAAAGGGTTAACCCGGGCTGAATATTGAGGGGGGGAATGCGAGGCAGGAGGGGTGGCGGGGATCTGGGTGGGCGCGCTCTGATCCCCCCCCATTCCTCGGGGGTCAAGTTTCAGCGGCACTCCGCCCCCAGGGTAGGTGTGAAAGACACGTGTCCCCATTGTGAAGGGCCTGTCAGGCAGGACAAAGCGGCCGCCCACCCTCCCTCCTCCCCCCCCCCCCCCCGCCCCTCGGCCCAGCCTGGGGTCAACTCCAGGGGGCCGGCTGGGTGTCGAGGTCACGATGGCCAGAGCTTTGGTGACAGAGGGAGAAAAAGCGGGGAGACTGGGCGGAGGCCACGTGATGCTCAAGTGAGGGGGTTGAGAATACCCCCCCCCCCCAATGAAAAACTGAGTGGTCACCTCCATCACACCAGAAAGGGGATGAGCCCTTTCTCCCAACAGGCGCAGTAAGCACAGCGGCCCCCCCGCCCCCCCCCCCGCCCCCTCCCATCAATCACCAACACAGAGAATCGCAGTGTGGAGCGCAGTCGATTTTAGTGGTTTTCTTTAATCCTGCTCTGCACTTCTTTCTCATTTACTACACGGGATATTATAAAGAATAAATAGAAGATACTCTTAATTTACAGTGATTAGTCATTCCATTTGTTCTCTATATTTACAATAACTGTAAAATAACATTGAAATCTATAGCTTCTTCGAGGTCCAAGGAAAACCAAAACACTTTCCGAAGAATGGAAAATAGCTTTTTAAAAGTCCTTCTACAAAAGTTCTCCCCTCTCTTTGTACTTTAAGAAAAAATAACTTTCCCCCCTGCTTCGCCATGCGAAGGGCACTGGAATATAAATAGCAGGTTAACATTATTAGCAACAACCAGAATAAGTCTCTCTTTTCTCTGTTCTTTTTTTTTTTCCTTTTGCTTATTATTTTTTTTTAAAAATACAGTAGAAGCCGGTAACTTTTAACGTATAATACTGACCTTTTAATAAGTAAATTAAAACTGGGACCGTATATACACACAGATATACATTCCTACACAGTTAAACAGTGCATTACATGAACCAGAAAGCTAGGTCTCTGTAGCCAAAAAAAAAAAAAAAAAAAAAAAAAAAGTTCATTGAATCCCCTCGCGAGAGGGTGGTAGAACTGGTTGGAGACGGTGCGGGGGCGTCGGTGGGGATCGATCAAGTGTCCGGTTGCGGGCAGGGGGCCCCGAGTTCTAGCATGAGCACTTGCACTCGGAAATGATGGGGTACTGGATGGGAATCCAGCCGCAGCGCTGGCCCCCGCGCCGCTGACAGCGCCACCGCAGCACCGTGAGGTGCACGGACTTGGACGGCTTGCACACCATGCCCTCGGGCACGGAGCACGAGCGCTTACTGAAGCAGCTGCCCACCTTCACGTAGCGCGGCCAAAAGCGGCTGCCCAGGTCGTTCCACGCGTACAGCACCGGGCAGAAGGTCTGCGACCACAGCCACATCTGTAACTTCCTCCGCAGTTTCTTACTCAGGCGCTGCTTCTTGCCTGGGGCCAAGCCCTCGGAGAACTCCAGCCCTTTGATCTCGCTCGGCATGGCCCCCGACGGCCGCTGCCGCAGCAGCTGGTCCAGCTCGGCCAGGTCCTCTGCGCTCCCGGCCGACCCCCCTCCTCCGCCTGGCCGGTCCTCCGGGGGCGAGGTGGCCATAAAGCCCGGGTCGTAGTGGCCCCCAAGCAGCGAACGCAGCAGCGTCTCGTTCAGATCCTTCTCCTTGGGGTCAAAGATAGGGTCCGGGTGTTCGATGAGGTCCACCAGGGGCAGGTTGTCGCTGGGGGCCGGGCGGATGTGGAGATAGTGCTGGCCGCCGGCCGGTGCCGCCCGCAGCCCCAGGACCACCACCAGGGCGTAGAGGGTGACCCCCAGGCTGGGGCAGCGCTCCATGCCTCCGGCGCGCGCCCGGGGCTGCTGCTTCGTTCTGCGTCCCCGGAGGAGAGCACGCCGAGCCCGCGGCGCCGCCGCGCTCCCCCGTCTCTCCGGCGGCCGCTCACCCGAGGCTGGGCAGGCGCAGGGCCGGCAGCATGAGTCGCCCGCAGAGCCCTTCGCGCAGCACCGGCTCCCACCGGAGGCGGAAAAAAGGCACACAAGTTGGCTGCAACTCCTCTCCCGGCTCTATTCGGGCAGGCGGCCGCGGCGGGGCATCCGAAATGACTCCAGGGCGACCGCAGGCGCGGGGGGCGCCGGCTCCTCGCTGCCTTCCCGGGCCGGCGGCGGCGCAGGGCGCGTGGACGAGCCGCTCTCCCCTCCTCCTCCTCTCGCTGTTCCTCGTCCTGCCGCTCTGTGCAGCGCCGCTGGCCGAGCCGGTCCTAGGGGCACTTCCCTCCGTCTGCTCTGGGCTCCACGGCCGGCTCTGCCCGGCGGACTCCAGCGGCGGCGGCGGCGGCGTCGTCCGCGCACGTTGGCACCGGTTTGTCTGTCTCGCAGGGTCCAAGCCTTTAAATTTCCTGCACTTTCAGCTCCATCACCATGGAAACCACTGACTCTCTCGGCGTTGCCCCCTCCCCCTTCTTCCCCCCCAACAACAACCCCACCCCCCACTTCTCCACCCCCGAGGAGCTGGAGCGGTACAGGCTCCGGGGGAAGCCGCCTGCACTCGCCGCGGAGGCGGCGGCGGCGGCTTCGGCAGCGCCCAGGGCTGTGCCCCGCCGGACCCAGATGCCCCGGGAAGCCGACAGTCCGGCTGCCCGCCGGAGCTCACAGGCGGCGGCGGCGGCGGTGGCGGCGGCGGCGGTGGCGCTTGGCAGGTCTCCGCGCAATTTTCTCTCTCCCCCACCACCCACCCCCCTTCTCCTCCTCCTGCAAAATGCACCGCCCCCCTCCTTTCTCCTGGAGCAATGCAACTGGGGCTCTAGGCGCCCCGCCAGGGCCAGTGCTAGGGAAAGCTCGCGGCCTCGCTAAAGCCGGACTGGAGGGCGCAGGGCCGGTTTTAGGGTGCTCTAGGTAGTGCTGGGAGGCTTCTCACTAGCCGGGTGCTTTGCGCTGGGAGAAGAGGTACTGGGGGCTCGTTTCTCGGTGCAATTCGGCGCAAGGAATTTCTCCATGTGCATGGAGCTTTTTACCGGGCGCGTCTCGCCTTCCTCTCTCCCGGGCTGGGTCTAAGTCCCCCCTCCCCCAGCACACCACACACACACACACACGCGCGCACACACACACACACACACACACACACACGCGCACACACACACACACACACTCACGCGCGCGCGCGCGCACACACACACACACACACACACACACACACACACACTCAAACACACACTGCGTTGGGGAGTCTGGGAACCGCAGCGTTGCGCAGCGTGATGTAATTCCTAGGAAGTACTTCGGCCCGTCTGTTACCCGGGCCAACGAGGGGGGTCCTCTCCTCACCCTCCTCCTTGGCGGGGTCCTGCACCCTGAGTGGCCGAGCTGCAGGGACGCGTCCGGCTCGCCTGCGGCTCTTCTAGCCCGCCGGGCTCCGCGCGGCCGCCCCTCGGCTCCCTGGGGGCCGCGCGCCCTCTGCTGGCTTGCTGCAAGTTCTGCACCTGGCGCCGGCGGGGGCGGCCCTGCGAGGTGGGTTTGTGGGCTGTCTACTCTGACCTGCTCAGTTTCTGCTTCAGTGTCTGTGTCATCACGCGCGCTGATGGGTCCATTCTGGTTTCGGACCTTCTCTCAAAGCTCTCCAGGCCCTCAGTCTAAACAAACTTCCTGAGATGCTTCCCCAAACCCCTCAAATATCACAAGAACATATTGCACCTTTCTCCTCCACTACATCGGCTTCAGGGGACAAGTGTGGACCAGAAACTTAAAAGATGAATGGTAGTAAGGGGTCCGGAGTGCTGGCTGGGCTTCGCCCTGATATAGCCACATTAACCTTAGACGAGTCACTTTGTGGCATCATATACCTTGCTTTCTGTATTAGTGACACAATGACTACATTTCGCTTATGATCCTGCCTGTCTGTGATTCTAAATAAGCCTATACAACTCTTTCTCTTCCAGAAGCCGTTTCTCTCCGATGGGAGACGGATATTGACATGGTGCTTCTGGGTAATTTTCCTTTGCATGAAGAACTAAGTCCAAGCTACAGAACTCAAACTCAGTTTCCTTTGTGGTGGACGTGATTGGAGTCTGGGAAAAGCTGGAGAAGAGCTTTGGAGTGGAGGCCTCAAGTCTTCACCAGCACTCCATGGAGTGGAGTTCGGAGGTCTCATTGGGACAGTCGCAATCACTCTCCTTTCTTTCCCCAGAGATCTGATTTTTCCTTCCAACCTGTGCAGCCCTCCATCCTCGAGAAGTTTATCATTTGTCTTCGGAAGAAAACACATTGTTTTACAGTCCTTATGCGAAACCTCAGCAGTTGGGAGGTTCGGCCAGTTTTAGCTGAACACATTCTCTTAAAATATTCAAGTCTAGACAATATCTAGAATTAGACTCTTAAGGTGCTGCCTAAAAGGAAATCTTGCTTTGATGAAAATAAGAACAATTCATTGGTTGTTTGAATTGAGTTGTTCTCCAATAACGTGTGACTGCAAGCTGGCACGTAGTAGGCTCTTAAACAATACTCCTTTCTTTCTGATGGGTTTTAGGGGGGCTGGTATTGGTGTGTTTTCTTAGGGAGATTAAATGTTCCAGAGCAATTTGGTCACTGCTGCAAATTAACTAACAAAAATAATTTTTTCAGTCAAGAGTTCAAAGGCTAAATTCTAGCCCAGCCCTCCTGAGATGGTGCGTTCCAATTAGGGACATTCTACTGGGCTGTTCTCTGTTCCAGCAATCTCTTCTGTTCTCCTTCAGATCACCTTTCTGGTTGTTGTTGTTGTTGTGTGAAAACCAACTCAGATCCTTCAGTCCTTTATTTAAGCTGGGTGTATTGGATTGAACAGCAAAATAAAAGGGTCTCTTGGGAATGAAAAAACAAACCATGTTAGACGGCAGTTTGGGTGCCTATCTGTAGAGTGTCCGCTGGGTGAAGACCATGGAGGAAAACACAAAGGAGAAAGAAATCGCTGGGCATCGCCACCCTCCATGACTTTTGTAGTCTAGTTCAGGGGCATAGGACGAACGCATTTAAAAAGTGTGGCAAAAGAACTTACACATTCCCATGACAGTGTAGACGGGTGTTTCACAACCTTTTGAAAACCCATGCCCACTTTTGGTAAATATGGCCGGTCATGCTGTTCATTGAATGAATGCTGCTCGACATTTTTTAATACATTATGATGGCCCCCCCTGCCCCAACAAAAGTCAAAACAATGATAATAGAAGCTATACTATTTTGAAACTACGCTTCCCCTTCTTCACTGTGGGGTTCTGAAATGGCCCACTTGGGAAGCACGCAGTCGGTCCCCTACTCCATGCTTATGTACTTAGGTACTGGGTGAATCTGGGGATGTTGTTTGCAGAAACTAAGCGATACTGACACTAATAAATACTAATACTAATATCACTGATACTAATAGTAATACTAATGGGAGAGCTGGGCTTTAGGCTGGGCTTCGTGAAGAAAAAGAATATATTTATCTGAGTAGGGAGAGTGGGAGATTTGAGGCATACCATTTGACTCTGCAGGAAGAGGGACAACAGGCTGTGTTAGGACAGTCAGAAGATCTGGATGGACAAATGGAGGAGGAAGCGTCACCCACAGGGAAGCTCAGCACAAAGACATCTACCTGGCTCAGGCGGATCTCAGCTGGAATCCTGGTCCTGCCACTCACCAGCTGGGTTACCTTCTATGCATCTTAAGTGTAAACTTCCATTTCCGCATCTGGGAGATGGGAATGGCACACATCTCTCAGAATTGTCTCGCTAAAGCAGGTAGAGAACGCCTTGCTGAGCACAGCACTCAGGGCAGGGGAGAGAGTGGGCAACAGTCTTTCCAGAAATGTTAGTTCTTCAGAGGGCCCCACTGCCCTCCGCTGGCTGACCGTCTCAGGTTTGGGCCAGAGAGGCTCGAAGGGGACGGGATGCAGCTGAAATGGACTCTGGTACATTTGAGCCAGCTTTCTGTCCGCCCAGCACGTGGAACTGAGCTAGTCTGCACTGCCTCTGGCTCTCCGAGTTTGGGGGAGGGACACTGGAATTTCTTGGGGACTCAACAGCCGACCCATTTCAATGCTTCCGTGGCTCTATTGAAGAGGGAGCTTGACAAGCAGGACAAAGAGGGTTGTATTTCTTCAAAAGGAAGTTGTGGGGCGGGAGATGTGCGAAGGGAAGGGTGGCTATGGGCTCAGCTTTCTGGGCAGGCCCTCACTGTGGGGGGTGTTCGGACATTAGTGGAGACGGGTTAGGGACACGGGCCTTGGCAGCCTTTGTGAGGAAGAGCCTAGAGAACTAGGTGAGTGTAGGGCCAGTCTTCGCTGTCCACATCCCGGGATTTCTGTCCCTGCAGAATGCTCTAGGCAAGGGAAGCCAGAGCACTCCTCTGAACAACTGCTCGGCAGCTCTAGGTCAAGGCCAGGGCGCCCTGAGGAGGCTTTTCTGCATCTTTTCTTATTTCCAGCTGATTCTAAGAACAATTCAACAGTCTGCTTGTCCCCCCCCCCCCTTTGGCCCTGGAAACATAACCCTGAGGCAGCTGTGGGTGATGTACAGTATCACATGAGTGATGCTGGTGTTGGAAAACCTGCAACCTACCAGCTGTGTGACTTTGGGCGAGTCACTCTACCTCTCTGGTGCTCCTCTGACCTCAAGAGGTCAGGGAACCCTGAGGCACCGTAATAGAGAAAATCATCACCCTCTGATTCTGACCGTATCTCAGGTCTCCTAAATGTCAAATTTGACAGGCTTTTTCTTGGACTCAAAATATATTGCTCACAAAAATTAGGGTATATTTCAAAATGAATATGAAGTGATAAAATATCCCCTAATTTTTGTGAGCAGTGTAGCATTTTAGGACTTGATACAACTTAGCAAAGTGAGGAGCAATCAGCGGTGAGGGACGCTTGTCACTTTCCTCTCCTGGGTGGTGGAAGAATGGAAGGGTGGAGGTGACTTCCCAGGCGAAACAGAGGGTGGTGGACCCCCCCACAGCCTGCTTGGGGCGAGGAGGGTGCACCCTGGCTGGGTCAGGACTCACAGCCAGAGTGGCGGCCAGTTCACCTTCACAATACAATCTAATTGTGTGTCCCATTGGTGATGGGATTCTATTTAGAAGAAGTTGTAACTATGTATATAGTATAGGCGGGGTGGGGGGTGGGGGGTGGGGGGAGGATAGATGGAGAAGGGGAGGCAGACAAGTCCAAATATTGGGCTGGGCTGGGATAATGGGGAAATAAACGTGCAGTGCATTTCCAGGAACAGAAACAAAGCTAAAGGCCAAAGATGGAAGGGCTCTGGTCCCGGCTTGCAGCCCCTTCCCTTCCCCAGCCTGACTCCCGTTCCGCGCGGCCCTCGCTCAGCCCGACCCCCCGCGCCGCCGGGCTCCAGCTCCACGCTGTTGGGAAGGGGAGACGACTCCGGAGCCCGGTGGCTCATTCATCTCCTGATAAACTGTTTATCTGAGTTTTAACGAGGGCGCCTCTCTTTCAGCCCTGGAGACAGAAGCCTCCTCATGTTTAGCCTGCCCTGATGTGGGGGGCCTGGGGGTGGGTGGGGGGCGACGCCGGCAGGCCCAGCGCCTGCCCTCGCCGACAGCGGCTCGCGCTGCCTCTGCCTTTGCCCTCCGCTCCCTGGGCTCCGCGGGCCGTTCCCTCTGCTGGAGTCTGGGGCTAGGACGGGCTCAGGGTTCTGTCTGCACACGCTCACGCTCACGCTCACGCTCACGCTCACGCACCCATGGACTCGAGGTAAATTTAAGAATCAAACAAAACTGTGTTCTGAGTGGTGGACTATGTGACTCAGTATTTCAAAAGGAAAATGAATGGAAGGACGTAGCTGCACACGCGCTTCTGGTGTGGGGAAGGGATCTCTCAAATGATGGCTGGGATGTTCTGTGAAAAGACAGCTGTCACCAAAAAATTTTTTTCATTTGTAATCATCTTTAATTTTCCAGTTACAGTTGACATGCATTATTACATTAGTCTCCGGTGTACACCTCGGCGATTAACTCTATATTACATGACTCACTAAGTGTCATTCTGATAAATCTCACAACCATCTGACATCATGCATAGTTATCAGAATATTAAGGACTATATTCTCTGTGTTGTACTTGACAGCCTCATGACTGTTCTGAATCAACCAATCTGTACTTCCCAAACTCTTCCTCTTTGTTACCCACCCCCAAACCCCCTCCCACCTGTCAGCATTCAAAATGCTCTCTGTATCTTTAAGTCTGTTTCTGTTCTGCTTTTTTTTTTTTAGATTTAATTGTCGATAGTTATGTATTGATTGCCATTTTATAATTCATATTTTTAAAATCTTTTTCTTTCCTTCTTTTTCTTAAGACCCTTGAACATTTCATATAATACTGGTTTCGTGGCGATGAGCTCCTTTAGCTTTTTCTTGTCTGGGAGGCTCCTTTTATGTCCTTTGATTTTAAATGATAGATTTCCTGGGTAGAGTAATCTTGGTTGAGGGCCCTTGCTTTTCATTACTTTGAATATTTCTTGCCAGTCCCTTCCGTCCTGCAGAGTCTGTTGAGGAATCAACTGACAGTCTTGTGGGAGCTCCCTTGTAGGTAACTAACTGCTTTTCTCTTGCACTTTTAAAACTCTGTCTTTGAAAACAGAAAAGATTCTCTCTTTGTCTTTCATCTTTTGCATGTTAATTATGGAGCACCTGGGTGTGGGGCCTCTTTGGGACTCTGTGCTTCCTGGAAGTGTGTATCTCTTTCCTTCACCAAGTTAGGGAAGTTTTCTGTCATTATTTTTTTCAAATAGGTTTTGCAATTTCTTTTCTTTTTATTTATTTTTATTTTTATTTTTCCGAAGTTAGAAGCGGGGAGGCAGTCACACTCCCGCTTGCATCCAACCGGGATCCACCTGGCATGCCCACCAGGGGGTGATGCTCTGTCCATCTGGGACATTGCTTCGCTGTAACCAGAGCCATTCTAGCGCTTGAGGCCATGGAGCCATCCCCAGCACCCTGGCCAACCTTGCTCCAGTGGAGCCTTGGCTGCAGGTGGGGAAGAGAGAGACAGAGAGGAAGGAGAGGGGAAGGGTGAAGAAGCAGATGGGCACTTCTCCTGTGTGCCCTGACTGGGAATCGAACCCCGGACTTCCACACACCGGGCCGACGCTCTACCACTGAGCCAACTGGCCAGGGCCAGTTTTGCAATTTCCTGCTCTCTCTTCTCCTTCAGGATCCCCATGACGTGAATGTTGGTGCACGTGAAGCTGTCCCAGAGGCTCCTTACACTATCCTAATTTTTTTTGTATTCTGTTTTTCTTTTTACTGTTCTGATTGGGTGCTTTTTGCTTCCTTATATTCTAAATAGCTGATTTCATTCTTGGCTTCATCTACTCTGCTGTTGACTTCCTGTAAATTATTTATATTTATCATTTCAGTTAGTGACTTCATTTCTGACTGGTCATTTTTTATGCTGTTGGGGGTCTCACTAGGTTCATTGAGCATCCTTATAACCAGTGTTTTGAACTCCGCATCTAATAGATTATTTGTCTTCATTTTGTTTGTTTTTTTTTTCTGGAGTTTTGTTCTGTTCTTTCATCTGGGACCTGTTTCTTTGCCTCCTCATTTTGGCAGCCTCCCTGGGTTTGTTTCTGTGAATTATGTAGAGCTGCTGTGTCTCTCTCCCAGGCTTGGTAGGATGGCCTAATGTAGTCTTGTAGGGCCCAGTGGCACAGCCTGGTAGAATGGCCTAATGTAGTCTTGTAGGGCCCAGTGGCACAGCCTGGTAGAATGGCCTAATGTAGTCTTGTAGGGCCCAGTGGCACAGCCTGGTAGGATGGCCTAATGTAGTCTTGTAGGGCCCAGTGGCACAGCCTGGTAGGATGGCCTAATGTAGTCTTATAGGGTCCAGTGGCACAGCCTGGTAGAATGGCCTAATGTAGTCTCGTAGGGCCCAGTGGCACAGCCTGGTAGGATGGCCTAATGTAGTCTTGTAGGGCCCAGTGGCACAGCCTGGTAGAATGGCCTAATGTAGTCTTGTAGGGCCCAGTGGCACAGCCTGGTAGAATGGCCTAATGTAGTCTCGTAGGGCCCAGTGGCACAGCCTGGTAGAATGGCCTAATGTAGTCTTGTAGGGCCCAGTGGCACAGCCTGGTAGAATGGCCTAATGTAGTCTTGTAGGGCCCAGTGGCACAGCCTGGTAGAATGGCCTAATGTAGTCTCGTAGGGCCCAGTGGCTCAGCCTGGTAGAATGGCCTAGTCTTATAGGGTCCAGTGGCACAGCCTGGTAGAATGGCCTAATGCAGTCTCGTAGGGTCCAGGGGCACAGCCTGGTAGAATGGCCTAATGCAGTCTCGTAGGGCCCAGTGGCACAGCCTGGTAGGATGGCCTAATGTAGTCTCGTAGGGCCCAGTGGCACAGCCTGGTAGAATGGCCTAATGCAGTCTCATAGGGCCCAGGGGCACAGCCTGGTAGAATGGCCTAATGTAGTCTTGTAGGGTCCAGTGGCACAGCCTGGTAGAATGGCCTAATGTAGTCTTGTAGGGTCCAGTGGCACAGCCTGGTAGAATGGCCTAATGCAGTCTTGTAGGGTCCAGTGGCACAGCCTGGTAGAATGGCCTAATGTAGTCTTGTAGGGTCCACTGACACAGCCTCCCCAGCCACCCAAGCTGGGTTTTTGAGGCAGGTCCCCTCACACCCCTATGGGGTGTGTACACTTTCCTCTTGCAGTTGAGACTTGGTTGCTGTTGGCATGTGAATGGGAGGGATTTACCCCTAGGCTGATCAGCTGCAAGGACTGGCTGTGACCTCTGACCACCAATGTCTGACCACCGACCACCGACCACCATGGAGGATCAGCGGTGCAGGGGCCCACCCCACAGAGCAGGCTTACCTCTGATGCCCACTGAGCAGGTTTCTGATACCCACTGAGTCCCCTCCCCCCCTTGAGTGTGTCACTTGCAGAGGTTTTTGGGTGGTGATGCTTCGATCTGGTCTGAGCTGTCCACTGGGTACACTGGGGCTGGGGCCTCCTGGGAAATGCAGGCCAAGGTCAACTGCCACCTGTATTCTGCCTGGGGCCACCCAGCATGAGCTTCAGAGCAATGAGCTGATGGCTGTTAGTTGTGTTGGGCTTGGAGGTGCCCCTGTGAGGCCCATCTGTGAACCAAGGCCGGCTGCGGCTAGTGCCACACCTGGGGCCACTTAGGACAGGTATGGGGGATGCTGAGGCCAGATGCTGCTTGTTTGAAAGATTTTAGGAAATTCTGAAGCACGAACGAAGACAGGCCATTCATATGAAAAAGCCACTGAAAACAGTTGGGTGGGTCTGAAAGTTGGGTAGGGTGGGGTCTCCGGGAATCGCCAGAGCAGGGGAACAGTGTGAGCCAAGTTAATGGAGACGCAGGTATAGGACCTGCCTGCTGACTCTTTGGGAGGAGGGCTCATCAAAGGAACAGTGGCCTCTGCCAGTATTTCTGTGTGGGAGAAAGCTGTCCCCCTAGCTCTCAGCTTGATGCTACACAATTCAGTTTCTCCTCATATGGTGCTTTTGAGCTGCTGCCCCAGTGCTAGAGTTCAGAGAGGGTGAGTCTGAGTAAGTTAGTGTATGGGACCTTTAAGAGGGATCTCTTGGCCCTGGCCAGTTGGCTCAGTGGTGGAGCGTCGGCCTGGTGTGTGGGAGTCCCGGGTTCAATTCCCGGCCAGGGCACACAGGAGAAGCACCCATCTGCTTCTCCACCCCTCCCCCTCTCCTTTCTCTCTTTCTCTCTCTTCCCCTCCCGCAGCCAAGGCTCCATTGGAGCGAGGTTGGCCTGGGCACTGAGGATGGCTCTATGGCCTCTGCCTCGGGTGCTAGAATGGCTCTGGTTGCAACAGAGTAACGCCTCAGATGGGCAGAGCATCGATCCCCCGGGTGGATCCCGTTCGGGTGCATGCGGGAGTCTGTCTGACTGCCTCCCCGTTTCCAGCTTCAAAAAAATACAAAAACAAAAAAGAAAAAAAAAAGAGGGATCTTCTGGGCTCCAGCAGCTGTCTGTCTCACTCAGCCTCCATCCCTACTGGTTTTTGCAATCACAAGTTATGGAGACTTCTCTTCTGGGCACTGGGACCCTGGGCTGGGGGGCCTGGTGTGGGGTTGGGACCCCTTGCTCCTCAGCAGAGGGACTCCGCAGCCGAAGTATCCTTCCCATTTTTTATCCACCATATGTGGGCACAGGACCAGCCTGTTCCATGTGCCTGGCCCTCCTACCAATCTTGATGTGGCTTCTTCTTTAAATCCCTAGTTGTAGGACTCCCATTCAAGCAGATATCAGGTGGCTCTGAATGATGGCTGTTCTGTAATTTAGCGGCAGTTTTGATGCAGAGTGGGAGGAGGCAAGTACCGTGTTTACCTGTGCTGCCCTCTTGCCTAGAATTCTTTCACCAAATTAATAGAAAAGTAAACTCTCGATGCTCTGGGACCTGCTTCCCACCTCCACGTACTCACTCTTCAGATCCACACAAGCGCCCACTTGTACAGACACTGAGGCACTTGTTAACAGGCATAGCTTCCTCCTACCACCAGACATACAAGACTAGTAAATGCAAACACACCAGGATGCACACCCACACACACATGCACACCCACCACACTCACATTCTCTCTGCCTCTCCGTACACATGGCTGTCCTCTGCCCATCCCTTTGTCACCTGGGCTATCAAGGTTTCTAGAGATAGTCCTTCTAAGCCACCTGCCATGAGGATTACACATCACCTCCGCATCCTACCCCCAAATATACAGGCAGTCCTCTCAACTGAGGCTCACAGTTCCCCCACCTCTTGACACCCTGCTGCCTCAGATAGATGGTTATTGAGATCATATGGTTCAGTCTTCTTTACCCCCTCCAAGACTCTAGATAACAAGGAGATTGGAGCTCAGTGGAGTGAAAAAGAAAGGGAAAAGCTACCCCTATTTCAAGTGTGTGTGTGTGGGGGGGTGATTAACAGGTTCCGGCCACTGAATCCATCTAATGCTACAGTTTTTCCATCTCTCAATGTTTTTACAGTCCAGAACTGTATCTCCCCACCACCCAACTGTTGGCGCAGGCTTGGAAATTATTCACTGTGACTGCCTACTGTCATCCATCAGTCTTACCATTTATTCACCAGGCATGTACCCTTGTGTACCCTGATTCCAGATACTCTGCTTGCCAAGGAATAGACACAATCCCTTTTTTTCTTTGAGGAGCTCAAAGACTATTGGGGAAAAAAAGGGAAAATTAGTCAAAGATTACAATTCTGGATGTCAATTGCCATTACGAAGCATTGGAATGTTGGGGTGGGATAGAGGATCCAAGAAGGCTCCCCAGGAAATTCAGTGTCCAAGCTGGGTTCTGAAAGACCAATCGGAAGTCACAGGCCTGAGGAATGAGGAGGGAGCACTGACTGGGTCAGATCTAGGGTGATGGAGGTGACCGGCCACATAATCCAAATGCTGGGGACAAGTTGGCAATGCCAGGGGTTGGGGCTTGAGGACTAGACCCTGGGAGGCCAGGTGCTCTGTATAGTGGGCCATCAAGGGTCTTGAGCCATTTGAAATCCAATTCAAATTTAGGCTTGAGTTTAGAAATACTTGAAAGAAACCTTGGAAACCGTATTAATATGGTGATTATAGCTCCTAAATATTTTACGATAGGTACTGTTAAAAAACAAAAACAAACTTGATTTTGATTGAAATCTAAGCTGCTCAGTTCTAGAACACTTGCTTCCAATCTCTATGTAGGGATTATTTTATGTGCACGGAAAAATTCCAAAAGATATGTTTGTAAGTCATTCATTGTCATGATTACCCCCCGAAGAATGGGAAACTCACTTTTTACTTTATATTATTTTAATATAAATCTGCTTTTAATAAAGAGAGGGAGGACGATCATTACTTTTGTATTTAAGGAAAAAATCAATAAAAGATTAAAATCCATGAACTTAGAGGAAATAACTTGCCCCAGAATAACTATCAGGCATTAGTAAAGCTGGAAATGGTATTTAAAGTTCTATGTGTTGAAAAGAATTTTGAAGCCAGCACTAGGCTGCCCGGGAGGGCCAACTGGTAGGTATTCTTGGATGATTTCTGTTTCAGGTTCAGTTAAATGGTTCAGTGCTCATGTACGATGGTAAAGAAGGAGAAGCCAGTTTTAGGACCTGTGGTGTGCAGGGGCGTGCGTTTGTGCGCATGCGTTTAAGCATGTGCCCGACACTATTTCGTCTCAGGCATCCACAGAGAAATCAGACGGTTTTCAAAATAAAATGATACCCATGCCAAAACCCACCCCTGAACTGAGAAACAAAACAAAATGAAAATGCTCCAAGAACCAATCTCACACTTGATCAAAACGCTGCAGTCTGGAATGAGTTTGGGGTGGGGGTCGGGGACCCCGCGTAAGTCACCCCAGTTGAGGGTTTTCTCTCTCAGTTGCCAATCTTAGAAACAAGAAGACAAGTTCACCTTTTGGGAAGGTACCACCTGCCTTACAAACATTATCTTCTCTACATCACACCGGAGGAGCTTCTGAAGTAGAGACACTATCTCCCCATTTTAGAGATAGGGAAGTCGAGGCCCAGAGAGGTGAGGGAGCTTCCTGTAAGGTATTTCCCGCCGAGGAAGAAAGAAGAACGTAGCCACCAAGTGTGGAATAGCAAAAGCTTTATTTAGAGTGCATCCCAGGTGAGGTTCACTGGTCTGCAAGGCCGGGGCCAGGGAAGTCGCGCAGCCTCCCCTGCCAGGGGTAATTTATAGCGTTGGTATGGTAGTGGCGGGTTGATATGACACCGCGAAATTTCATTGGCTGACAGACAGTCATTCTTTTTCAAAGTGCTCCTGGGCCCTTTCTTTTGGTGGGCATGGATGTGGGTGGTTCTAGCCAAAGTCCCCAGACCTGGTTCCTCACGTGACCTCCCCCCATTGCCAACCGATCTCATACTGCCCGAGGCCATATTTCACCACAAGGATCGTCTCAGGAGGTAGGGCAAGGCTTCTTAACTCAGAGCTGGGGGCCCAGCGGGCCTGCTGGCTAAGGCATCGATCCTTCTCGGCCTATGTGCATCCATGTTTGACTTATTGCGGGGAGTCATCTGCAGCAGCAGGCTGGGGAGACTTAGTTCTGACAACCTGGTCAAGTGGGGGAAGGGTTCCTGTCGTCTTCCCCTCCCCCACCCCGCCCTCAGTCCCACCCTCCATAATGGAGCATGACTGTAGTAAAACAAGGCTTTTGATCAAGCTTCCTCACATCACTTTCAAGACAAACAATGTCTCTGAAGCCCCCAACTGCTTTTATTTTTATTATATCTAAGGTTTCACCGTAGTGCCTTTACCCAGCTTCATTAAAAAAAAAATGCCCTCAATTAAGAAAAAACCCCCCAAAACCAGAGCATTTCACCAGAGCAATTTACAAAAGAAACCCGCAGAAAATGAAAGAGAGGCTCCCACGTTATATCAATCTCCTTCAATTTCTAAAAGTGGTTCCACAGATGAAAAAAAATGTCAACAGTTTTTATATGGAAAAAATTTTTTTTTCCACAATAAACAAAGGATATTAATCTCGTATGAAATAAATAAATTTTAAAAAATAAAAATAAAAGGAGTTCCTACTGTCCCTCAAATTCATCAGGATTCTCTACCTACCCCCAGAAATTTCGTCTTTTTCTGGCATAGTAAATTAAGATGTTATGTACTTATGTATATTAGTTAAAATACAAATAACAGCGAATGAAACCATGACCAGTTCTTCACCAGCAGGAGTTATGGGTATACTCATGTTTCCATACAGGATTTTTCCAAGGTATGATTCCTTATTTATAGGATTTAAAAAGAAAAATGAATTTCATAAGTTATTTATAGACAAATAATTTTTTTTTAAAAATTTCTTTTCGCCCATGGTAGAGAGAAGGGATAAGGTCAGAGAAGAGTCCAAATGTTGGGCTCCTCGGTCCCCTCCCCACAACACGAATCCCAGCATACTACAATCTCAGACAAGTGTCTCTTTCCTCGCACAACGGCTTAACCACGTTAACTAGTTAATGTAAAGCTTGATTAAACTCGCCAAGATAATCCCTAAAATGCTGGGCGAGGGGCCCTTGAAGTGCCGGAAGGTGGCAGGGAGGGGGTGGGCCGGTAATGAGGCGAGGCTGTGGTTCCATCCTCATTTTCGCTTTGCATTGTTTCAGAAGTGAATTACCGCAGCGGCTTGGCAAAATACGCTGAGAAAAATGCAGAGCTGCCTCCCTCACCTCCAGGAGGATTTGAGTCACCACAGATGAGCCTTTAAATGTAGTAAGAGGCATCGTAATTATCATGCCACGGGGGTAAGAAAATCCTGGCAGATCACATTTTATAGAACTTGCTTTGCCTTCAGGCCCTGGCCTGGGAGGATAGGCAGCTCCTTTGGAGACTTGATGTTTATGGCTCAGGCTTCCTCAACAGTAGGAACGTTTGCTTCTGAGGTAGTCCTGTTGATTTGTGTGTGATTCCAACGGGCTTCTTCTAAATATTCTGACAGCCAGGGAAGCCTTCGAGCACTTGTCCTCTCTTAGGGACTACGAGGTGGTGATTGGTTGTGGGGTGGGGATTTGGTGAGGTCTCTGATTTGTCCCTGGGAGTAGCTCTTCTTCATCCTACAGCTAATAGGATCCTAAGTGAGGTCCCCATGTCCCATCACCATTTCTCCAAGTTCACCCCTGAGAAGTAGAGCTTAGCTTACAGGTAATACTAGCCTACCGGAGGCAAGAGTGCTTCCTGCTCAAGTGCATTGAAGTGCCCTCTCATTTCTCCCAAAGTCTTAGTACTCCTGAAGCAGAAACAGGCTAAAAGAAATTGATACATAGAAAAAGAATGACTTAACGATTGTTAGAAAACCTCTAAGGGTTCGCCTGGTTACTCTCGAGATAAAGTTGTGACATTGGATGCCTTTTCCAATCCGACCACAATCTACCTTGTCCCCATCACCTTTTCCCACTCTGCTCTTTACCTTATAGGCAGCTTGTCTAGAACTCCTTGGAGCTCGCTACACGGGGCCTGCACTTCCGCTGTTATATGTCTGTCTACTCATGTTCTCCCTTTTGCAAGATCATCTGCCACTTTCTAGATTCTGCTTATACATCGCCTCCTCCGTGTCTGATTCCCTCTGGGTGAAGGTCGTTGCCCCCTCCCTCAGAATTTGCACTATGCTACACCTTTATCTACTTTACTGAGGACCAGTTGGCATTCTAGGACGTGTTCTGTCTTGACCACGAGGCAGGGAGCTCTTTCTATGAGGGCTCATCTCTATGTTCCAGTACCTAGCATCGTGTTTGCTACACGGGAGGTGCCTGGTAGTGAATGAACCTTTGAACTTGTTTAATTGCTTTTGGGGACTATCATGGATCCTGTAAGTGGATGGAGGGAAGTCATGGTGGTGAAAACTAAGCCTATTTCTTAGTTAATCCAGCAAATCCGGACAGTCATAGCTTATAATGTTTGGTCTTTCTTAGAAGTCAGATCCCTTCTAGGTATCTGGAAGGTAAAGAGGCCAATTTGACTAAAATAGCTGCTTTGCGATATAACTGGTACACACCAAGGCCTTGCCCATGCCGAACTGGATGTGGCCTGGTTGTTGTACCAACACCCTCAGCAGCCCGAACGCTCACAAATTAGCAGCTCAGTATCCTGGGGTTGGTCGTCTCTGGTAGCAGAAGCAAGCCAGGGCAGGGGAGGGGGCGTGGAGGGCTTGGCTCTGTCCCAGGAAGCTGCAGCTTGGGTGGGGGGTGGAGAGTAGCTGAATGATCCCAGCTCGTTCTGGGGAAGCACAGCTGCTGCGACATGTCAGGCTGAACTCGGCCCACACCCTTGCAAAGAAAGATGGTGGAGTCCCCACCCCCATCCCTGAGACCCCAGGACCCAGTCCTCGTCGGAACTCTTTTCTCTCCTTCCCACCCCACTGCTCCCAGGCCCTGCTGTCTTCTTGGAGAGGTGGATTCAGAAGCTGCTTCCAAAAGGGCCGCAGATCACTAATCTTCCTGAAGACTCGGCTCCTCTTGGTGTCCAATTCCTCTCTGTGTAGCCAGCGAGCCTTGCACCCCATCTGGCACAGCTAGCGCTCACTGGGGGCGACTGGATCAATGGCTAGGTTCACTGTCAACACCAACGAGGTGCAACTCCCTAAACATCCTTTAGGTACTCTCAGCTGTCACTCCGTAGCCACCATTGTCCAGATAACCAGGTCAAAGGTGCCCCTCTGGGTATTCTTTTCCCAGCCAGAGTGACGCAGCCCAATGCAAGAGCTTCACAGGGGCAGCTCTGGGGTTCTGTCCACCTGGCACGAACGGCAACGCTTTGAAGAAGAAATGGATTAAGGTATTGGATTACAGTTTCTGTAGCCAGGCTCAGGGCCTGAGCTGAATGTCCTCCCCCAAATAGGGTGACTTGGCAGAACAGTTCAGGCTTCCCTCCCTCCTCTCTCGCTCTCTCCCAGTCTCCATAGCCCTTTGGACAGGGGGAGGGAGGTAGAAGGGGGACCCTCGCTCCTTACGACGGAAATCAACATTTTAGAGAAGGGTGGATGGGGCCACATTTCCTGCCTTAGACTTCTGCACACGTCTGTCCTATGCCGAGGCAACGTGAAGATGTGGGCAAGAATAGTCAGCGGGTATTATGAGTGAGTGGCAGCTGGGTAGAGGCAGCGGCTCAATGAGAAAATTGCTGTTAATCTCTTTCTTCTCTTCCTCCTCCTTCTTGCCAATTACTGACTTCTTGCTCTGCAACTAGCACAGTGCATTATATTTGTCATCTCATTTAGGCATTTTGAGGAAAACATCTCAGTTAATAAGTGAGAATACTAAAATTCAGGGAGGTCAAGTGACTTGACCAAGGTCACCCAAAGAGAACGTGGCCTTGCTGTGGTTGAACTCTCTGCCTAAACGCAAAGCTGTGGTCTATTCCTGATGGCCTCTTTTTGTTTCATCTGGGACTCTGCTTCTGGTGTTCCTTACACCAAATATAACAAACACAGAAGGTGGTGGTGGAAGAGACACCGAAGCGGAAACCAATGTGACCACCACAACGATAGTCTAAATTATTAGTAGATGCAAATATGTGTGGTAAAGCTTATAATGAGTGGGAATTATACACACTAGTTTGGATATAGTGGTTCTTTGGAGAGAGGGGGTGAAGTACTTGGTGGGTATTCATGTGTATTTATAACATATTTTTAAAAAAGAAAAAAAAACCTGTCAAAGCAAACATGAAACAAATAAAAATCTTTGGCATCCAAAACCACAATGAGATACCACTTTATACCCATCAGGATGGTGATGTGTGTGTGTGTGTGTGTGTGTGTGTGTGTGTGTATATATATATATATATATATAATTGGAAAATAAGTGTTGACAAAGATATGGAGAAACCGGAACCCTTGTGCACTGCCGCTGGGAATGTAAAATGTTGCTGTTGCTATACAAAACAGTATGGCAGTTTCTTAAAAAAATTAAAAATAGAATTACCATATGCTCCAGCAATCCCATCTCTGGGTATACACCCAAAGAGCTGAAAGCAGGGACTTGAGCACATATTTGTACATTCACCTTCATAGCCACGTTATTCACAAAAGCCAGAAGGGGAAACAATGGAAGTGCTCATCAGCAGAGGAATGGGTAGGCAGAATGTGGTAGGTACATACATCCAATGGAATATTGTTCAGCCTTAAAAAGGCAGGAAATTCCGACGTATGTTACAACATGGATGACCCTCGAGGCTATTATGCAAAGTAAAATAAGCCAGCCACGAAAGGACAGTGCTGTATGATTCCACGTATATGAGGTACCTAAGGTAATAGATCTCCTGGAGACAGGAAGTAGACTGGTGGTTGTCATAGGACATGGGTGGGAGGATGGGGAATTAGTTTTGTTTTTTGTTTTTGTATTTTTCCGAAGTGAAAAGCGCGGAGGCAGAGACAGACTCCCACATGTGCCCGACTGGGATCCATCCGGCATGCCCACCAGGGGGCGATGCTCTGCCTGTCTGGGGTGTTACTCCATTGTAGCTGGAGCCATTCTAGTGCCTGAGGCAGAGGCCATGGGGCCATCCTCAGCACCCGGGCCAACTTTGCTTCAATGGAGCCTTGGTTGCGGGAGGGGAAGAGAGAGACAGAGAGGAAGGAGAGGGGGAGGGGTGGAGAAGCAGATGAGAGGGGGAGGGGTGGAGAAGCAGATGGGCGCTTCTCCTGTGTGCCCTGGCTGGGAATTGAACCCGGGACTTCCACACTCCGGCCAATGCTCTACTTCTGAGCCAACCGGCCAGGGTGGGAATTAGATTTTAATGGAAACAAAATTTCAGTTTGGGAAGATGAAAAAATTCTGAGATGGATGGTGATGATGGTGGCACAACCATGAGGATGTACTAAATGCCACTCAACTGGACATTTACAAATAGCTAAAGTGGTCAGTTTTACAGTATGTGTATTTTACCACAATAGTAATAATAATGATAATGATAATAATAATAATAATAAACCTGTGGTGTCCAGAGAGGGAGGAGTAGACAGCTTTACAGACAGTCCCCCAGGTGCCATCTTTCCTTGACTCATCTGGGTCAGAGACATTAGACACAGAGTGAAGGGAGAAGCCCCCCTCTCCTGGGCATGCTCAGAGGGCAGCTTTCTTGACTCAGGTGGGCTCTGTGCAAAGCGAATTTCTCCATCCCTTTCCCTGTTGCTCAGCCAAGCCCTGGATGCTTTCAGGCTCCGAGGAAGTTCATCTGAAAAATCAAAGCAGGCCTTCAAGGGTCCACATGGATTGAAAGGCTCTTCCCTGGTCAGCCCTGAGGCTGAAGCATGGCTGGAGCCAGCCCCCTGGGTATAGTACCAGCCCTGTCAGCCAGGGCCGACCTGCCCACCTCAGAATCCCAAATTAGCACCTGGCCCTTGATAGGGCAAGGTTGGTTTAAAGTTTAAGTGAAAGCTTGACAGTCCCAGGGCCTTGAGGGGAGGCCCGGGCAGCTCTCATAGGATGCCCTTTCTTCAGAGGAATGCGATGTGTGTACAGTGTGGTGTCGCAGTCACATCCTACAACTGCAATTAGGGCCTTTCAGTGGGGGTGTCAGCCACACTCCCAGTCTGAGCGGTCTCACCCATGAAATTCATAATGGGATAAAAGTTCCATTCCGGGACTGACAACTTCAAATGGAATTTGGTGTAATCTTTTATTTGTTTACAGGGCTGTGGGAGTGTGTGTGTGTGTGGGGGGGTGGTTGTAAAAACCCAGTCTCACCGAGCATCCTCCCTTCCCCCTCCTCCTCCGACCAAGCTTCCAAGGATAAAAATGCGGGTTGGGATTACATTTGGAGGGAAGCAAGGCTATATTTAAATAACGCTTTGGAAAGCGTGGCTCCGTGTCTGAGGCAGTCGGTTCAGAGCGATGGCTTCATCCAGCCTGGCCCGGGCCATTCCAAAAGAATCCTTTCGAGACCTTGTGCTAATTGGTTCCAATTGATCGGCCCCAGCGTCTCCGGTACCAGGGCCAGGTCTGAGCTCTCAGAGAGAGGCAAGGCACTGAGTGTCCTCCAGCGGCAGAGAAACGGTGCATGCTTTGCCTGCTGTTCAGCGATGACGATGGCTGCCTAATTAATTCTTGAATGCCCCTTCTTTTTAACCTAAGCTTACCCAAGTCATTATTTCATTAGCGGCCTCTTGGTAGATCTTGCAGTAAGTTCAGTTCATCTTATTTACATAAAAGCAGAGTTTTTTTCCCCTCCTTTTTGGTATTTAGGGAGCCAGCCGAGTCGGAGGTTGGGGGTGGGGGCGGACGGATTAATTTGTAATTACAGTCGAGTTCTCGCTCCCGACCGGTCCCACCATTCTGTCCATTCACAGGCTCCGGCCAGGGCTGGCGCCAAGATCTCCGAGTTGCCCTGTGTTTATGTCATTGAGACGAGGACAATATTTCAGTGTGGAGCCAAGCCACAGGGATCCACTCTATAAAACCCTCACTAAAAATAGACGCTCCAACCCCTGCCCAGCCCCCTCCCCGCCTCCACGACTCCCCCGCGCCTGCCCCGGCTCCGCTTGGCGCTCCGGCACCCAGCTCCCATTCGCAGGGCGACAGGCGTGCCAAATCAGCCGAATCTCGCCGCGCGGGGCGCCTGGCGCGCTCCTTTCTTCCCCAGGAGTTTTAAAGCGGAGTAAAAGGCGTCAATTAGCAGCCTTTAGAGCTGACAGCGCAATTAAAGCTAAGTTGCAAGACAGAGGGAGAGCTAGAAGAGAGAGAGAGAAAGAGAGAGAGAGAGAGAGAGAGAGAGAGAGGAGAGAGGGAGGGAGGGAGAGAGAAGGACAGAAGGAGAGAGAGGGAGAGAGGAAGACCAGACACACAGAGAGGAAGACAGAGAGAGATTTCAAATGTATTTTTGGTGACAGCTGCATTTTTGAGGAGGGGGAGCCTCTCAAACTACAACTGGCTTTTTGGATATACTTTCACTTGTGAAGGGATATTTTCAGGGAACACTGATATGCTCAGTTTATTGCACTTTCCTCGTTAGATCTGAGCTGCTTGGGAAAATTCAGACAAACAGAAAGCAAAGAGATCTAGTCTTTGCAAACTCTCCCAACTGGCCTGGGTCCCAACACATCCGTTTCTTTGCAGGGTAAGGTAGACGCAGCAGGAAGTTGTGAGGGAGGATGGGGTAGGGCTGCAAGGCTGCGGGGCTGCTGCACCGTCAGGGAGGAATCCGGTGTGGGGGCTGCCTCCCGGGGCTTAGAGCTGATGACTCGGTAATAACACACTTTCTGTTGCCATCCCAGGACCCCAAAGTTATAGAACTATTGGGAAGGAGTTTGATTATTATTATTTTTTCCTCCCGAGTGACCATCATTCAGAGTCAGGCTTTGGTTTGGGATTTGGGAAGGCCTGAAGCTGTCTAGGGCAGATGGCGCTTGTAACAAGGGCAGTATTGATTTTGATTCACTGTTGCGACACACCAGTTCAGGGGGATATAGAGTCAAGAGGTGCTGTGCACCCGGATGGTTACAAGAGAGAACTACAACCCAATCAGAGAAGTCAGCCAGGGGAAGCTAAGAGCTTCATCACGGAGGCCTTCCTAGGCACCTCGCCCCCCCCCCCGGCCCCCCACCCATGGAGGAAATAGTGAGTACAGTTCCTGAGAGAATGTTCTCAAGATCACACTTGCTTTGCTGAGCCTCAACCTTCAGCCTCCCGTCCTATCACTTACAATTCTTTTCTCTTTAGCCTTCCTTACTCATTAAAAAGAGGGACCAATTCTATTTCTACCACATCTACCCCGCTCCTGGCTTCCCTGAACCTAGGGTGAGGCAGGCGCTGCTATTGTGCCCATTTTATGTAAAAGGAAACTGAGGCTGAGAGAGAGCGTCAGTGACTTGTCAAGGTCATCCAGTTGGTGAGTGGTGAAGCGGAGACTGGAACCTGGTCTAAGTCTAAAGATGGAGCTTTTAATCCTGACAATAGACAGGGGGCCCTCGAGTCACTACACAGCTCCGTTCCTACAACAGTGACGTAACCCAAAATTTGGTGTAAGTCGAAACGCACCCTAGCCTAAGTCACTTACCTATCCTAACAGTTGTAAAGTCATAATTTAGAACATAAAACACAACTAAGCCACAGAAAAAGGAAAAGGACGTAAATATACTGGACTGTGCACTGTACTGCGTATTCTTCCGCCACGTGCACAAACTAGTTCGCCCACATAGTTAGCAAGTACGACGCTAAAGGCAGAAGCCAAAACCCTCATGTCTCAATTTTTAAAAGTTTTTATGGGAGTGAGTGTTGTAAACTCGAAACATCATATACTGGGAGTGTTGTAACCTGAGGACCCCCTGTATACCTTCTGTACAAGGCTCCCGTGAAACTTGGGGAAAACTTGTTAACATGGGAGCGGCGTTCATTGGAATGGGGGCTAAGCTTTGAAGCCCTGAGTAATGGGGACTTACTTGCTCCTTCTCGGATACTGGTGAGAGTATAAAGACAAAGGTCAACATGCTTAGATGAACAGTGTTCAGCTGAAGGGAACTGAGAGGGACACTGAGTGGAGTGCGTCTCAAACCAGGGTCCAGGGCTCCTGGATTTGTTAGAACCTGTTCTCAGGAGCACAGGGACATTATGTATCTGAGGCAGTAGCTAGCCCAAGTCAAACCCCAACATTTATATTCAGCAAGGTGAGAGGCCAGAGAAGGTCACACAGTTAGTGATGGCAATTGAAGTCAGAATTAGAATGACAGCTCTGCCCATGACTATTTCTGCTAACCAGTAGAATTTTCTAGCCCCGGATTTATAGGTCACAGCTTGATTGAAGCCCCTTAGGACAAGGACTGATTAGAGGGGCTTTAATAAATATTTGGTGAGTGATTATGTAAAACCAATTTCGGAGTGGTTACAGGTAAGTAAACACTTGATATGCTAATTACAGACCCGTGTTACCTGCACTCAGGAGTATTAATATTTGGCCACAGTTCAATTGCTTAAATCAAATAAAATTGCCTTTCTGTGTATATCCTGAGTTCTTCTCTATTCATTCCACATTTAGTAATTTTTTTTTTTATAGAGTATGGACTAGGCACAGTTCCAGATTGTAAACAAAACAGACTAATTCCCCACTCCCGTCCCCATCAAACTACTATTTCTAGGCCGTATTGCTCTGTACAGTAATTGGGGTTTAGTTTAGTGAAGTTTAAACGATAAGAGGCCCAGTTTAGTTTCTCCAATCTGGAGGCAATGACTGCATCTAATTTTGTTTTTCTTCTATTATGCCTAAATAAATGTTTTTACCGTAACATTTTTAAAATGTAGAATTGACTAGATAATACATTGTAAAAAAATAAATAAAATAATATATGGATAGAAGTATAAAAAGTAGAAACAGGAAAGCCTCCCCCATCTCTCCCTAGAGTGGCGGGTGTTAATGATTTGACAGAGAACATTCTCCCATCCCTGCAGCGCGCGTGCGCACACACACACATACACACACACACACACACACACACACATTACTCATATAATATACAATGTATACTCATAGATATAAGTGGAACAATTCAGTTGGGGGAGGGGCAAGGTAACCATCCTTGTAATTTTGTAATCTGCATGGTGGCATCTTCTATAGACCTGGTAAGATAACATTATGATCAGACGTTTCAAAACAGAGTTTGAATGATCTTCAGAAAAGAAGACGGGAAGGCAGAAACTTACAGCCCTTTCTTCTTCCCTCTCACCTTCCCTGAAATCACATGCCCAGGACAGCCTTGGCCTCTATTTGAGACCCAAAGGATGGATCTCTGTTGGAGTTATTATTTTTGGCAGTACAAACAGAATAGCTTACTCTTTAATGGCCGCATGCTGTTTCATAGCATGAGGGTAACATGCTTTTTTTTTTTTTTTCCTTTAACTGTTTTACTAATGAGGAGCAATTTGGTTTTCTCCCCTTTTCTGTTATCACCAACAAAGCTGCAATGGAACAGCTTTGATACATGTCATCTGCTCACTTCTGTGACTGTTTTTTAAGGATAGATTCCTGGAAATGAATTATTGCAGCTAAGGGTTTGTTCATTTACAATTGTGATACCGCCAACTTCCCTTGAAAAGTGTTCCAGTTTGCACACCGACCAGAGGGGTGCCATTTACCCACCCATACTACAGTGGACATTTCTGCTCTTCATGAAGCAAACTGCAGGAGTTAACCAGAGGAATAGGATCACTGACAAATTGAGAAGTCCTAAGAATTCAGCTTGTATTGGAGGTCCCTTAGATCATCATGCCCGGCAAAAGTAGAACTTAGCTCATAATGTTACACATGGTGATTTCTTTTCTTTATTTTTCTTTCCTTTTTGTTTTTGTGAGAGGTGGGGAGATAATGAGGAAGATTCCTACATGTGCTCTGACCAGGATCTACCCAGCAATTCCACTTGGAGCTGATGCTCGAGTACCAAGCTATTTTTAGTGCCTGAGGCTGATGAACTCCAGTGGAGATATCTTCAGTGCCTAGGGCCATGCTCCAAACAATCGAGCCACTGGCTGTGGGAGGAGGGAGAGTAGGGGGAGAGAAAGGGGCAGGGGAAAGCAGATGGTTACTTCTCATGTGTGCCCTGACTGGAATGTCCATACGCCATGCTGATGCTCCATCCACTGAGCCACTGGCCAGGGCCCACACGGTGATTTCTTAACCTTTATAGAGATGCTTCGAAGAAGGTGTCCTTGGCCTTTGCCAGGTAGCCTACTTCAGGAGAAAGGGCACTGGACTGAGAAGAAGGGGTTAGATGACTAGATCCCACCTACTCTTGGCCACTTATTAGCTGTATCACCCGGAGCAGGTGTCCATCTAGCTCAGTGCCCTAACCCACTGAGCAGGATCATATTACATACTTTTCAAAACCTATGGGTTTGCTGTGCAGATATCACGCCCCAACATAGTATGGGAAAGTGTTTTGTAAAAGGTGTGTCGTTTTGATAACTGCAGATTTGGTGGATCTCTGTAGGGAGGACTACTGTTTTGCCATAGATTCAGAGAGCAGCTTGGATAATATTTGACTCTGTGCATAGTTATTAAATGATAACAGAAAGAGGCCTTGCTGTCTGGGTGCTTTGAAAGAGGGACCTTGGGTTGCTTATCTAAATCATGCTTCTTTTGTCTTCAGAGAAGCTTGTGAGGACTGTGGTGAGTTGTGAGGCACTTCTGGGGATTCTTTGTAATAATAGGAGGCGGAAGGGGGCAGGATGACAGAATGCTGTGTAACTGCCTAAAACCGTTAGGGTAGCTTTTGTATCTGCTAGCCTTGTCCATAGTAGGAGCTTTAGACGTACAGAATGAATGCACACATAGTGCTCACGCTTACATCCCAGCAGCTTGAGTTGGAGACCACGTGTCAGCCCCTTCCATGTTGCGTGCTACTGCCTACCGCCATGTGCCTGACTTCCGGGAGGGGCACCATTAATGCTTCCGTTTTGTTCCCTCCACCCTCTGTGTCCTGACCCTTTCTGGGTGGCACAGCTCATGCCCCACCTGTCCCCCTAGTTTAAAAACTGTTTGCATAAGAAATAATTCTGTGCCATCGTTGTAACCAGGCACAATTGTGTTCAGAGTTCAACTTTGCTATGTACTTGTTGTATGACATTGGACAAAATGCTTAACCGAGCCTGGCCTCAGTTTCCCCATCTGCAGAACAGAGATACTAGGAATGATCTCAGAGTCCTTATGAAGTTTAGATGGAACGGTACCGTGGGGTGCTATTCCAATGTTTATGACCCAACAGAAAGAGGCATTTTAGATCGCTATTGTTGTTGAGTATTAATAATACTAACAACTAACATTCTGGTGTGTTCCTGCTTCCAAACTCCTGTAACCTCTTACTTGAATTCCATTCTTACATGATATCATGAAACTGTCTTGGGGGGGGGGGCGGTAACTTCCCCAGAGTCCCACCCTCGAAGCGGTGAAGCTGACCATACTGAATCCTCAGGCTAATTCCATTCTGCTTGTCTGACTTGGTTCGTGTTCGGCTTTGGAGGTCCACAGACATCTGTCAAGTTCTGCAGCAAATGAAACCCTCCCTGGGTGGGTACAAGAAGACCCATCCTCCTCGCTGGCCTTGTTTCTGCTGGGTTCTACCTGAATTCTTCCCTAGGAGCTGTAGGAAGACCAGGGGACAAGTAGGAAGGGTGCGAGCCCTTCAGCTAACAGAGAAGCGAGCCTATCTTTCCGAAGTCTGGGATGAGAGATCATCTCATAGGGGAGCAGGTCCCTGGAGAAGCGTGAGGTTAAAGAAAGCCAGACTAGGAATGACCTCCGAACACTGGCCTCTCCCTCCATCCATCATTGCTCCTCTCTCCCTGCGTCTCCAGTCTCCTGGGGGACGGCTGTCTCCTTTCTTTTTCTGTAGCATCAGGGAAGATGACTCAAACACTGCCTTAGGGCACCAAAGCATCCACAAATTGGTCCCAAGCCCAGCTAATGAGGACGGCCAGAGAGGAGACTGGCAGGCTGTGTCCTGTGGCTTTGGGTTGTGCAAGGGACAGAGAAGGCAAGACATAGGCCCTCCTCTGACGCTACGCAGCTCGGAAGCCTCCAGCCTCCTGCCCTGGGCTTGTGGATCAGGCTTTTCTAACATTTCTTCTGCTCCAAGTCAGTGAAAAAACAGATCTGTCTCCAACATCCCACCCTCTTTTCTATATACATGCTTTCTCATATCAGATCAAACAGTGTAGCGGAGAGGTTAGGGTCTCAAGATCTTAGTGCCCATTCCAGCTTGTCCACGCCAAGCTGTGGAACCTGGGAGAAGCCATCCGCTGCCTCAAAGGCTTTAGCGTTCTTATCTGCGAAACGGACAAAGTTACACCTGCTGTGGAAAGCTGTGACGAGGAAGTGAGCGTGGGCACAGGAACTGCCTGGAGCCCCGTTCTTCAGGAAGTGGTGTCTCTTTTGACTTAAAAACCTTGTTCCAATATCCCCAGCCTCCCACCCTCCACACACACACACAGGAAAGAAAGCAACTACAGAACTCACTCAAGACCCATTTTTCTAAATCACTCCCTTTCTTTTAAAATCTATGACTTCTCGCAGTGTGGAAATCCAGCCCTGATGGCAATATCAGCATCCTTTGCTGATGAAACGCTGGCTGTCAGATTGGCTTCGCCCACTCCCGCCTACGACCTGAGTGTGGGGGAGGGGAAACAGAAGCCAAGGCATAGCCTGTGGAGTCTTCTCCTTAAACTCCTTTCCCTATCGCCACATGTAATCTCTGCTCATTCGAGGTGGTTTCCTCGGTTGATAAACTCAGCGGACTTCCTTTCTTTTTTTTTTTCACACCCGGCTTGAAGTCGGAAATTATATTGGTAAGACTCACGATGGTGGATGTTATTAATGTGCTTAATGGGCACTCAAGGCAGTTTAAAGATCTTAGCCTTTGCACCGCGCCTTTATCCCACCCTGGGGGTAAATAATGGAGATGCTAACACAGTCTGTAAAGGGGAAGGAGCAGGGGTGGCCCGCTGCTTCCCAGGGGCAGGGCGATGAAATCAGCTTGCCTCATTTTTACACCCTTTCAAACGGCCACTTCTCCCAACACAATGCACATTTCCAAGTCATTTTTAATTTGGCATGAAAATGTCTCCTTTACCCTAGACCTGAGCCAGCAGAGTTAATGGGAAACACACATCTGGGCAGCTGTGCTCTCCCCAGTGAGGCGGTAAGGGGGGGCCTGGGGAGGAATTAAAGATGGCACCCCCTCAGCCCCCATCAGCCCACAGGGATTTAACCCCATCACATTGTAAGTTTTCAGCCCTATCGGTGGCTCCTGTGAGGGGTCATAGGTTCCCTTCTTTTCCTCCCTAGAGGTGAGGTAGGGGTGGAAGGGGTGTTAGTTAACCTTTGGTGGTCCTTAGTTTCTGGTCCCTGGTGATGGGGGGGGGGTGCATTCTCTTTGCATTCTCTACTAAGGGAGTCCAAACTATTTCTGGCTGGTCCCTCTTCCGCTACAAACGTTGTCCATGCCTGACCCTCTTCATGAGTGCAGAGGATGGGGTATTTGGCTGAGGATAATGGCGTAGGCTTTGTCAAACTTTCAGGATTCTTTGTGGCTTGCTTTCATTCCCTCCCCTGCCCAGGTTCTTGGTGTGTGAATTTAAATTTAGAATGAATTTGTGTCAAAGACCAAGATACAGCGGTCTGGACAGAACCGTATGTCAGTAGTGACTGTCTATGAATGCCTAGAGTCCCAGCGGGAGGTCCCCCTACCTAAGTTCATCCCGTCTTTACTTTGGCCTCAAGTTTTAAGCATACGTTTATCCTACTGTAGTTTGTATATTATTCTTTTTAATTCCTCTTTCAGGCTGAGATGCATAACCTAAAGCCACCTGAGGTCTATGGATTCCTTGGGATTCCCTCCCCACGCAAAAAAATGTGTGTGCTCATGACTTTCATCAAATTCTCCGAGGGGGGCCCTGGCCGGATGGCTCAGTGGTAGAGCGTCAGCCTGGCGTGCAGGGGTCCCGGGTTCGATTCCCGGCCAGGGCACACAGGAGAAGCGCCCATCTGCTTCTCCACCCCTCCCCTTCTCCTTCCTCTCTGTCTCTCCCTTCCCTTCCCACAGCCGAGGCTCCATTGGAGCAAAGATGGCCCGGGAGCTGGGGGTGGCTCCTTGGCCTCCGCCCCAGGCGCTGGAGTGGCTCTGGTCACAACAGAGCGACACCCCGGAGGGGCAGAGCATCGCCCCCTGGTGGGCAGAGCGTTGTCCCCTGGTGGGCATGCCGGGTGGATCCCGGTTGGGTGCATGCGGGAGTCTGTCTGACTGTCTCTCCCCGTTTCCAGCTTCAGAAAAATACAAAAAATACAAAAAAAAAAAAAAAAAATTCTCCGAGGGGTCTCCAAGGCTGAAATGAGGGTGATCATGCACCCTGATTGCCTGGGACAGTTCCAGCTTGTACCAGCTGTCCTGGTGTAATAGTTAATAGCAACTCTTTTCACTCGTACCAGTGTCTTGGTGTGGATAATAGAATATAGCGGGGTCCTCACTGAATGTGGATGCCGTATCTGCATTTCGCTTACTTTGCTAGAATGCATTTGGAGCACCCCAATAGACATGTGTCACTTTTGTGGTCATTTGTGGCCACGCACAGAGTAGCAAAGGATGGAGTCGCCTGACGTGCCCATTTCAGCTGGGTCACAGAAGAGGATACTTTGCTCTTGTGTTCCAGCTCTTGTATCGTGTTCTTTCTATGGTCTATTTAGTGCCACTTTTTTTTTTCTATCTATGCCTTTCATTGGCCATTTCACTGTTTAAAATGGCCCCCAAACACATTGCCGAAGCGCTGTGTAGTGTTTTTTTTGTTTTTGCTTTTTTTTTTTATAGGAACAGAGAGAGAGTCAGAGAGAGGGATAGTTAGGGACAGACAGACAGGAACAGAGAGAGATGAGAAGTATCAATCATCAGTTTTTCGTTGCCGTTGCGACACCTTAGTTGTTCATTGATTGCTTTCTCATATGTGCCTTGACCGTGGGCCTTCAGCAGATTGAGTAACCAACCCCTTGCTCGAGCCAGCGACCTTGGGTCCAAGCTGGTGAGCTTTTTGCTCAAACCAGATGAGCCCACGCTCAAGCTGGCGACCTCGGGGTCTTGAACTTGGGTCCTCCATGTCCCCGTCCAAGGCTCTATCCACTGCGCCACCGCCTGGTCAGGCTGTGGTAGTGTTTTTAAGTGCAAGAAATTTGTGATGTGCCTTATAGAAAAAACAAAAACAAAAACAAAAATGTGTAGTTGGTAAGCTTTGTCCACGTATGAGTTATTATGCTGTTGGGTTGGAGTTTAATGTTAATGAGTCAAGTGCATATATTGAATAAGATGTATTAAGCAGAAACACACCTAACACTGGGTTATGGGTTGATTGGATGACAGAAAACAGGCTCACAGGAACCTAACCCTCTGTTTCCCCTAGGAACGATGGTTCTGTCTTTGATAATTCAGGCTTCTTTACAGACCATAACTACCATGAATAATGAGAATCAACTGCATTTGGTCACCCTTGCTAGAGCTCAGCGCTTTATAAGAAGATGACCGGCCATGCAGTGGGGAAGACTTGGTTCCAAAGCCCTGCTGTGCTTCTTACCAGCGATGACACCTCGAGGAGTCCCTGCCCCTTGCGGGCATCAGCCTCCTCTCAGTAGGGTGAGGATGGTGTAGTTGGGGTGCCCTTCCCCCTTTGCCTTGAGGCCTTGAGTTGAGGAGCCTGTCAGTTCTGTGGAGAAGCAGGCTCTCCACTGCAGCAGAAAATTCCAGATGACAGCTGTAGGTACTTCCTGTGTCTGGGGCCAACTGGCCTCTCTGTGGAGGACCTTTGTGACAATAACTGGAGTGAGTTTCTCCCAGGGCCTCTTGGTTGGGGAGGGGCCAGTCCTTGCACACCCTGGTAGAATCCACGCTCTTCTCCACCACTGCTTCCCTTCAAGGACCATCCACCAATTTGGAGATGTTCTCAGTCCTAAGGAGCCCAGCAAATAGCCCTTCTCTCCTGGGAACATCCTGGTCTGTTTTACAGGTACACTATAAAGCCAAGTGAGGAGCACCTAAACGAGCCAATAAAAACCAGGAAGACAGAGGGGTGGGAACTATCCCGTGCTGAGTGTCCACAAAGAGTTGGGCATTGTATTGTAGACTTCAATCAAATACCCCATTTCCCATGATGGTGTTGCTGGTTAGACATTATCACATCCCTTTGATAACAGCTGTGGAAACTGAAGCTAAGAAAGATAAGACATCTGCCCAGGGACACTTCATGAGTGAGCAGGAGTGTGAACAATTCAAACTCAAGCTTTTCAAACCCCATTATTTTAAGTTCTCCGTGGTATTTTCCAGTAAAGCCTGCTTTTGGAGAGTAGGGGCTAACTTTCAAAATTTCAGGATCTCTGACTCCCCAGGGAACTTTGGGAAGTAAAGCAGATCATACTGTGTCATGGAAACTCAAACAGTTGACCCTTAATCAACAGGGTTTAAACTGTTCTATTCACTTACACACACTTTTTTCAATAAATAATGTAAATACACATTATTTCAGCTCCTTGTGACTTTCCTAATAACATTTTCTTTTCTCAATTTACCATAAGACTACAGTATATAATATTGATACATGTAGCGTACAAAATATGTGCTAATTGACTGTATGTTATCAGCCAACAGTATTGACTATTAATAGTTAAGTTTTGGGGGAGTCAAAAGTTATACGTGGATATTTGACTGCATGGAGGATTGGTGCCTCTAGCCCCTCTGTTGTTCAAGACTGGGCTGTCGTTTCTCAGGGACCCTGGTGGCCAGCAGCCCCTCTGCAGACCCTCATGTGGGAGCAGCAGCAAACCTCCAAATTAGTTGTTTCCCTGCCTGGCCCCGTGGCCTGTCGGCCGCTGTCTGGTGGAGGGCATCCTCTGAGCCTGGCTTTCTGCTGCTTTCGAGCACCCTTTTTCAGAACAGGAGCTCAGTTGCAACTCTCTCTTTTGCTTGGCCATAGGACAGCTTTTCCACTGTCACCGCCCTGTAGCCTCAGCTGGCACAGACATTCCAAAATAAATGAACGTGTTGTAAATCGGGAGAAAATATTGTGTCCTTGCGGTGTTGATGTTGATTGCAGCCCGGCGGCTCAGGCAGCGATGACCACAGTTCCAGCTGCATATTTCTTTACCCAAACACACAGAGGGCCTGCCGGGGCCAGGAGCTCGGCAGACGACTCCATTCAGTACACGCTCGAGCTTCGGGAAGGTGTGCCTGTCGAGGCTGACAAAATGCTGTTGATCTTCAGCCCCCAGCCAGGCCCGGGGCCCTGCCCGTCAAAGTCAGGCTGAGACCAATCTTCCAGCCACGAAGCCCGATGATAACACTTTGGCAGGAGACGGTCCCCTAGAGCAGTGTGGTGCTGGCCTTCAGAATGGCCCTCCAGCCTGGGTTTGATTGGAGCTGGCACAGCCCAGCCTGTAGCTTACTGGAGCCCTGTGGTGAGACGCTTCTTGGGCTGAGTCTGGCTGCAGACTCCGAGGGGGGCTTGAAAGTTTGACCACCCAGTGTCATTTTGGTAGGGACGTGAATAAGAGAAAAACAAAATGTCCTTTGAAGGGGGCTCTGGGCAGGCAGAAGGGGAAAATGATCTGTTACCAGAATTTATTTTTCCCCCTTTGTCCAAAGACTAGGCTTGAATTTTCCAGGGAGCAGTAGGGATTCTTGTGCAGGTCATGCTCCTCGGAGTTTTGCAGAAGACAGCTGTTCATTTTTTCTGCCTATCTAGTAACCCCCACGCGCTCTTTAAGACATTGCTTCTACTTCCTAATCATGTGACTTGGTAGTTCAACCAATCACAGTCTCTCGTGTCCCTGGCTGCAGGAGCAGGACATAGTCTTGATCTGCCAATCACAGAGCTCCATTTCTCTCGCAGGAATGGACGCTTGACCCAACGTGGACCCATCAGAATCCTTCTCTGGGACTTCATTTTTTCTTTCTCACTAGGACCTTGGATTTGGAAGAGAAGGTGGCTTGCCTTTAGGACAGAGAGCTACAGGATATAACTTGTGGTTGGCTGGTGGGCATCTTCTTTAGACTTTGGAAATAGCCATTTGTAGAATAGGAGCGAATGAGACAATACACAGGAAATGTGAGTACCAAGTGATGGTGGGGAGAGAGGGTCCTGGGGTCGTGCTTGAGTTCCTGGATCTAGGTATGCTTGAAGCTTCATAGATTTCTGGAAGCATGGGTCAATATAGTCCCCTGGTCCTTTCTTTTTTAATCCTAAACTAGTTTGAGCTGTTACTAAAAGAGTCCTGTCTAAAACAAAGGTTGTGGCTCAGCCTTGGACAAATAAAAATTTGTTTCTGAGGGGGAGTAGAGAGGAGCTAGGAAAGGAATTATAAATCATCATTTTATGAAAATCACGCATGACAATGGTCTTCAGTTCTTTATTCATCCCCATTTATTTATTTAACACACATTCACTGAATGCCCTCTACAGGCCAGGCTGGTGCCAGGGCTGAGAGTATTAAAATGAATAAGGTGAAATCTCTGCCCTCGAGGAACTTACAGTCTAGTTGGAAACAGTGGTGATACAGCGTGTTATAATGCAGGGTGCAGATCAGTATCGGTGCTAGGGTGGAAGACTGGTACTCTGTGCCTAGGAAGGAAGCAGGCTAAGCCAGGAGGGAAAGGAGATCAGGACGGATTTCCCAGGTGAGTCAGCACCTAAGGCGCAGTGGGTGCTGGTGGGTGGGGTGGGGGGCGGGGCAGATAAGTAGTAGCTAGTCCTTGGCCTGGAGCTCCTATTCTGGGGTTGGGGCTGGAGGGACTGGGAATGAGGCCAGCACAGAAATCATGGTTGAGAGGCAATGGGGGCCATACCTGCTGACTCATCAAGAGCTATAGACTTTCACAGGAAGTTCAGAAACTCTTAGCAGGGGATGAGCTTTTCGGCTCATCACGATTCACCGGCTTGCTCCTCAGTCCTCAACCATAGCCTCTCCTGACCTTTCAGCCACTGACTTTGCTATCTGCTCTTTCTAACTGTGCTTTTCCAATATTTTAAGTCATGCCCCTCCTCAGTACAATTATTTTGATGAGGTGCTCACACTATTTGTGAATAAATTTATGCATTTATAAATTATATAGATAGCTGCTGTGCAACTACAGTCTGTCCATAAAGTCATGGTGCACTTTTGACCGGTCACAGGAAAGCAACGAAAGACAATATAAATGTGAAATCTGCATCAAATAAAAGGAAAACTCTCTCAGTTTCATACCTATTCAGTGCAGTTCGATGTGGGCTCACGCACAGATTTTTTAGGGCTCCTTAGGTAGCTATCCCGTATAACCTCTACAGACTCGTCACTGACTGATGGCCTACCAGAACGGGTTTCTCCACCAAACTGCCGGTTTCCTTCAACTGCTTATCCCACCGAGTAATGTTATTCCTATGTGGTGGCGCTTCGTTATAAACGCACTGATATTCACGTTGCACTTTGGTCACGGATTTGAATTTAGCGAGCCACAGAACACACTGAACTTTCCTCTGTACCATCCACATCTCGACTGGCATGGCCGTGGGCTGTTCCACTGTATACACGATGTTATGTCATCATCTGCGCATGTGCACATGCTGCCACATCATCCTACAGAAACTGGGAGGGTTTTCCTTTTATTTGGTGCAGATTTCACATTTCTATTGTCTTTTGTGGCTTTCCTGTGACCCGTCAAAAGTGCACCATGACTTTACGGACACACTGTATATTAAGCAATTATAATGTGTATTCAGAAACAGGAAATTTAAAAGAATAAAAACCAAATGAACAGTATATTAAGTGCCTTGCCAACAGTAGTAGCTAAATACACATTAGCCAATACGCCTTTGGGGTCAGGGTAATGGGAGATAAAGGTGAATTTAAGCCACCCATTTTGCAAATAGTCATCTTAATAATTTGATTTTTTTGATGATTTTCTTATGGTATATGATGATGCAGCTGATGACGAGTCCCCACTAGAAGCAAGAGAAGCAGGCCTGCCACTTCCCACTTCCTCACTGGTTACTGCACCTGCTCCGCCCGTGGTGTTCTTCATTGACACTTTTTTTGGGAGGGGGGAGGAGAATTCTTTTAAGCTATTTGTCTATTTTGTGAAGATGAGTTTGATTAACATTATGTAATTGTCTTGCCCCCTTTGGCCTGCTGTACCAAAACTCCACACTGACTGGGTAGCTGATAAACAACAGGCTTTATTTCTAACCGTTCTGGAAGTTGGGAATCTGAGATCAGGGTGCCAGGTGAGTCACGGAAGAGCAATGAAGAGATAGCCGGCTCTCTCTCTCTCTCTGTCCTCCATCCTGCGACTGGATCCTCCTCACAGCCTAACCCAACCCGAAGCTAGCCACTGAAAAAAAGCCCAGAAGATGGGCGCAGAGCAGGGCAGCGGATGGATCTGGGTGAGCGCATCGAGCAGGTCCTTCCAACGTTCGCTGTACTGCTGGGGCCGAACTGCAAAACCCGCCTCAGTATTCCAAGCTCGGGAAGTTGGGTGGGCCAGTTCCGAATCTAACCACGCCTCCATCCTAACCACGCCTCCATCCTAACCACGCCTCCATCCTGCTCCGTCTCTCTCGTTTCCTCTTAGGCCCTCTGTGATATATCATAGATGCTACGAAGGTTTCGGTCAACGATTTTCAACCTCTTTCACCTCATGGCACACATAAACCAGTTGCTAGAACTCCGTGACACACCAAAAAGATAGATATTTTTTGCCCATCTGACAAAAAAAAAATAGGTATAATTTTCATTCATCCACACATCCATTCATCCATCCATCCATTTATTCATTCATTCATTCATTCATTCATTCATTCATTCATTCATTCATTCATTCATACCAGATGGCGGTTATTGTGTTGGCTGCTGTCATTTTTTTTGTTTGACAATCTAAGGGAAAAGAGGTCAGTGCCTCTGACTAAATAGTCAGGTATTTCATGTTTAAAACATTTTTGTGGCACACCAGTTGAAAATCACTGGTTTAGATTTATGGGGAGAAATAACCATGAAGAAAAAAAAGAGAGGGGAGAGGGGCCAGAGGAGGTTGGAAGAGCCGTTAGACTGTGACGCAGGTCTGACATCTGTGAAGAAGAGAGGAAGGAAGGTGGAATCGGTAGTCTTAGACTGTAGTGCAGTTCTAAAAAAGATTTGCCAGGTCAACGGGCGGTTCTTGGACCAAAGTCTACACCAAAGGAGAAGGAACTGTCTCCTCTTTTGCAGGAGCTGTCTGCCTTCATACCCCAGTCATGCTGCCTCTTTGGCTGAGAGCCGCGGAGGACGCCTGGTCCCCGTGCGCGCGCAGTGTTGCATCCAGAGCCTGGCAGCTGGAGCCATCAGTCAATTATGCACTTATGGCAGGAGCTCTGAGAGATCGGCTGCATGGTTTCTGCCCTTCTTCCCTCCTTCTCGTTCTCCCTTCCTTCCTTCTTTTCTTCTTCCAGATAATGTTTTTGGAGTGCTCTTTCGGTTCCAGGCTAGGTGCCAGCCAGTGGGGATATGCCGTGAGCAAGGCAACCCTATCTCTACTCCTACGAGCTTCATGCTTCATTCTTCTTTACGACTTTCTGTATGGTTCTGTGAAATGAACTCAGTTCAGCTCTGTGCCCCCTACCCTCTTCACCCATAGAGCTTAGCCAATTGCCTCGCGCATCATTAAGACAACCATATTTTCTAAGCCCCAAACCAGACCATTATTATTTATGAATTTATTTATAGAAAAATTCATAAAAAACTGTGAAAATTTAATCTTTCTTTCCTTTTAGATTTTATTTATTGATTTTGAAGAGAGGAGAGAGAGAGAGAGAGAGAGAGAGAGAGAGGGAGAGAAATGGGGAGAGGGAGAGGAATGGGCAGCATCAACTCATAGTAGTTGCCTCTCGTATGTGCATTGACCCGGCAAGTCAGGGATTTTGAACCAGCAACCTCAGCATTCCGGGTTCATGCTTTATCCACTGCGCCACCGCAGGTCAGGCTAAATCACATTTCTTTATAGTTTTAATGAATCCTCCCCTTATTTATTTTTGAGAGAGGTGGGGAAAGGGAGAGAAAGAGTAGAAGGAAGATATATATACAGAGAGAGAGAGAGAGGAAGAGAGAGAGAGAGAGAGAGAGAGAAGCATTAACTCATTGTTCCACTTAGTTGTGTCATTGATGGCTTCTCATATGTGTGACCCGGCTAGAACCTGTGACCTGGGAGTTGAGCCATGACCTCAGGATTGAGCCAGCCCTCTCAGGGTGGAGCCCTAACTGGGGGAGCCCTAACTGGGGTTTAGACTGGTGCCTTCTGGATCAAGCTAGTGACCCTGTGTTCGAGCAGGTGCTCTAAGATGATGCTCTACCTACTGTGCCACCAACCAGGGCTGAATCCCCCCTTAAGAACTAGAAAATTTATGAAATTAGACTGACCCCAGGAAAGCCAGGGCTTATGTTAAGTATGGCAAGCAGGCTGCCTTAATCAGATTTATCTGGGGGTAAAAACAGAGATTCATTCAAATTATTCATAGGTTCTTCATAAGGTTACATGGGTAGGGGAACTCAGAAAAGCTATTTAGTTGGCCTTGGGAAGGTCGAGAACTCCAGCAGAATTCAGGCCACACAGAGACTGAAAGTGGAATTTGAAGTTCATCTGGAATCCTGGGAGGTTCCAGGAACGTTGGACTCAGCAGGCTACGGACCGTGACTCTGGTGTTCCACCGTCTCCATGACTCACCTCTTCTTCGTGGCTTGTTCTCCTCTTCCTGCAGACCGATTTCCTCAACCTCTGTCTCTTCTATTTTCCTGACTTCTTCTTTTCTTACCCTCATAACTTTACCTTGTTCATGCATCACATTCCCTCTGGTTTATTTCTGTCTCATGATTTGTCTTCTGCTGCTAAATACTTCTTTCTCCTGGCATTTCTTAGTTCGAATTCTACAGAGAAAAAAAATCTGGTTTATGACAGTCTGTGGTAATCAGTACTGAACTGGGGGCCCTCGTTCAGAAGTCCAGTGTGGTCCAATCACTTGGGAAGATTGGGCTGGGTTCCATATGACTTCACGTGTATTGCCTAAGTCTTTCTTTTCTCCTGGGGCAATTGTCATTTCAATTTCCCTTAGAAAAGGACCATGACTTCATTGCTGAAGATATACCATTTAAAAAGTCTTATAGTGGTCTGCACCGCTCTAAGTCATGATGAATGAAATAATGTTGTTATATACCTGTCATAACTCAGTCTTTTTTATATAAACTGATCCACTCTTCCTATTTCCCAGACTGATGAAGGAGGGGTGGATGTAAGGTTGGTTGAGCCCATACCATAGACCAAGAATGCTAGTATATGTTCTACATTCACATTTAATTTAATGATGACAATAACCTTATGAGGTAAGTACTGTCCACATATTACAGATGGCAAAACTGAGACTCAGAGACATTAAGACACTTGCCAGAATTAGCAAGTAGCTGACTCATGGTTCAAACCTAAGTGTCTGATTCCATGTCTGTACTATTTCTTCTTCAGCATCCCTTCTTTCATATCCTCCCATAGCTCAACTAGGTCCAGCCTGGACAGCATTCAAAACACTCCCTTTTCTGCTCTGGTTGGCCTGGGAACATGTCTTTCAGAGAGCATGTGTGTGCCTCTGTCTTTCACTTAGCTCAGAATCCCAGTGATTATTTGGTTCACGAAGATGGTGCGCACGTGCTGCCTGCTCCCTTCTTAATGTCATGTTGACCCTCTACTACACTGCTCCCTCTGGGGTGGTGAAAATAATTTTGGTTCAGAGGCTGTCGTCAGAAGACCTGAGTTCAAGCCTTGGCTCTGCTACTAATGAGGTGGGTGATTTGGGGCCAGTTTTTTTTTGGGTGACAGATAAGAAGGATATTTAAGCTTCTCTCAGTCTCAATAGTCCATGCCCAAAGGACAACTTTCAACTTTATCTCCACTTCTGAAAGCTCACTGGCTTCGGCTCAAGACCCCTCTAGAGACTCAGTCCTTCAAGGTGGATCAAGACTCTTTCATAGGCTCTTGATGGTCCGAGCCACCAGGTACGGTGTTTGGAAAACCAGAGGACACTGGGCTTCAGCTAACAGGGGCTTGAATTTGGGATGCATGTTCCATTCCATCTGATTCAGGACCTTTTGCGGGGGAGGGATGTGAACTATAACTGAGTGGAAGAAGGTAATTCCCCATAGTCGGAATTCATTTACTCCAGCTGTTTCCCAGGACCATGCTTTTGGTTCATCAACCCACAGTGTCACACATCACCCTAGCCTGCCTGGAGCCCCAGTCCTGGGATGCAGAAGTCTACCCACCGGGGAGTTCATCACCACTGCCTTCACTCAGTAGACATTGAGTGCCACCACATAGTTCTGGATGCCAGGTTTATAATAGCCAACAAAGCAGACATGGCCCCTTCCTGCCTGTTGCTTATACTCTGAAGAAAAGACAGTCAGTAAATAGGCGATAAACGGGTGATTCTAACTTCTTGGGCAGCTCTCCTTTAGAAGTTTCATAGGGAGTAAATTAAAGGGGACTAGCATCGTTGGGGAAAAAATCCTGCCTTTTAGTGTTACACATTACAAATAAGACCTCATAGTGGAGAATTCCTTCACATATCCCAATGAATTTTTCACAGTCCAATTCCGTTGCAGTGGGATCTAAAATATTTGGCACGTATTAGGTGTTCATGAAATGTCAATTGTCATTCTTTTCGCTAAGAAATAAGTGACAAGATAGATCCTGACTGGAACAGTGGAAGAAGGAAACTGTGACATAGACAGTTTTGAACTAAGCTTGTCATTCCATTCAATTATTAGATTTTTTTGCATTTATTACAATTATTCATTAAATCCTTAATTAAAGACTTACTATATGCCAGGGCTACTGGGCAAGCTACGTTGTGAGGGGGCCATGGTAGTCAGGACATAGTTCTTACCCCTGTGGAGCTGTTTATAACTGTTTCTTTGCCTTTATTTTTCCTTCCTTCCTTCCTTCCTTCCTTCCTTCCTTCCTTCCTTCCTTCCTCCCTCCCTCCCTCCCTCCCCCCTCCTTCCTTTCTTCTTTCCTTCTTTCCTTCCCTTTCTTCCTTCCCTCCCTCCCTTTTTCCCTTCCCTTCCCTCCCTCCCTTCCTTCCTCCCTTCCTTCCTTCCTTCCTTCCTTCCTTCCTTCCTTCCTTCCTCCCTTCCTCCCTTCCTCCCTTCCTCCCTTCCTCCCTCCCTCCCTCCCTCCCTCCCTCCCCCCTCCTTCCTTTCTTCTTTCCTTCTTTCCTTCTTTCCTTCCCTTCCCTCCTTCCCTCCCTCCCTTTTTCCCTTCCCTTCCCTTCCCTCTCTCCCTCCCTTCTTTCCTTCCTTCCTTCCTTCCTTCCTTCCTTCCTTCCTTCCTTCCTCTTTCCTCTGTTTTTCCCTTTGTCTCCTTCTCTCTTTCTACCAGTGGGCTTTTTCTGTGGGATAATGCTTTAGTAAACATGATTAAGATGATGTTGGGCATGGTGCAGGGAGTAATAAACAGAGACAGAGAAAGATGTGGCAAAATTATGGGGGGGGGACAACTTTCCTTTCTTTACCCTCTTTCTCTTGTCTGATAAACAGCCTATAATTAGAGACTACTGTTATAGTGACTTTTACGTAGAAGGGATTGAGAGAGAGAGAGAGTACTTGTTGTATCGGAGCATTAATTACAACCATGTGGGCCAACAGCCTGTCATGGAAATGATTCTGTTATTTACATAGCTCTTTACAGCAGGGAGATGTGCCATTCTGGAAGCTGACCTGCTTTACTTTCCGCAGGGGTGCAGGCCAGCGACTGTTTACGAGTCTATATATTCTGTGGCTTCTCTAAACAACTGGTAACCGAGGTGATGAGGGGGCTGGGGCTTTGCATAAATAGAAAAGCAAATGTATATTTGTCGGTATGGCTCTCCTCTCCTTTGTTTTATCCTCTTTCCAAAAATAAAGTGCATTGTTCCCGGGGAGTGGAATTTTGAAGGGGCAGCTGTCTCCCTGGCTGACTCCTTCCCAAAGAGCAGAGCCCAAGGAAGTAACCAGGGTTAACTGGAGTTTGTTCTGTCCTTTACCGACACGGGGATTCAAGATGCCAAAGTAGCTGCATTGGCAGGGTGTGCCATGCTAAGCCAGAAATGCCCGTCGCTCACACGTGTGCAAGTGACGCACAAGCTTTGCGGGTACCTGTGTCCTTGGGTTCTATACAAGTGTTGCTCTTTGGAAATCCCCCCACCCCCATAGTGCCATTTGTAAGGACTGGTCTAGCTGTCTGCCACTCTCTCCACAGTCCAATAGGGGCTGAGAATCGCGTCACTGGAGCTGGGTCAACAACGATTCAAATGAGGTTTGCTTTTGATTATGTTTGTGTTGCCCTTGAACTTGCGGGACCAGCCCAAATTATATACAAACAGGGACATGAGCACTGTGCTATGCTGGAGGGCTGGCTTTATTGTTTAACTGATTGATTTGAGAGAGAGAGAGAGAGGAAGGAAGAGAGAGATAAAGAAGCATTCAATTGTTGTTTCACTTAGTTGTGCATTCATTGGTCACTTCGTGTATGTGCCCTGACTGAGGATCAAACCGCAACCTTAGTGTTTTGGGATGACACTCTAAGTAACGGAGCTACCCGGCCAGGGTGTGTAGGGCTGGCTTTGAGAATAACTTCCGATTCACTAGATGACAGCTCACCCGTACTGATCTAAAGCCATTTGTCCAGAAGAGGGGACATGTCACTCAGGAAAATTCTGTGGACAAAATCCAGGTGCATAATCAAGGTTAAATTGATGTGACCTGATTCAACAAACATGATTAAGCCCTTTGGTATAGTTAGCATTCTAAGAGATCTTTGTACAATAATCTGTCTTTTCTTCGAATGGCTGGTGTAGTGTTTTCTATTAGCAGGAATGTTAGAGGGATAGTTTGTCTGCAATCCTCAGTCTTTGGTGGAGGAAGAAACATTCTCTAGAAACCACTGCCAGCCACGTTCTGCTCACAGGCGCGAACTGGAGGGGCTAGGGGCTGTGGATGTTGGGGTGAAATGGCAATAAGATATGTCCCTACCATAAAAAGGCACTTACTGGGTAGAATGGCAACGTCCCAAAAGATATATATATATATACATCCTAATCCCCAGAACCTGTGAACGTGATCTCCTCTGGAGAAAGTGTCTTTGCATATGTAGTTAAGGATCTCAAGATGAGATCATTCTGGATTATCCGAGTGGGCTCTAAATCCAATGACAGGTGTCCTTAGAAGAGACACACGAGAGGGGAGACACGCAGCGAGAGGAGAAGAGGGCCCCGAGAAGAGCGAGGCGGAGGTAAGAGCCGCCCAGCCGGCTGCACACCACGGAATGCCGGGGGCCAGCGAAAGCGAGAAGAGGCCGGGAGAAAGGCGCTTCTGATCCTTTGGAGGAAACGGGGTCCTGCCCCCTGTTGATTGTAGAATTTTAGACTTCGGGCCTTCAGAACTGGGAAAGAATACATTATTGTAGATCGAAGCCACCAAGCTTGTAATAATTTGTAACATTCGTCCTAGAAAACCTCTCCAGGGAATACACTAATCATTTATTCTGAAAATGCATAGTGGGAAGCGAGCTCTTTCTGAACTGTCAGAGGCCTTTGTGATTCATGCGTTCATCCAGTCCCTCTGCAGGCGCGCAACTCGGGCTACTGTGTGCTGAGCACTGTTCTTGGTGCTGAGTAAACAACGACCAGTAAGGCTCAGCTTGGCCCTTCAGGGATCTCAGGGGTGCCAGTAGGCCCCCTCAGAGGTGTGCACGGGGTGGGGTGGGGGAGCCCAGAACCAGGCTGGGCGCTGCTGTGTTTTTGCAGGAGGGTCTGTAGTTTACAAAACAATGGCGCGTGCCCCAAGGTATGGATGTGCTCAGAACCAGGGGGAACTTCTGCACTTCTGCAGGGTGAGCTGAGATTTCTTTACCCTAACCTTAGACTCACTTAAAAAAACAACAAAGACGGGCGGCTCCTAATTTATGGGGCCCATGGGGAGGAAAACAAAAGGGTCCTTTCTTGAGTAGGCCGATGTTTGTGGAGTTTATGCACAGAGTTCCCTCTGGCCTTGCCAGCCTGGTTTTGGATCTTTGTGAGCTGGGGATGGTAAGTGTTGGTGGTGGGTGGGTGGGGAGAGCAGAGCACTGGGGACCCCGTCACAGGAAAGACACCCCCTCCGAGACTGGGGCCTGGGCTAGACGTGGCGTGACATTCCCTGGGGACCGCTGTTTTGTCCCTCAGACTTGTTCAAATCCAGCCACTCGTTTATTCATATATGGAACACCGATTTATTCTTGTGGCATTAACAAGGGAGTTCTGTGCTAGGGGTCAAGATGAGATGGTACTTACTGGAAGGCAAGCAAATTCTATCAGTAGCTGTCATATAGGGGCACTAAGACACAGACCTTGTCACTGGGGACCACTGTAAGGCCAGGGTTAGCCCCACATGCAAGCTGTATGGACGGGACAGTAAAGCTATAGACCAGGGGTTGGGAACCTATGGCTCGCAAGCCAGATGTGGCTCTTTTGATGGCCTCATCTGGCTCTCAGACAAATCTTTAATAAAAAAATAATGTTAAAAATAAAAAACATTCTCATGTATTACAATCCATTCATTTCCTACCGCTCATGTTCATGGTTGCAGGTGGCTGGAGCCAATCACAGCTGTCCTCTGGGACAACACCAAATTTTTATTGGATAATGCGTAAAGTACAGGGGTCGTTGTATGGCTCTCACAGAATTACATTTTAAAATATGTGGCGTTCATGGCTCTCTCAGTCAAAAAGTTTCCCGACCCCTGCTCAAGACAGTTAGAAAAGGAAGGTCATTAAGCGCCAGCGTGATCAGGAAAGGCTTTCTGGAGAATGAGTGACTCCAAGTGGGGGTTAAAATATGGGCAGGATTTAGCCAGTTGAGAGTAGGTGGAGGCTGGATACATCTTCCTTCCTTCCTTCCTTCCTCCCTCCTTCCAGCCTGGCGTAGGACGAGGATGGCATGCCCAAAGGACTACCATAAAAAGGATCATCGTCTGGGGGAGAGGGCAAAACTTGTGTTGCCTGGGATATCAAATTCTGGTTAAAATAAATCTTGAGAAACAGAAAATATTATATAGTTTTATTTAAAGTAGAAAGCATAATTTATGGCCAGATTACAGAAGCCTTACTGGCTAAGGTGTTTGTGATCCTAAAAGCAGTTGAGCCATTTTTTTTTTCTTTTTAAGGAGATAAAATCTATTTCCAACCTAAAAGTAATAATACTTGTTACTAGAAGTAGAAATAGCATGGAGAAGAAGGAAAAGAAAGCACCAGAAGCCTCCCTTGAAGGATTCCTGTCAGTATTTTTCCTGCATGTAATTTTTTAAAATAGTTGCGGAAATCACAGATAGACTATTTTATATCCTGCTTCTTAATCTTACCATTAAAACACAAGCATTTCCTGATGTGATTTTTGTTCTTCAGGGATGCTGCTTTCAATGCCCGCATCCAGGAGATGTCCACTAATTTACTTAATGTTTCCCCTATGGTTGAACATTTGATTTGTTCGCATTTTTCATTATTGTAAATCATGCTGGGATGAGCTTCTCCGTGTGATAATCTTTTTCCATATTTATGATTATTTCCTTTGGCTAGATCCCTCGATGGGGAATCACGGAATCAAAGGGCATGAACATCTTTAAGGTTCTTTGAACATTCTGCCAAATTGCTTCCTTGGGGGTTGTTGAGCTTTGGAAGCGCATGATGAAAGATGAGTCTCATAGCCGAGGACAGGCAGGGTGAGGCCAGAGAGAAAGAGCATTCCAAACATTCTAGCAGGAAGAGACATTCCGGAGTCACCGAAGCCACAGCCCTGGTGATAGGCTGTCCTGATAGGGAAGCATTGTTGGTGACCCTGACATTTTTAGAAAGCCGGTTTTCCATTCTGCCCTACAAGGACAGTGGCCCCCAGCCCCACTGGCCTTTTCTTCTGTTCCGAAGGCACACCCAGCTGGCTTCTACCACAGGGCTTTTGCATTTTCTGTGTTCCTCTCTGGAGTAAGCTTTTCCTTCAGAAGTTGTCACAAAGAGTACCTTCTCATCCTTGCTGACTCAGTTCAAATGTTGAAATCTCAGAGAGGCCATCTCTGACAACTTGCTCTAAAGAAGCAAACACCCTTGACCTCTTGTTGTTTTTTATCAAGTGGACTTTATTCAGAGCACTTACCATCCTGCCCAGTATCGATGTTCAATAGCTATTTGTAGAATGACTGAATTAAAGTCATTCACTTATTCATTTCATCTACAGATATTTTCGAGGGGCCAGTTTAAAATATTCCCCGTTGCTCTAAGAGCAATAGACTTAAGGTAGCCTATAGAAGGTTTTCTGGAACTGGTTCCTACCTAATCTCTCCTGTCTGATCTTGACTCACAGCCTGCCTTAGTCAAAGCACTTCAGCCAAACGTGCTGTCTTGATGTTTTTGAAAGTACCATTTCTTACTGCCTCAGAGCCTTGGCACATTCTGTTCCCTCTGTCTGGAACTCGTTTTTCAGATCTCAGGTCAATGGCACGTCATCTGTAGAAAGTTTTTCTGATCCATTGTACTAGGTCAGATCCTTCTGTTACATACTCTTTGTGGGAGCTAGTCTGCAAAGATGGCCCCCAATGAACCACACCTCCTAGTATTCCTTCATCTTGTAGTGCTCCCTCTTTGAATCCACTCTGGTCCCTGTGACTCATTTTTTTGATTAATAGAATACAGCAGAAGGTAACTGAGCAGTCTCTGAGGTGAGGCCGTAAGGAGCTTTGCACCTTCTCCCTGGGCCTCTCGGAGTACCTGCTGTCTGGATGCTACACCGTCTCAGAATCCAGCCACCATGCTCTGAGAAGCTCGAGCCACACGGAGAGAGGCCATGGGTAGGTGCTCTTGTCATAGGGCCCAGATGAGAGCCCAGCTGATCACCACGTCAATGAGCCATCTCAGATGCCTAGCCCAGCTGGTCCTTCCCGTGACTTCACCTCCTCCAGCTGCCATCGGACCCCATCTGTATGACTGAGCCCAGGTCAGAACCACCTCGCTGAGCCAGGTCAGTCCACAGAACCACAAAAACGAATGTTTGTGTTAGGTCATCACGTTTTCAGGCCGTTGGTTATGCAGAAACAGACGACGGAAGCACACTTGTAGCATTGTATACCTCAGAGCATGTCAGCTCATCCTTCCCCGTAGCCAGCACAGCCGTGACTGTGTTTCCTGCCGGGTTATTTATTCACGGTGGTTACATTTCTTAGTTGTCTGTAAGCTTTCTGAGGGCTGAGGCCACATGGACCGTCTTTGCTTTGTCTTTTTGACTCACCACTGATAATGGACAATTGTCACTTCATGGTCACCAAGAAATGTTTGGGGGACTTGCCAGGGTTTGAGTTTCCAGAGAGGCAGGATTTTGCCTCCCAGCAAGGAAGCTGGCAGGTCAGTTACTCCCTGTCTGCTCCCTGACAGCCGGGGCACAGTACATGCCCTGGGCCCTGCTGGTGGGACACTCCTGCTGGGTCTTTGGAGCTAGTGATACAGAGAAGCAGCAGGGTGTAGGATTCATTCTAGTGGCCCTGGCAGTAACATCTAGTGTCCAGTGGCGGCAGCCTGGAGAACCTAACCTCTTCTGAGCCGTAGCCGACCGTGCTTCGGCTGACCGGCTTTCCTCAGGGCCCACCCAGCCACTTTACAAGTTGGTTCTCCAGACTTGCTGGTGATCTTTTCGGCTACTTGATCTCCCTCCAGAAATTTCATTTCTGGGTAAGTGTGCTAGAGTTGCTTTTGGTTGTATACACAGAGGATGCTGAATAGTGAGACAGTACCCAGCATTGTAACAAGATCACGAAAGGTATTTAATAACTATTGCTAAAGGAATGAATGAGGATATGTCAGGGACCTAGGTGGACATCAGGGATTCCAGGATAAATAAAGCTCTAATTGAGAGAAGTTTACATTTTACTAAACTATACCTAAGCAAAAACAGTAATTACAGGCAAGGGCAGCAAAAGTGAGAGGCACAAAATTATGAGAACAAACGATATGCAGAAGGGGGAAGGAGGAGGGGAAAATCCTTGACTTATCTCAGTGATTATAATTAAATGAACAGTCGATGTTTATTTATTGACTGAATGGATGAATAAATAAATGTAATGTTGAAGTAATGTATATGGAAAAGCTTTGCCAATAATAAAGCGCAACATAAATGAAAATCACTATTCTTAGAGTAATGCTTAATTTCTGTATTAGTTAGGCCTAGTTATATTGCAAATATTTAAAATCTCAAGTCAAACTGTCTTAGGTAAAAAAGACTATTGATTGGCCCATAAACAGAAAAGACCAGGGGGTATAATAACTTCAGGGGTTTAAGCGTTATTATTCAGACTTCTTTCTCCTCTTGATCTTATCTACATTGGCTTTATTCTTAGGTGTTCCCTACCAGGCGGTTCCCAGACATTCAAGGCTTCCCTATCTCAGGTTTATGCTCTGCAGAAACAAACAAGGCACTATTTCTGGTTGTTCAAGCCTTCCTCCTTGGGTTTGCATTGATTGAACCAGATTGGCCTTGCTTGGCAGACATGCCCCTTTCTAGACCAATCACTGATGGAGGGGGATATAGAAAATGCTCGGATTGGCCAGACCTAGTTCATGGTCCTGTCCCTGAAATAGGGGTGGAGGTCAACCCCGCTGCAGCTACTAGTGGATAGGACCCTGGCGCTGGATACAGACTACTTGGTTTTGTAAATTTTGCTTCTACCACTTAAGAGCAAAGCATGTATTTGTTTCTGTTTTAGTGGACACATCTCTGAAATGGAGATAATACTAGTACTTGACACCAGAGAGTTGATATAAAGATTAAATAGGTTTATATATGCAAAATGCCTAGAGCAGTCCCTGGCACACCGGAAGGGTTTACTGCATGTTAGTTACCACTCTTAGCTATTATTGCACGGACCAAGAATAGGAAAGGAACGGCTCTCCAAGGAAATTCATGGAACTGTTACTGGAAGAGAGTATGAATGAACGCTCGAAAGACAGAAACAACAAACGCCCACTACACTGCAGCCCCAAGTTCTAACCAGCAAACCACTGGAGGTGAGCAGCCAGTTAGCTCGTGCTGTCAGTCCTGTCCTCCGACAAGATGTTCCAAAGCACAGTCCCGCTACCTGCCTCATCAACAACCCAGCAGCGCTGAATGTCTCCCTGGCAACAGTCTTTTGTTTTGCGGGCTTTACCTTTGGGGCAGTCTTAGGAAATCCATGCCCTGGCCAGCCCGACTGCATATTAAACCATTTCAAAATGTTGGAAGAGGAAGTCTGCTTGCTTAATGTGTAATTTAGCTGAAAGGACTGGACCAACTTGCATTTTGGTATGTTCCTCATTTTGCAAATGAATGTTATTTTCATAATGGACCATAATGGCTCCCTTAGAGTTATTCTGGTCTGTCATATTAATGTGGATGGTGATGTTTTAATAAGAGTTGACTTTTGACTCTTTGGGCTTGCATGATGGTCACTTGGCGGCTCATGCACCAAACATCAGCCATTCTTGTTTCTGTGAATCCATATTCTTTATTTCACTACTTGCATGGAATGAGAAAGAACAAAAATAATACATCCACAAGCCCAAAGCTATATCAAACACTCGAAGTGACAAGGACTGGTTTTTAAGTCCTTACAAAATTCAGACGAGGAAGCATCATGTCCATATTGTCTAGTTTTGACTGACGTCTCTTCATCTCCATCATTCTTCACCTCTTTCTGGAGAGAGACTGGAGGGATGGTTTCATTTCCCCCAGTTCACAGTTTACTTCAAGATGGAGATGTTCACACCAGAAAATAACTAGGTAAGAAGGACCTTCAGAGGCAAGAGTTCCTGGAGAATATTTCTGGCAGAGAAGTAGTTTTGAGCTAGGTTCCTGGAAAGAAAACATAAACCCTTAAAAAAAATTTTTTTCTTACGGGAGTGCTGGAATATCCGGAGACACCTCTGTGCTTGGAGTCCAACACCATTGTTTGGGGACACCTGGGTGGTGGCTCTGACGCTCTATAGCTCCTGTGACACACCCTTGCTTCAGCTCAGAATACAGCAGGACCCGAGGCTTCCTTCGATCTCTTTCTGCAGCATTCCATGAGTTCTAGGCTCACTTCTCGAGTGTACCCATTGGCTCCTCCGTCTCCCCAGCACCCACTTCTCCCTCCTCTCACTCTCCAGGTGGTCATGCTGCCCCCAAATTCCTCATTATCCCCTTCCTGGTCAGTGACTGCCCACAGCAGCCTTATTCTCCCATAGGAAACCGCTTACTGTGCATATTCTAAGGAAGAAAGAACCCAGAACAGATGTCCCTAGAATGAATGTCCTGTGGCTGTGTTATAATACGTGTTAAACTCTGTATTTATTCTCGGTTGGGAATATATGGTCACTGAATTCTCCACGCATCAACCTTATTACTGAAGAGTCCTTAATGGCTGCTCCATGGTTCTCATTGGAGCTCAACAACCACCTTCACTGTGCATTTTGAAGCAGGCTATTTCACCTTTCTGAGCCTCAGTGTCCTTGTCTGTACAATGGGCACAATCAAATATACTATGCAGGATTTGTTAGGAAAACGGAATGAGATCATGTCAGCAACACACACCCAGCACAGTGTTTGGTACATACACTCTCAGTAAATGGTTGCCCTTGTTATATGAGAAGTCATCCTGTCCGTGGATGTCACTATTCTCCTCTCCCTCTTCCCTAGCTCCCTGGGCCCCTCCCCTGTCTCATTTTTCCCCCCTTTCTTTTTTCCCAGCCTCTGGTCTCCTCCACCGCTTTCCAATCCCACCCACAACTCTGAGAGGGTGGAAGAGGATAGAGTTGTTTATTTGGAGACTAAATTCAACATTGATCCTCAGAAAAAACAACCCCTGCAATACGCTCTATTACCACATAAGCGCCACATTTAAACAAAGCCTTGCGGCCTGAACTGAGTTACCGTCCCACTGGGAGGCATAAAGCGGCAGGCAGCCTGCGCGCAGGCGGGCAGCTGGCTGGGCCACGACTGCGGGGAGAACCCAGCCCCTGGCCGGGTGCAGTGCCCTCCCTCGGAAAATCGTGCCCCCTGGCCCGTGCACAGACAGGGCGGACAATAGCAATCTGTTAAAATGTTGGAGGGTAGGAAAGCCGCGACTTGTATAGATGGAAATCAGTAAGAGCTCTCCATTCAGCGACCTGCAGGAGAATTCAAGGGGGGGCTCAGATGGTACAGCCTGAAAACGGCACGTGGATCTGACGGCAACCCCTGCGCCCCCCACCACCAACAAAACCAACCAAACAAAAACAACAAAACCGACTAAACAAAACCCTAAACAACAGTGGAACCGAGGAGTTCCCCTCGACTGGGTAATGACAATAGGAACACTGAGAAGAGCAGACATTTCTTGAACACGTAGTGAGTACGAGGTCCAGAGCTCAGTGGGCGCTTTCCATATATGAATTCATTTAATCCTCATGACCCGACCGGCCTACGAGATAGGTGCTTTATTTATTTACTTATGACTTTAAAAAAAATTTTTTTGGGGGGGTATTTTTCTGAAGCTGGAAACGGGGAGAGACAGTCAGACAGACTCCCGCATGCGCCCGACCGGGATCCACCCGGCACGCCCACCAGGGGCGACGCTCTGCGGTTCTGGGGCGTCGCTCTGCTGCGACCAGAGCCACTCTAGCGCCTGGGGCAGAGGCCAAGGAGCCATCCCCAGCACCCGGGCCATCTTTGCTCCAATGGAGCCTTGGCTGCGGGAGGGGAAGAGAGAGACAGAGAGGAAGGGGGGGGGGGGTGGAGAAGCAAATGGGTGCTTCTCCTGTGTGCCCTGGCCGGGAATCGAACCCGGGTCCCCCGCACGCCAGGCCGACACTCTACCGCTGAGCCAACCGGCCAGGGCCTATGACTTTTTTTTAAACAGTAGTTTTAGAGATAGCCCGTGTGTCCCCTACTCCCACATGTGCACACCCTCCTGTTATCCACACCCTCTACTAGAGTGGGTAGATAGTACTGTTTTTCTCTTTGTTTTTTTACAGATAAGGAAAGGAAGCACAGAGAGGTTCAGTCACTCCTCTAAAGTCACACAGTGGTTGTATCAAACTCCAGCCTTCTGCCGCCGGAGCCCATGTGCTTAGTCCCCACCTGTACTGCCTCGTTCGGTGTAAGAAGCCCTCAGCTGATGACACTGGGGACCCTGGGCAAACCTGGGTGCAAGTGCGTGCGTCATTCCCATGGACTGGCTGCTCTGTTGCCGGGGGTACCTTATAGTTGTTTGCATGCCTGTCTCGTCATCTCCTGAGAAACGGTAGGGTCCTTGGGGATCTTGTCATTTCAGTGTCCCCTTCGGGCCGTGCACACTGTGCCTGGCACGTAGAAGGGGCTCCATAGATACTTGCTGTGCTTTGAACAGGTAGATGCTAAATAAGGTGACAGTGACTATCAACGTGAACTAGGCCTTCAGCAAAGACGAAGATGGGAGAGGAATGGAGAGGCTGGGGAAAGGTCCACGGGAGAGCAAATCGTGAGGCAGGCCTTGAAAATACGAATAGAGAACAGGTTGCAGAAAGGGCGCTCTGGGTGGGAAAACCACACGGGCAAGGGGTGCAGGTAGGGAAGAGGATGGCGTGGCATGGCAGATACTAATGGGGGCACCGGGTCAGCCAGAGTGAGTACTTGAACTTGGTACAGCTGGTCCTCCCCTGGGCTGGCAGAGGTTCTTGAGTTGAGGGGCTCATACCGTCCAGGGGTTAATATCATACTTGGAGTCTTGAGGTCAAAGCCAAACTCAGTCATTGTTCAGCTGTGGGACCTCATGCAAGCGTCCAGGCATAGGTCCCTCTCGGAGTGTGGAAGGACTAAATGACCTAAAGTGTGGACTAGGTCTGGTGTTGTCCCATAGTCATTGGTGTCAACTGCCATTATCCATGGGAAGCCTCGAGACAGAGGCTGAACTGGAGAGAGACTGAGCAGGGTGAGCATCGAAGGCCATGGCTACCACAACAGAAGCAATGGTAAATGCTGATACTCACGCAACTTTACACAGGGCTCCTCGTCACATAATTACCCGGGGAGGTGAGTAACGTTCAAGTGCTTGTGCAAGAGTGATCACCTGATTTGGGGGTCACGTGCACTCCGGCTTCCGGGCAGATGGGGCAACCCCTCGCCATATCTTATTGATTCAGATCAGGATGTGAAGGAGGAGGGGAGTTCATCGGTGGAAACATCCCTGGGCTGCAAAGTGGCGGGCACCAGGGAAGGGCCCTGAATTTCTGGAGGCCTCTTGTAATTCCTTCTACCTTTTGAGAAACACACAAGCCTCCCCCAGCCCTGCACCTCCAGGAGATTCTTCTAAGACCACCCACTCTTTTGTCTCTCTGCCATCACATCTTCTCTTGATCGTCATTAACCAAGAAGCCGTGTGGCAAGCTTAAATTTCAGGAGCTTGTTTTCTATGTTGTTGCCATTTCCAAGCAGATTTATAACATGAAGTTTTTCTTAATTTGTAGGTAAGCTCCATGAGGCTAGGGGCTTGTCTTGTTCACCCTTTATCCTCTTCATCTAGAATACTGCCGGTGTATAGTAGGCATTCAATATATAATACATTTGTCAAATGAATGGATATCCTTCTTCAAATGCACATGTCGCCGGGAATGCTTTATCCCTGGCACATGTCCAGAAGCTGGTGGCCAGTGTTATTATGGCAGTGAACTTGCTTGTTTTCTCAACCCCACTTCCCACAGCCTCCGTCCACCGGCTAGACTGTCCAGCTTTTATACTTAGTGTCCTGGGGGCTTCAGGACCCTTTATGTCTCCGTTCCAAGTTTGTCAGAGGCGTTGCTCGGAGTGAGTGCTCGGTCCATGCCGAGAGATTGGTTTGTTGGCGTGGCATGTGTGTGCAGGTGGACACGGGTGTGGTTTCCACACCAGCCCTCCTTCCGTGGAGCTGGAGGATGTTTGCTGAAGTTAGTCAGAGCGGCTGGGACTCGGGACTTTTGGGTTCCCTTCCTATGATTCATGGGCATTCTGGGGAAGTCTGTGGGGCCCGTAAGCTGCGGTGAAAGCCGGTACTTAAAACAGAGGATGACCTCGTTCCTCGTTCCCTTTTGCCTATTTTTCCACCAGCACGGAGGCTCCTCCAGGAAATTTTGGATCTTTAACCGCCTTTAGAACAAGTCATTATTAGTATTTATTTTGGATTTTTTTTTTTTTTGTGTGTGTGTGTGTGTGTAAGATGTCTACTAACGAGGCATTTGTTCATAACATTTCATTCATTCATTCATTCATTCATTGCTTTAACTCCCAGTTCCTTTGACCCTACTCTGTGCCAGGCACTGTCTGGCACTACAGAGACAAGACACATCTGTGCCCTTGAGCAGCTCCTGGGGCGAGGAGACTGACAACGGCCTGGGAGCAGAGATCTGGGGAAGAGGAATGGGAGGGTGAGGGAGGAAGGTGGTCAGGGGTTCAGAGACACGTCCAGAGGTGGGAGCACTCTCTGAATGGGGGCTCACAAGGTGCCAAGAACCATGCTAAGCATGGTGCAGACATTATTTCATCTACTCCTCACTGATCTATGATGTAAAGTGCTATTATGTGCCTGTTTTTTTTTTTGTGTGTGTGTGATCTTGGAAGAATTACTTCATGTCTCCAAGTCTCAGTTTCCTCATCTGTAAAATGGAGTCTAAAACCTCGGAGGGGTGTGGTGAGGAATGCGCATGTACAAACATACACGAGGTACTTGCCAACATGCTAAGTTGAGTTACTAGGTGGACTCACAGGTGTTGTCATAGTAACAATGAGGAGATGAGGCTTGGACTGGATGAAGGATGTCCCCTGCTCCCCACAGAGAGTGTTAGGAGTAGGATTTGGATCCTGTGCTCTTAAGGAGACTTGCTCTATTTGCAAGTCTACTTGGGAGTTTGAATGCATTCAGAGAGTTTTTTCCTGGATGCAAAGCTATATTATTGAAAGGTTTTTCGGCAGGGGCAGGGGACACGTCATATTTCTACTCTGTAACCCCATTCACAGTAAATATGCCGAGTCCTGGTCAACCTCTGAAATGGACATGGTCACCACCTTTCTTTGTTTCCAAACATCGTCACTCTTGCTTTGCTCTCAGAATCCCTTTCTTCTGAACGAGCGGGGAATTACCTAGAATGGAGACCACGGAGCCGGGAGAGGACCAGGGATTCTCACTGCACAGCTCCTGGGTAGCAAAAAACAAAGAAGTCGTTCCCAGGGGAGGAGTCGCCAAGGGAAAGAAAAGAGAAGCAAAGAGAAGAAAAGCCGGCCATTCCTGGCTCTGAGGTTGTTCACTGAAATAATTTTTTATCCTCTGTACGGAGTCACCACCCAGCTCTTCCTGGAGCCACCTCCCGGGGCCGTTGTAAGAAGCCCTGATAAAGATTTATGTGGTTTGTTTTCTTTGCCCAAGCCTTTGAAGATCAACAGAGGAGGTAATGTTTATGGTTGGTTGGTTAACCCTACGGCTCTCTCGGGTCTCCTTCTGCGACCCCGGGCTGATGCTCCAGGCAGGAGGCAGGCCTGCCGGGGCTGCCCCATCTGGGGAGCCGGCTGTCCACAGGCTGGGGTGGGAGAGGATTCCAGACCCAATGGTTCTGGAGGCTGCTCACCACAGTGGCGTCATCGCACCAGAACGCCCCCACCGTCTTCGGAACAGAACCAGTGCCTCCCACAGGGGACTGAACTCTAGAAAATCAGCGTCAAGAGGAAGGAAAAAAACCAAGAGGTGAGGGGGTGACACGTGTAAGGTTGGGTTCAGCAAGGTTCTGAAATTGCTCATTTTGGGCAGGTGAAGACAGAATTACCTAGGGTTTTTTTTTTTTTTTTTTTTTTTTTTTTTGGTATGACGGACATTCTAGGAAGATATGTATATATTAAAAAAAAATAAATGAATCTCTGCTTTATTTTTTCAAACTCTAATATTTTCCTGGCACTGCTGGCTAGAATTACTTGCTGGGTGTCTTGAACTGCATTTCTGAGACCCGGCTGAAAACCGTGGACAGCTGGCGGGAAGCAGACACCTTGGAGATTCGAAATATTTGGTATGCCTTTCTGACCTTATTAAAAAACAAATCCATTTGTTTTTTTCACATGTTCCTCCACATGCTAGGATAGCTCCTGAAAGAACATTGGAAAAACATGTCTTGTTGGAGTTACGTTGGTCAACTGTTCCAGGGAGGAGGGGACTTTAGTTCTTTGCTTCATACAGGAAACTGCTCCTTGTTCAGGACCCAGGGAGCTGGCAGCACACTGTTTAGCTTCTCCCTCTGAAAAACAGTGGGACTTGTTGGAGAAGCTAAGCTCAGAAAAGATGTTTACCCGTATATTGATGCATTGGTTTACTTTTGGTCCACAAGCTGGCCACAACCTACTCAATAAATTTGCAAGTCATTTCACTGATCTCAGCTGACTGTATTGAGGGTGTTCATCTCCTACTTTTTATGGCTGAGAAAACTGAGGCATGGTGAGGTCGAATAATTGGACTGCATGGCATTTCTGATCCTTTTTTTTTTTTCTTAAGTGAGAAGTGGGGAAGCAGAGAGACAGACTCCCGCATGTACCCTGATTGGGATCTACCAGGCAAACCCCCTACCAGGTGATGCTCTGCCCATCTGGGCCGTTGCTCCATTGCTCAGCAGCCAAGCTATTTTAGTGCCTGAGGTGAGGCCGTGGAGCATCCTCAGTGCTTATGGCCAACTTGTTCCACCAGAGTCATGGCTGTGGGAGGAGAAGAGAGAGGCAGAGAGAAGGGAAAGGGGAAGGGAGAAATACATGATTGCCTCTCCTGTGTGCCCTGACTGGGAATCAAACCCAGGACATCCACATGCTGGGCCGATGCTCTACCACTGAGCCAACCAGCCAGGGCTCCATTTCTGATTCTTTTTGCTTCCCTAGGTTGCTTTCCCCAGAATTTATGGTAGAATAATCTGAAACTCAGGCTCCAGAAAGACCTGAGTCCAAATTCTGTGTCTTCAATTTTCTTCTGGAAAGGCCTTAGGCAAGTTACTTAATTTTTTCGAGCCTCAGTTTGTTCATCTGTATAATGGAGATCCAAGCAATAACTTTGCCAGAGTTGTGGTATAAAAACAGATAGGATGTTAGAGCCCTGTGTGAATAGGTTCTCCACATTCAGCATGAAGTCGGGCATTATCGGGTCAAAGCTGTGATCCTTTGCTCTGGTCTGGGGGTCCTGAAAGGAGTGCTTCACGTTCGCGGAGGAGCCTCACTGACCTCTCAGAGGGTTAGATCCTGCCGTGGGTGCCATGCTCTCGGTGTTGGGCAGAGGTGGTCCTGAGAGAAGTCAGCTTTGGTTACTCTACCAGGAGGTAGAAATATTTAACATAACAAGGTGACCTCATCAGGGGCATACCAGATGCTATCATCCATAAACAGCCATTTATTCAAGCCGAGCAGGCCCCACATGCCACAGGTAAGCTGGGGAAAGAGAGATTGAATTGTTCAATTCTGCAGGAGCAGAGGTCGAACAGAAAAGCAACACAACCCTTACTCATAACTTCCAATTGCTCCTGCTCGTGGTTTTTTTTTTTTTAAGCAGGTTAAACAGGTTTTCCATGGAAAGGTGCTGAACAGACCCAAAGCAGGACAATGACAAGATTTTCTTTTACATAGAATCATCCTCTTCCTTCCCATCCCCACACTCTCTCCTTATCTCAACCCACCCTGGCCCCTGCCCCACATTTCAGTAATTGTCACTTTTTTTTTTTTTTGCGTCCCATCCTGAAAAAAAAAAACACGACGTGTAAGGCACAAATTAGTTAGACTCAACCGCATAAAGGCACACTCTTCCCAAATGAGCAAAAATATTCCCACTTAAAAATGTATATAAAATGTTTATGAAATGAGGGAGATTTAGAAGTTATAGGAGCTGCCAAATGTATGTTGGAGCACCTCTGATGGTTTGCTTTGCAACTGCCGTTTAAAATATGTAGACATGTTCTTGTTCCCTCCCTGGAAGGCCCCCACTCCCCAACCCCAGGCCCAGCTGCAAATGCACACAAGAACCCATATATATATATATATATATATATATATATATATATATATATATATGCACGCGCGCTCTGACTGAGGAATCCAGCACAACACGGGCTGTTCTTTATAGGCTGGGGAGCTTGTTGTTTTAGTCTGTTGTTTTCATTACGGTGCACCTGCGCCCCTCGCCTCAGCCCCCCACCACACTGCCCCTGCCTCGGCCAACAAAACGGGGATGTGTGTTTCGGAATAAGCCATGCATTATTCCTTTTGGTTTCCTAAGGAATTTGGTAGGAAAACTCTGGATCTCAGTGAATTGAGCTTAATTGGATCCTTGAGGTCCTGAGCATGTTTTACCTGCCTTGGGTTTGTTCTCTGGGACTTCCCAGTCCCCATCAGCCCCCCCCCCCCCCCCCGCCTCCCCCCCCCCCCCCCCAGGCGCTGCATGCATGATTCAGCTGAAGTCTTTACTCTTAGCAGCAGTAGGTCAAGGAGCTAGGTCTGCGGGTGGTAAGAACGGGCTGCCTGACATTTTGGTAACTAAAAGGTGGGTGGAGAGGGTGGACTCCAAGCTCCAGGCTGATGAAGAGCTGCTCCCTGTATTTGATGTCCAGCCAACACAGAACCCTATTTGCAGATGTGAAGCGGCCTTGTCAATATGGTACAGATTATCAGTAGCAGCAGGGGAGGGCGGACTGCAGCCGCTCGGCCTTTGGGTTCCCATGCTCTCGGTGCAATCCAGGGCCCACGATGTCTTACATCCAGTTTTCATTTGGTGGGTCTCTAAATCATGGCAGAGATGGCATTACAAAAACAAAGGCAATGGCTTCTTCATGGTGGGTGGGGAGCAAGCCAGTCTAGACCCAAAGACTTAGAAGAAAATCATCTCGTGCTTGTCTTGCGTTAGCATGAAAGAAACCTTTCTTTCTTAGCCAGAGAAAGGAGTGAAGGTCAGGAAATCAACAGTAGCTGGTTGAGCGCAGAGAACTCACTGCTTCAGCCTCAGGTGGCGTCGTTCGTTCTACTGTTATACAGCTGTGATCATCTGAATTTCTTTTCTGTTACAATTACATTGGTGTCCTTGCCAAACCCATTCTTTTTGCCATTATATTAGTTATTTATTGCAAATATATAGTTATAATGGAATACTCCAAAACTGAGCAGATTGAAGACAACAAACATTTATCATCGCAAAGAGTTTCTGAGGGTCAGAGTTTCTGAGGGTCAGAGGTTCAGGAGCAGCTTAGATGGTTGGTTTCATGCAGGTGCTGTCTAGACTGTAGTAGACAGGGTTGCTTCATTTGAGTTTTGACCGGAGATTGGAAGGTCTGCTTGTAAGATGGATCTCTTGCCTGGTTGTTGGGAGAAGGCCTCAGTTCATTATTGGTAGTTGGCAGGAGTCCTCAGTTCCTTACCAGGCAGACCTCTCCAGGGGGCTGCCTGAGAGTCCTCACGGCCTGGTGGCTGGCTTCTTCCAGAGCCAAATCCAAAAGGCAGAGCAAGATGGAATCCACAAGGCCTTTTATGACAGTCATGGAAGTCCCACGTTATCCCTTCTGCTGCATTCTATTAGTTAGAAGTGAGTCACTAAGTCCAGCCCACATACAAGGTGAGAGAAATCAGCCTCCACCTTTTGAAGGGAGGCGTATAGAAGAATTTGTAGATATATTTTAAAACTGTTAGAGACGTAGGTCTTCTAAATGATACTATAGAAAATAAATTTATTTACGGATTGCAGTACTCCTGTTATTTGACTGCAGCTAACATATCTTCAGTGAACACCTCTGGCTAAATATCCGGAGTTCCTTTGACGACTGCATACACGACTTGGCATGTATCCCTCCAACATCCTTGTAGAGTGTGGCAGTGAAGCTTCAACAAGATATGTTGGATTGAGCACAAGACTCGTAATATGAAAACAGAAGATATATCATTGTGAGAGCTATTAACCATGGTTAGTACAGTGCCTGGTACATAGTCAGTATTCTGTTAATATTTGCTATTGACAGAATGAACAAATGAATCACTAGATGGATGGACTTATATCTATTAGGATACCTGGAGACTGCGTTAGTTTATGTTTTTGGTTTCTTCTTTTTTAGCAGCTTTTTATACTTTTGCTTAATTCTAGTTTATTAAATCAAGTGCATAAATCAACTTTTTTTTTTTGCCTTTCTCTGTCCAGCTAAGATTCTCCCATTTTGTTCTTGGATTTTTTTTTTTTTTTACCTAAATATGGAACTTGAATCTCTATTAAATGACATCTGCTGTTCATGATCGTTCTGCACCATGAGCTATCTTGTGGTATAAATGATCTCTCCTAGACTGACGTTGTCCAAACATCTAATCTAGGAGTTGTACACGGTAATTGATTGACTATTGCTTCTTCAGGCTACCGAGTTATGTCATCTGTATATATTTGCTCTGCCACCGGGGCCCTTGATTTCCTGTCTCTCCCTCTCCCCGGACTCTGCATGTAATCAGCACTCCCCAAAATGGCAAACCACCCATAACGAACTGGTTCTAACTGCACCTAAATCGAAGCCAGCCTCCACAGATGTGGCTCTCTCTTGGTAAAGACCTTTGGAAAAGGAGATTCCACTGCCTCCCACAGTCACCTACTTCCAGAGGTCACCATCTGGAGCTTAGGAAGAAAGGGATGGGGACAATGATACATTTGCAGAATAATTGGGGTGGAAGGGATCTATTCTTGGCCTTTTTAGAGGGGGACCAAGGTCTTTTTTTGGGTATGAGTGGGTGGAAGGAGTTGGGAATGGGGAGCATGCGTCTCAACTAAAGTCTAACATCCAGTGGAGACGGCCACTCTGAGAAGCGATGCAGGAAGGGAAGGGCGGGGCCCTGGGCACTGGAGTCAGTGTGGGGGCCAGTTAAGAAAGTGCACTCGGATGAGCTCAAAAGACATAACAGAAGGGACCTGAACTTTCTGTGTTCAACTCCGACTTGGCGCAATTCTGGTCTCAGTTTATTTTTATCTTGATCTACTTTATTATTGTTTTTTGTTTGTTTGTTTTGTTTTGTTTTTAAACATTTATTTTTATTTTTTTATAGAGACAGAGAGAGAGTCAGAGAGAGGGATAGACAGGGACAGACAGACAGGAACGGAGAGAGATGAGAAGCATCAATCATCAGTTTTTCGTTGTGCGTTGCGATACCTTAGTTGTTCATTGATTGCTTTCTCATATGTGCCTTGACCGCAGGCCTTCAGTAGACCAAGTAACCCCTTGCTCGAGCCAGCAACCTTGGATCCAAGCTGGTGAGCTTTTTTGCTCAGACCAGATGAGCCCGCGATCAAGCTGGTGACCTCTGGGTCTTGAACCTGGGTCCTTCCGCATGCCAGTCCAACGCTCTATCCACTGCGCCACCGCCTGGTCAGGCTACTTTATTATTGTTTTAAATGACCAAAAACTCTCTCTTTTTTAAAAATCAAGTCAGATAGTCCTCTCCTAGTCCCAAAGTAAATTATCGCTTACATTTCTTTGCATATTAATTTCTATATGTATGTTATGTATGTGTGCAACACACCTATGCCTTCCTAGACTTTTTAAAACTTACTCGTACCAAGTTGAATCATTCTACCGGCTCATCCTCCTTCCCCTCCTCTGCTTCCTTTCTTCCTTCCTTTTCAACCCATCATGGATCTTTCCTGGCCAATGAAACGGCTCTGACTCATTCTTTATATTGGTACCACAGGTGCCGCATAATTTGCCTGCTGTTCCTCTATTTATGGGCACTCAGGTTGTTTCCAGCCAGCTTCGCCACAACCAGCAAAGCTGTACTGTCTTGTTCAAATAGCCTGATCTCAGGCCCTGGCCGGTTGGCTCAGCGGTAGAGCGTCGGCCTAGCGTGCGGAGGACCCGGGTTCGATTCCCGGCCAGGGCACACAGGAGAAGCACCCATTTGCTTCTCCACCCCTCTGCCGCGCTTTCCTCTCTGTCTCTCTCTTCCCCTCCCGCAGCCAAGGCTCCATTGGAGCAAGGATGGCCCGGGCGCTGGGGATGGCTCCTTGGCCTCTGCCCCAGGCGCTAGAGTGGCTCTGGTCGCAGCATGGCGACGCCCAGGATGGGCAGAGCATCGCCCCCTGGTGGGCAGAGCGTCGCCCCTGGTGGGCGTGCCGGGTGGATCCCGGTCGGGCGCATGCGGAAGTCTGTCTGACTGTCTTTCCCTGTTTCCAGCTTCAGAAAAATGAAAAGAAAAAAAACAACAACAACAACAACAAAAAAACAAATAGCCTGATCTCCTGGTGTTTTATCTCCGTTGGATAGATTTCCCAAAGAGGGATTTTAGTTGTACTTGGTAGCAGGTTTTACTTTCTTTTATGCTGGCGAATCGTATAATAAACGGTGTACTGTCTTCTCTCCCTTAAACCAGCTCTCTAAGCTATTATTCTGCTTAGATCAGGCAGTAGCAGATTTCCCAAAGGGGCTGTGTGGCTGAAGGGAAACCCAGGAAAAGGCATCTATTCACTGTTTGGGTGGGAGTGTAGGGTGAGCTAGTTTATATGGGCTCAGTTTTGAATTTGGTCGGCATGTGTTGGTGACTGTGTAAATATATGTTTACATATATGTGTGTGTGTAAATATATGTTTCTATGTGTGTTTTAAATGATTCAGCTGAAATGCAGGGGGTAACCATGTCTCAATATCACTCCATGTTAAACAAAATAAATGAACTACAATACTGAGCTGTGGTATAGTAGAGAGAACACAGGATTTAAACATTATTTATTTGTTAATTTTAGAGAGAGGAACGGCGAGAGAGAAACATCAACTTATTGTTCCACTTATTTATGCATTCATTAGTTGATTTTTGTATGTGCCCTGACTGAGTATCGAACCCACAACCTTGGGGTATTGGGACAGTGCTCTAACCAACTGAACTACCTGGCTAGGGAAAGAGACCATCAGATTTTTCTTCTCTTCCTTGCCCTCCCCTCTCCTTCCCTCCCCACCTCGCCTCCCCTCTCCTCTTTTCTTTTCTTAGTGAGAGGAAGGGAGAGAGAAACAGACTCCCATGTGTGCCTCAACTGGGATCCACCTGGCAACCCCTGTTTGGGGCTGATGCTTGAATCAACTAAGCTATCCTCAGCACCTTAGCACCCAGGGCCCACACTTGAACCAGTCGAGCCACCAGCTGCGGGAGGGGAAGAGAAAGAGAAGGGGAGAGGGAGGGGAAGAGAAGTTGATGGTTGCTTCTCACATGTGCCCTGACTGGGGATCAAACCCGGGATGTCTGCCTGCCGGGCCAACACTCTATCCACTGAGACAACCAGCCAGGGCTGAGACTATAGGATTTCAATTCAGAAGACCTGGGTCTGAATTATCTGGTTCTTTATCTACTAGCCATATTCTCTTAGAGTTGAAACCTTCATAAGAAGAATGGACACCATTGCTGTAAATAACAACCTTACCAGTTGAGAGAATTAAAAGAGAGATCACATTGTAAGGCAGACAACTCTTCATCTGCGGTTTAAATTTATTTAATGTAAGCAAAACACTCCAGAGGAAGATCTTTTAAACAAAAACCAAATAAACACATAGTGTCATTAGGAGGCTACCAGGACCTTATGCTGGAGGGGTTCTTTCAGAAACCCAGGAGGGCAGATCCAAATGGCACCTGAAGTCTTGACAAGGGCTGGGGGCTTGAGTGGAAGACACCAGAATCTTAAAATCAAGAGTGTATTTTATTTTATTTTATTTTTTGAATTTTTCTGAAGTGAGAAGCGGTGGGGAAGCAGACAGACTCCTGCATGTGTGTGACTAGGATTCACTGGGCATGCCCACCAGGGGGCGATGCTCAGCCCCTCTGGGGTGTTGCTCCACTGAAATTGGAGCCATTCTAGCGCCTGAGGTAGAGGCCAGGGAGCCGTCCTCAGTGCCTAGGCCAACTTTGCTCCAATGGAGCCTTGGCTGCGGGAGGAGAAGAGAGAGATAGAGAGAAAGGAGAGGGGGAAGGGTGGAGAAGCAGATGGGTGCTTCTCCTGTGTGCCCTGGCTGGGAGTCAAACCCGGGACTTCCACACGCCAGGCCAACACTCTACCGCTGAGCCCACTGGCCAGGGCCAATAAAGAGTGTATTTTAAAACAGTCACACACAAGAAGTTGCTCGAGTATTTTCTGCATTCGGACACCCAGATGTCACCTGGCTGCCCAGGATTAGTTTCTTTCGGAGAGCTGTTTGGTTTTGGTATTGTGGATAAAGATTCTTTTTGATGGACTGAAGCTGTTGGCTGCAGTTCTGTGCTGAGTAGCCTGTGGATACTTCTCAGGTCTTCTTTCACGAGGGCCGTCAGTTCAATGGTGTGCCCTGGACTATCTTGGGTTTTAAATGGAAAATCCAGCATCCTCGATCTTGGGTGCATTGGATGGCCTCGCTTGGATTCCGTGCTCTGGGGGGAGTCAGGTGTCGTGCCATGTGGACACTCAGCAGCCCTATGGAGAGTCCCACCTGGCGAGGAACTGAGGCCTCCTACATCTTGATTGCTATCCCTGGATAGCTAAAACAGTTTAAACAATAAAAAATATGTTATGATCATGAAAGTTGCCCTTTATCCCTCACTCTCTGGGGACTATTTTTGATTTTTAAAACCTGCACTTCTCAAACTGTGCTTTTATGAGATATTGATGTTCTGTGAACTGGAAGGAGGGTATTTTTTTTCATTAAAATGGAAGAACAGCTGCTTTTCCCAATTAGCAGTAAAGTAAAATATTAAAATGGCAGTAGAAGTTTATCAATTTTCAGTCCTTCGTCCAACTATGACTTATCACTTACGTCTTGTGACTCGCCTACAGTCTTATGGTTTTCAAAGATTTAATAAAATGACCGTTTAAGTGAAAATTTCACCTGTGGATATCATGGCATATCATAAAAAGCCGTGGCTTCCAATGGGCTTCATGACATAGTAAACTTTAGGGCCATTTAAAGGATCATCCTGATGGTGTGTTATATAGGGATTCTTTAGAAAGTGAGAGATGAGGGGAATCATATGTCCCAGTTTTCTAGGGATAATCCCTGGTAAGCTAGGGTCCCAGGGTTTATCCAGTTAGTGGCCGCTCTATCAAAAGTCTTCTGGTTTGAATGGTAAATTGTATTTTTTAATTGATTTTAATTTATTGTGTTTACATAGATTCTAGCGTTGCCCAGAATGCACCCCCCCTCCCCCGTAAATTGTATTTTTATACAACTTATTGGGGACCTGCTAAGAGGTTTATTATTTTTTTACCTAATATTTGCTAGCTACAGCCCATGCATTGATTCGACCACTTTCTATACTTATTCTTCTTTAACTTAATGACCATGAGTAGGTGCTATTAGAGGTAAAGATCCCAAGCCCCAGAAAGATTAAATAACTTGCTCACATTCAAAAAGCCACTAAGTGGCAGAGTCCGGATTAGAACCTCTGTCTGGCAAACCCTAGAACCTGTGCACTTAGCCGACACATACACATCTTCATCTTCATCCTTCTGTATTAGCAAGTGGCCTGAGAGGTTGAACTTGAGTCCCAGCGGCCTGAAATCCTCAAGATTCCCAAGGAAGCAGATGCGGCCTCCGGCGGCCACGGGGGCTCCCCTCTGGAGCGGCTGCGCGCCTTGGGTAGAGAAAATGAGGTGTCTGTACTCATCAGAGTATTTCAGGGAACCCCAAGGGAGGCCCTGGCCGTCCCTCATTAGTAGAGCTGCCTGTTTACAAGCTCACTGAGATCCCCCCCCCCCCCCCCCCCCCCGCCCAATTAAAGTATAACGAATTCGCTAAGCCTCCGTCCCACATCCCTCTGCCAGTTGGGCGTCCTGGGGTAGATAGGCCGGAGTGTGAGTCCAGCAGCCTGCCCCGGGGTGAGCAGAGAAAAGAGCAGATCTGTGTGCGTCCGAGCAGCCGGCAGCTCTCCCTGCGCTGTGGCCTGTTCTGGGACTGTGGGCCAAAGGGGCCTTGGAATAGCTTAGACCTGCCTCTGTGCCTTTCGCTGTCCGGGTAAAAACATCACCTCTCTGGAGGCCTGCGCTGGAGCACAAACCCACGTATTGTCTGGCCCCTGGCAGGCTGGTCTGTGGAGGGGACACTCTAAGAGCTCTATTTTAATCTTTTGGAGCCGGGCCAGGGTAGGAATTCAGCTGCCAGCACTAGGCGCCCCACCCCCACGCGCCCCCCCCCCCCCCAGCTCCCATACCGCGCCCCCCCCTCCTGGTTTCATTCGCGCTGACCTCCCATCATGAGAGGTGCTGGTGTTCTTTTTTTCTCCCTTTCTCTTTTCTCAACTAGCAGAGCTCTTTCATTGATTTGACCTCCCAAAGTGAGGCAGACCAGGGCTCCTCAGTGGGCTGCTGGGGACTCGGAGTTGGCACCAGGCCAACCCTTGAATCCTGAGTTTTCCCTCTAGATGTGTGTGCCTCTGTGCTTGTGTGGATGGGCGTGTTTGTGTTGTGCGTGCATGCGTGTGTATGTATGTGTGTGTGTGTATGTGTGTGTGTGTGTATGTGTGTATGTGTGTGTGTGTGTGTATGTGTGTATGTGTGTGTTGTTGGGGGAGAGCTGAGCGTGTTAGCGCATGGATGCGTGGTTTTTGTATCTCTATGACTTTCCTCTCCGTGGGAAGGAAATGATGGGTTGGGACAACGAAGGGGCTGGAAGGGAAAGGAGAAGGTGGCTCGAGTCCATCAACCTCCTCTGTTCCCTCTACCAACAATACTCCCCCCAGCCCGAGTCCGATAATGTCATTGTTGTCCTCCCTAATGGGTCTTCCGATGCCTGTCTGAGTCCCTCGGGTTTGTTTCTTTGGGTAAGAATGAGTCTTGTAGAGAGACGGCATGGCACAATGGCTGTGCGGCTCCCTGAATTCCAGTCCCAGCTCTGCCACTTGCCAGCTGCATGACACCAGGCACGTGATTTCCCTTCCTTTGAGCCTCAGTTTCCCAGTCTGTAAAAGGTGGATGATAATGCTACCAGCTTTCACAGAAAGTAGATAGTGGACGATTAAATGACACTCAGAAGATGACCCATAATGTGAGTTTCTTTCCCGGGAACAAGCCCTAAGGCAACTGTGGAGCTTGGTCCCTGGCCCCAGGGAAGAGGCCCCCAGCTGGGAAGGGGGCCCGGGAGCCTCCGGAGGAGTGGGAGGGTCGGAGGGTGTGGAGCTGCCTCTCCCACCCGGAATCTCCCATCTCCTCTTCCCCATCCTTGTGGCCTCTGCCAATGATGTGCATTTTCCCCTCTGACCCGCCTCCCAAACTGACTCATTACCTCGACAGGGTAGCAACTTCCAAAACAAAACTTTTTCAACCAAGGAAAATATAACTATGGGGAGGAAAACATTTCAATATCAGGCCTCTTGGGACCCGAGGAAATGTACTGAATGTTTGTCAGAGAATGATGCTGCCCTGACTTCAGGGACTTCGCTGAGGGCCGAGGGAGAGCAGTGCCTGGCTCTCGGCCCCGGCCAAGCCACAATGGCCCGCGTGAGCCCACGCTGGTGCTCAAGTTGCCCCAAGCTTGGAAGAATCACAGGTATGCCCAACATTGTGCCTCAAAGCAGGCCTATGGTGATACGATAAACATCCTACATAGAGGGGGCCCTGTGCTCTGTCCATGCCCGTCTTTCATCGTCCCTTCCACCCCAGAGGTGGTGTCCATTGCAGGCTTGCTGCTTGGCAAAGGGCCTACTTGTTTCACTCCCAAGTTCTAGGAAATGGCCAATGGCGTACTCTCCACACTTAGGTATAGTGTCCCCCAGAGCAGTGCAATGGTTTGACCCTTTCCAGGACAGTCCAAGGGGGAGATCGTAGGGTAGTTATTGGGCGAGATCCGAGAACAGCTGGTGGGTGCCTGTTCTGTCAATTAGTGCATTAAGCTGTAGGCCACAGAACAGACTGGTATTAGATACAGGCTAGAGGAGGTCAGGCACCAGGTGGACACTAAACTAGGTCAGGTGCTCTAAGTCAAAAGCAACTGTCTGGGGTTTTTAACCCCCTTCATTTTCCCAAAATATCTCACAGCTCCTGGCACAATACTTATTAAATAGCACCCCCTGGAGTTGTGCAATGCTTTGATGCTTCCCAGAACACTCCAGGGAAGAGATCTTGGGGTAGTGATTAGGCAGGATCTAAGAGTACAGCTAATGGGGGATATCAATACCAATCCAGGACATTGGGGAAGGCCCAAGGGTATATTCCAGATCTCATCCACTGTGATTCCACAGTGGCCTGGACAGCCACGGACTGGGGAACTGAAATAAATGGGACTGTTTTCTGAGAGAGACTGGCATCAGGGTTACCAAGAAAGAGAAATTTGGGGGGCAGAGTACAAACATGGGTTTGTTCCCTTTCCTCTGCACTCTCCTTTAGCTGCTAGAAACTCAATGTCATCTCTTACTTACCCTCCACTACCTACCTCCCCCAACAAGAGCGATGACAGCACAGAACATCTCCATAAAACCGAAATGCTCTTAGAGGACTCCCTCCTCCTTCCTGAGAGGGACGCAATGGGACTGTTCAGATTCTTGGAATTTCGAAGCCGAAAAAGATCCTACACGTTTGATGATGCCTTTGCCTGGAAGTTCAGAAAGATAAAGTATCTCTCTTGCCGTCTCAGAATGTCTGACCCCTCGCTAGAACATGGGCCCCACGGGAAAGTGTCCGTGGGCTTTTCTTGTCCTGTCTGGCTTTATCTGTGGTCATTATCTGTGGGTGTATAAATGTCCCTTGCATGTCTGTCTATGCACAGTGTCTCTTTCTCAGGGAGAGCTTTCCGTGGCCGATGCGGGCTTTGCTTTCTGTTCCCGTAGCACCTAAGTCAAAAGCACAGGGCATCCTGGAAAGTCAAGAGTCCTGGGTCCCAGGACTCACTTTACTGAGCCCCAGGCTCCTTATTTGTAAACAGAGTTGAAAAGTTCTTAGCAGCTCACAGGCTGTTTGTCAAGCTCCGATAGGGCGGGGCTTGTGAAAGCGTTTTATAAACACGTAGGAGATGGGAAGCCTGCGGGAGAAAATGGTGTGTACAAAAGTCACCTAAGAGGGCATGGTGACAAGCTGGGGACAGGTTTTCTGGATGCTCAGAGGATGCAGCCTGGATTGGTAGGTGATTTGCATATCAGTCTCCATGGTGCTCGGCCAGTGAGTATGGTGCCTCTCGGATAATTGCTGTCTGTCTGGACGTGTGTCCTGCACCATGAGCAAGGGCAGGGTTCTCCCCTGGCCCTCCGCTTCCTTCTGGGGGCCGATCTCAATCAAAGCATCCTGGGGATGGTGTGTGGGGTGGGAGGTGGAGCTTCTCAGGAAGTCTTGAGAGAAATACCTTGCGAGGTCCACTAAAGAGACAAACTGAGCTCCATCGGAGCTATTTTAGAGAGCCTCAGGCTGGCAGGTGTTCTCTTTTTTTATATGGAAGGTAAGCAATTTATGGGTGTTAATCTGGCTTGAAGTGAACCTTCATCCGTGATCATTTCACAGGTGCTTGTGCCAGGAGCTATGAAATGTGTGGGGAAGGTGACGGCCAAAGTAATGCAGGCTGTTGCCTTTGACTTCGAGCATCTGATGTAGCTTTGTGTTCATCTGCTGTTTGACCTCCTTAGCCTGCACCTCACCTCAGTCCCTCCTGGGGCCTACAGCTTAACGCAATGATCGACACAACAGGCATTATTATTATTATTATTATTATTATTATTATTGATGCTGGAACAAGGTGCATTATGCAGATGTGAAAATGCAGCATGCCACCTGGAGAGAAAAAATATATACCGTATATATTCACACTCAAGAGATCATTGCAAAGATCTAACGTACTTGACAGATGATAGTATTGGGCAAAAGAATTTCCTTGAGTTTTTTTTTTTTTTTTTTCTGCCTGATAGTTACTGTAAATTGATAAGAAACTCCTGGTTTAAACTTGCCTAATTCCCTAACATGACGCTGTTGCTGCTGCTGATTAATGTTATTATAAAGGTGAAATTAGTTCTTGTTGGCGCGTGGAAACACTGGGTACTGCTCGGCATACCTTAGCAGGGCGAAGCGTTTAATAGAGGCACACTTCTTCCCCACCAGCTGGGATCTGAAAGGCCTCCTCTTGCTCTGCACCCCTCGTGTCCCTCCCGCAATACCTCCCCACGAGTGTTCAGAGAAGAAAGGGGACATTAAAGAGCAATGTCATCTGTTTGGTTTGAGAAAGAAGGTAAACTTTTATTTAAAGACAGAGTTAGGAAAAGAAAGTCATGGTTTACTTAGAAAGATGACAATTTACATAAGGAAAACAGCACATTTGGCCAGGACAACAAAACAGCCCTCTGAGGCCGTCAGGAAAGCCGACCACAAACATGCCAATGGAGAGTTGGATTTGTGTATGTGTGTGTATTTAAAAGAACTCTGTGAAACAGCACAAGACAAATACACGGTCTAAAGCAGCATATTTCCTGTCTTTGGGACGTTGGAAGAACCTTTGTGCAGGTTCACGGGATTGAAGTAATCTCTTCGTGGTGGTTTCAAACACAGGAAAAAAAGTCTCAATTCTCAGCCAGAGGGAGCCAGGGTAAGGTAGGCGCTTTGTGGGCGTGGAAATAGAAGGATAGAGAAACAGAGATAGGACAGCACATGCAGAAATGCACTGCACCCATTTAAACATGCACACCGTGGAGGAAGGGGCAGGCTAGGATGGCCAAACTCCTGGGTGCAACTCGGTGCGAGCGTGCTGTGGCAGCCTACTGCTGTATCTGCAATACTTGGTGGTAACCACTTCTGCAAGAGAAAGAACCCAAATGCTATTGATCAATCAAGAGCCAGCTGCTCCAACTTTTCTGATACTTGTCAAAACAATTCCCCAAATCATAACTCTTTCAAAGTATCAGTGCGAAGATTTTAAAAACTCAGGCTGAAAAATGCGTATCTCACTGAAACTTGGAAAAACCATCAGGTAAGCCAAGGACTGACAATTCTGTTAGTTTATTAGTTAATTGACATTTCTCCACACTGAAGACAAAGGGCTTGGAAATTGTCCTTTAAGTAGCCAAAGATCTTATGAAGAATCAAAAATGTTTTTGACTTCTTTACCCTTGAAGTAGATTTCAACAACATCAGGTTAGATCTAAAGTATATTAGCGTTACTTAATACTTATGAAACAAAGTCATCCCCTCTGATTGCTAAGATCTCTTCAGTGGACTTTTTTTCTTTCAAATACAATTAGGTGAGTAAGAAATTATCAAAAATACTTGCCATTAGAAAAATTATCTTAATCCTGGTTAACCTCTGACCTCTTGTTATAAATTGGTAGGTTGGAGAGACATGCATTTTACTGGTGTTGCATCTGATTGAGGGTACTGGCCATTTACAATATCTTTTTAAAATTTCCGAATAGTTTGCAAAAGTACATACTACAAAATATTATTGTTTCAAGATTGAAAGTCATGTTGAACACACTATACGTGATTCATCTGTACATTTACAGAGGTTTAAAGCACACAAAATTGTGCAGATAACGTACCGAAGTCTAAACTTTTACGTACACTCAGTTGCGTTCATAGCAACAAGATACAATAGCTTCTGAACAAATAACCAATAATCAGCCAAATTATTATGTACATATTAGTCAGGAAGCAATTAAACACTGCCTAACAGAATGTCACTTAAATTACTTTTTCAATAAAACACCCCTCCCCCACTACACATACGCTTGTGCGTGTGCGCGCGCGCGCACACACACACACACACACACACTTCTTTAATTCTTTACCCATCACAAACATTACAGTGATACTTGTGACCACATACATGGGAAATTCGCAAACATTTGGTTTGTTACAGGGCAATAAGCAGTACAGCAACTCAGGGTGACTAAACACAAGAATTTGCCAAACTTAGTTTTTCTAAATCAGCTACTGGATGTTGGTTTCTGTGAAAGCATCCTCAGCCTTTCACGTCTTGGGCTGAAGAAGAGGAGCAAAGAGCAGTAACCAGGAGTGCTATAACATTTGCCACTGAGTTAACTATTGGCTTTTGCTAAAATGAAAAGTGTGTATATCTGGAGGGGAAAGACCCTAAGATGATATTTCAGATAACAACAAACCTCCAACTTCCTTGATCAAAAATAGCATATTTTCACAGCCTACCTATTTGTTAAATAAAACCAACTATCCTTTTGAATAAACATTTTACAAATTGATTATTAATGGAAATAAAAGAAATAATGAAAAAAAAAAAAGCCCTCCCAAATATAACTACTGTGTGCAGATGGAATGGAAAAACCAGAGACCCAAAATATGGCAAAATCAGTGTTTCATAAACAGTCAATGGATTTTTCTAAAAATACTTTTTGCTAATGGCAAAGTTCAACACCTCAGAAAAACTCTGAATTAAGATCTTAGAATAAGTTTCCAAACTGTACAACATAGTTTCAAATACACTACCCTTGTTGTTCGTAAGGCTGCATTGAAGTTTAGCTTAACAGTCATGAGCCATGTGTTTGAACATCTTGTGAGAGGTGACTTGCAAAGAAACAAATTTTTGCCTTGTTCACCCTGCTACCTGTGATGAGGTATCATTGCTTTCCAAATAGCTCCTTTAAAAATTCCCTTAAACGTATGACCAGGAAAAAAACCACGTTCAGATTTGCTTTATTGAATCCTCTGGAAATATATTTCGACTTTATAAAGTGAAAACTGCAGCACTTTCAATTCTCTGAGAGTGTTCTCTTGTTAATCTACAACTACCCTCTCTAACGGGTATGTTCTAATTCAATAAACAAATATACCAGGAGACTCACACTCCCTGCTATTGCTCTGCTGCATGCAGAGTTGAGAGAGCTGAGAATAATAGCGTCATCTTTCTAACAAGTAGCAAGTTTTGAAGAAGCCAGTGACTCCTGTATGCTGTTGACACAGCCAGGGAAACTAAGTGCGCCGTAGACCCCTTAGCGTCTTAAGTTGATAGTTCTCCAAGAGAAAGGGAGTATACCTTGGCTGGAGTAGGGAGAACAAGAGGAGGTCAAGGAGTTGGGATTTTTCCTGTTTCCCTCCTTGTCTAGAATTGTCTTCAAGTGAAGAGCCCGACACTCACTGGGGCGCGTGCTCGTGGGGCAGGATAACAATGAATGAGAAGTCAGTCCTCTTTTCCACTTGTCTGGCACGATCTCCTGGCAAGGATGGGGTAGGTGTTTGCCAGGTGGCTCCTGGACAAGGTCTTTTTAGGGGAGTACAACAAGGCTTTAGTCATTGCTTTTCATAAAGTGCTTTGGGGTCCTTCAGGAATGGGGGCTGGAGGAATATTATTACTAATTGGCTTCAACTTGCAAACCAAATGGAACAATTTTCTCCAGCGTAATTATTGCTTTGAGCATCAGTGAGTGTTCTGAAAATGAAATGGGTCTCATCTGTAAGTACCACTTCCTAAAATACTCATTCCCTAGAGTGAAAGTTTTTAATAACTGTCTCCCAGATGTCCTCACCAACTAAGATGTGATAGCCTTTTAAATGGTTGCAAGCATATACATTGAAGACCTGCATTTTTCAGGCTGTTATCCTTAGAAATAAACAGAAAGAGTGAAATCAAAGATGTCTGGCCCAACATGTACTATGTTGGCCTACCTGAGGAGACAGGCTCCGGCCTCTTCTAAGACACTGGTGAGATGTATGATGATGATGGCTGCACACATCAGATTATGAGCTCCTTGCGGCCTAGGGATGATTCTTTTGTTTCTTGTGGGACTTAGAATAGAGGCAGACATATGGGAAGACCTCAGTCAATCATTTTTAGGGTATTCACAAATGATGAGAGCTGGCTAACACAGGTGAGGATTAAGCATGTTAGAAAAATCATGGAAAAGAAGACTTGGGATGGAGAAGTTTCTTCTAGAGGCTCCCAGATAGGACTTTATAAGAATGAAAGAAAAATGTCCATCATATCCCAAACCAAACCAACAAGATAAAACAAAACAAACAAACGGTCCTCATACACTGTAAAGTTTCCATAATGAGAAGACTGGCCCAATGAATAAAGGACTGTGAATAAGAGAACGCAATTTTCGCTCACACCAATGAATTAATTTAAGCTAGGCTCACACAATGTTGCAAAGTGAAGGTTTGAGTGCAGGGAACCTATTTGAACACATAGCTAATTACTGAGGATACAACATCCACCACTTTTAAGTAGGAAAAGTGCTAGGAAAATGCATTTTCAAGTTGATGAAGTGTGCCCACTGAAACCTAATGTACGGTGTTCATTTCACAGGCAGGCATTTCTCTTCCTCACAGAAAGTGAAGCAATAACCCCGTGTCCTTGGCATAAATAGATTTAATGCAACTTGACTTCCTGAGTCATTATTTGGTCCAGTGCACTAGAGCTTGCTGACTAAGTGAGGGGCCCAAGGGTGCACCAGCCTCTGCTTTTGCTGCCTGTCAAACGCCTTCTGTCTAATTCACAGTCACAAACTTCCTTCCCTGCCACCAGAAAGGCCACGATCAGAGATTTGGTTCCTTAGTTGTTTATAGTTCCAGCAGCACCTCATCTCACTCACCTTTATCCAACATACACCATTTGTCATACAATCAGGAATAAGTGGACGCTGACTGCAGATGTCCTTGTCATTTTTGTCATGAAAGAGGGGTCATATCGTATGTGATTTTAAATTACATTTTCCCCAAATTCGCTTTTTAGTTGATCAGCTTAGATGTTTATTATATGAAATTTGAATTTTCTGGCAAACAAGGAGCTCAGTGATATTGGAAATCTGTTAGGTGAAGATTGAGAAAAAGTTAATTTGGAAGTAGATGTAATAGATAGATGATCTGAAAACTAGATAAGTAATCTATAGACAAGAGTTGACTAAGTATGTGCCAATTCCCAATGGGAGAGCTGCTAGAGAGAGAATGGTTCTGGGTCATGACCCTACCTCTAAGACTAAATTAGCTCTTTGACCTGGAGCAAGTCACTTAACCACTCTGGGCCTTAACTGCATCATCTTGGTAAATGCAAGGACCTAGAGTCCAGTGGTCGAGAAACTCATTAGTCAACAGAGCCAAATATCAACAGTACAACGATTCAAATTTCTTTTGAGAGCCAAATTTTTTAAATTTAATCTATATAGGTAGGTACATTCCTTATCGAGGTAGCGCCCGCACATGGTATTTTGTGGAAGAGCCACACTCAAGGGGCCAAAGAGCTGCATGTGGCTTGTGAGCCTTGGTTTGCCGATCAGGGACCTAGACTAATTTTATGGTCCCTTCTAGCTCTTAACACTCCATACACATAGAATTCACTCAGAAGGAAGAAAATTGCCTTTTAAAATCCTCCCAGGCTTGAGAAAGGATCTGCAGTGATTCTGATCAGATTCTTTGGGAGGTTCATTCAAGTCTCTTAAAAAAAAAAAAAAAAAAAAAAAAGACTGAGCTCTGGGGCTTAGTTTTCTAATGACCATAAGCCATGGGCCAAATCTATACCTTTCCACCAAGGGAATTATTTATGTTTAAATCAAATGTTTTAAAAATGGAAGGGATCAAAATAACATTGTGAACAAGGGACTATGTATGACCTCCCATGAGGATGACCATAGAACCACGAGGACACAAGTTGGGCCATAAAGAACAATATTTAACCAAAATGCCTACGGAGCAGAGAAAGGCCATTTAGGACACCAGTGAACATCCAGTCTTGGCTCCAGGACATGAGGGATGGCTCATGCCTTTTTGAATATGCAGTGTAATTTCTCGTTGACTTGGTTGCCTGTTTTGTGAGAAGGGCAGTGGGAGGCCATGAGACCAAAGCAGGATTTCCCCGTGTCTTCGAGTGTAGCCTGGGAACCACCGGCAGGGCCTTTCAGGGAAAGGCTTTTGCTGAGACTAATGGGCCAGCTGATTTTGGGGTAAAACTTACTTTGGAAGGTGCTGATTAAAAACAGGAAGGCAGCAACTCAAGCCCTGGACACTCTGTCCTATGACCTGTGAGGTGGGGGTGAGCAGATACGGCTGTGTGATCGCAAGGACTCCATCACTGCCTGACCTGACCGACAGGGCGCTTTCTTGTTCCATGAGAATTCTGTCACCTAAGAAATCTGGAGCAGATCCGTTATAACTTTCAGAGACACAGCCCCCCATGGACTTACTTATTTTAAGATTGTCAAGTAAATACATTTTTGCTCATATCTTTCTCTTTCCCCTTGTCTTGACACTGAGCTCAGCCCTCTTCTTGCATCCTGGGATAATATACGGCCTCTCTCATGCTTGAATGGGAGCTGAATGCAGGAAGGGCTGCTTCCTGCCATATTCTATCTTTACACGGAGCTAGAAGAGAAGCAGCCTTTACTTTTGTTTCTGGTGGTTTCCACAGAGCACTCAGTGAAGAAAAGGCCTGTCCAAGGCTTCCTTAATCAGATCAGTGCTGATGGATAAACTGGACTTGGTGAGCCGCTGAGAAGCCGGCACTTGGGAATGACTTGCCTTAGCTGACAGAGAACCCTTGTCAGCTTGACCCTGTGCCCTAGTGATACAACCTGGGCTCCTTTCCCTCAAACTGTTCGAAAGGTTTGGGATGGAGAGAAAAACAATGCTAATCTTAGTTTCATCCATAGAGCTCTTCCTATCAACCACAAATTCATGAAAGAGCCCTAAACCCAGATGACAAAGCCAGCTGCAGAACGGAGGGTGGCTCGTTAGGCTGCCCTACCTCAGTTCCAGGTGCCAGCAACAGGTGGCATGTTCGAACTGTTATGCCCAGGACTCGATGTTGACACAAAAGCCTACATCTTTTGTAGGCTGAGCTGGGAAGGGTACTGGCAACTCTCGCCCCGGCCTCAACTCTCCTCTTAGGATAAAAAAGGACTGTAACCTGTAACCTATGGATTTTTTTTAACATTCAAACCATTTGAAAATGGATGGGACATGGTTGGGGGCAGGCTGGGTGACAGAAAATGCAGGGACTTGCGGTGGAACGGTGGACAGCCAACTGCGGCCTCCCTAAAGCATGCTGCTGAGTATTTCCGACACCGGGGAGGCGGTGGGGGCCTCCGGGCTCATCTCCGGGTGCGTGGGGCTGGGCAGGCCCGAGTGGCCCCCGGGCGGTGGGCTCAACCTGGCCCAGGGCTTGGTGTCCACCAGGGCTTCGGGGTACGGCTCCACATAGATGCGGTGCACCGAAGGCCTCGGGTCCTGGAGGAGGCTCTTCCGCCCCTCCGGGAGGCTTGAGGCGTGGGCCAGCGCCACGCCCCGGGCCCTGTCAGCAGCAGGTCTGAGCTGCTCAGCCTCCCCAGGATGCTGGGCCAGGTCGCAGGCCCTGGACAGGTGCTGCGTGTACACCCCCTCGGACAGCGACAGCGACTGCGTCTCGCTGTGCATGCGCAGCCAGCGGTGGTGCCGGCTGAAGCCTCCGTAGTGCTGGTGCTTGGCCGGCTTCCGCCTTCCCAGAAAGCCCAGCGGCGGCCGTGCGCCTGCCGCCATCTTGGCATGGTTCTTGGGCGCGAAGCCCGTGAGCGTGAGGCCGTGGAGAAACTCGGCGCATGCGTGGTCTGGATCCGGCCCCGGAACCCGGCCCTGGGGGTCGTGGCTGGGCCCCAACGGAGACTTTATGTCGTGCACCTGCAGGACATCCGGGGCGCTGCCGCTTAGGCCGCTGAGAGCCTGCTGGGCGATGTCGTGCGAGGACAGGTAAACCAGGTCCAGGTCTCGGGGGCTCAGGGCATCACTGGAGTCGTAGTCACTGTCGGTGGGGAGGAAGACTTCCGAGCAGCCTTCTTCATCAGAGCCGGGCTGTGAATCTGCAAAGCCGGAAACTGAGGTTAGGGGAAAGGAAAACCTCTAGCCGAGATGCTTGGTGGCCGCAGGGGCCCCGAGGTAGCGAACACCCCCTGCGCCTCTGCGACCCTCCCCTGCCATGCGGGGCCCTGCGCTTGGTTCAGCGGTCTGCTCTCGCCTCTTGAAATTATTAATCAGTTTCGGACAAAGGGCTCCCCATTTTCGTTTTCCATCGGGCTCTCTTTGGAAGCTGTGTAGTGGATTCTATTCTTAGCTTAACGGAGAGGGAGGAGAGGGGCCCCGACAGGTCCACCTGGACAGCGGCAGGGGCACAACATGTTCTCATTCCCCACAGAGGATTTCATTATTATTCGCTGGATGTGTGTAGTGAGGAGGAAACAGGACACAAAGCTGGGTGTTGCTCATGTATTCACTCCCTATTCTTCAGATGTGATTTTTGCAGTTGATACAGTAGCGGGAACTTAAAAGGGGGGAGGAAGAAGAGAAGGCACAACAATAGCTGAAGTCAGGGACACTTGTTGGCAGATCCTCGCCATCCTTCCCCTACTTGCTCTGTGATCTTGGGAAAATTATTTACTTAGCTTCTTTGAGCTTCAGTTTTCTTATCTGTCACATGGGGATGATAATAGAGCTTATCAAGAGTGACTGTAAAAAATAAATCGATTATGTATATAAACACCATGTTGTCAGGTGTTTAAAAAGAAAAAAAAAAAGTAAGACCAAAGGGGGGAGGGGAATCCAGAAGTTAAATCAGAGGCAAAAACAAACCTCAGAGTGCCTACTGTCATGACCATAAGTGAGCCACAAGTTTAGTTTTCTAGACATTTGTCATTTATGTGTTTTTCCCCAATCAAATTGTATATTTCTGTAGGACAAGGACTGTCTTAAAATCCTTCAAATTTCTGTCAAAAACTAATCCCATAGTAGGTACTTGGTAAATATATTCTAATTCTGGAAACATGCAAGTGCTCTTAAAAAGGAAGAAATTTCTAATTTACAAATCTGAGACAATCCTAACAAAAATAGCCTCCAAAGGATTTTAAAATGGAACTTAACAAATTGGCTTTTAAATTCATCTGGAAGAGATCATTGATGAGAATAGGCAAGCTTTTTTCTTTTTTTTAGATACATTAGGGAGGGGCCTGAGTTACCAGATATCAAAACATAGTATAGAGCTTTGGTAATTAAAACTTTGTACTATTGGTGTATAAATGGACAGATAGACCAGTGGAAAAGAAAAATAAAGTCCAGAAGCAGTCTTAATTATGATAATTTAACATATGGTAAAGGTAGCATTTCAAAGTAGGAGAGTGAATATTCAGTATATGATATTGGGAAAGTAGGTTATCCCTTTAGCAAAAATAATTAGAGAAAGGTTACCTCATATCGTATATAAAAATAAATTCCATGTAATATATGTACTCATATATAACATGCAAAGCCTACTAGTATTAAAAGACAATATGTTTGTAATTTTGGAGTGAAAAGTTCTTTCAAATCAAGACAAAGCCCAAAAAGTCAGAAAAGAATTGATAAGTTTGATTACATTGAAGTTTAGTACTTTGTAAAACAATTGATACCATAAAGTAAAAAAGATAAGCGATAGATTTGAAGAAGATAATAATAATATGCATAACAAAAGATTCATATCTTGACTATATAAAAACTTATATAAATCAGTAAGAAGACAGTCCAAATGGGGAGAAAGTGACCAACACTTCAAAGCATAATTAATACAAATGGCCAATAAACTTAAAGCTGTTCAACCTAGATAGACTACAATCACTAACTGAATAGTAATTAGGAAAATGCAAGTTGAAACAACAAGGAAGCATTTTTTCCCATCAGATTTGCTAAAAATAAAGAGTGGTAATCTCATGTGTTGGTAAATGTGTGGGAAATCAAGTGTGCTCATATAATGATGGTGGGAATGTAAACCAGTATAGCTCTTCAGATACCAGTTAGATAGAATGTATTACAATTGTGTTTATCATTTGTTGCAGCAAGTCCTTTTTTAAAGTATCTGCATTTGAGAAATTGTCACTATGTTTACAGGGAAGCATTTGTAAGTTGTATACTGCAATGTGACTTATAACAGTGAAAAGCTTGAAATAACCTTGTGGCTGAGAGTGCTGTAAAAGGAATACACAGTGGTACAGATGCATTACGAAAAGAAAACTAGTGTAAGAGAAGAAAGATAGTTTACTTGCAGAGTTCTGTAAGGGAGTCCAAGTGCAGGACTGGCTTGATTTAAAATTACAACAGGTATTTAAAAAGTAAAAACCCATAGGGTTGCAAGGTTATAGTTAGTCTGTTCATGGTAAAAAGTCAGACATAATTATCATAAGAATATTGCAAACTTTAGGGAAAATTTTGTTTTGTTAGGGATTCAGTGATTTACACAGATGGGATTAGGTTTTTTTCTATTTTAGCAATTAGAACCAGATGTAATACTTTTTTTTGTTTGTTTATTTCAGGGTTAGGGTGTGAATTACTCTCCCTCCCTCCCCCTTTCCTGACTATAAAAGATGGTGTGTGTGCTTATTCATTGGCAGGACAAGATTTTTGTTCGCTCATTGCTGGCAGCTACCCAATAACCATTATCCTTTTTTAGTTATAAAATCTTAGACTGTGTTTGAGACAACAGTGCATTCATGTGAGACCACATTTTTTTCCAGCTTCCCTTGCAGCTAGGCAGAGCCACACAACTCAGTTGGAACCACTGAGGTAGAACTGAAAGTACTGTATGAGAGTTATGGAAGGCTGCTTAAAGGGACCTGGCTTAACTGGGCTTATGCGCTTAGGTTGCCTGTAACAAGATAGCTGGGCTCATGAGGCTTCTTTGGAAAAAAGTCATGTGCTAGGATGGTGGAGCTGAAAAAATGAGCATGGACCATGGAGTCTGCATACCAACCCTGGAAATCTACCTCCAGGCGTCTTTTTCACAAGAGAGAAATAATATCTTGTGTTTAGACAGTTTTATGTAACATGGATCTGAAGTTAATTCTAACTGATAGAAACCGAAATGCCCATTATTAGCAAAATGGTTAAAAAATTTGTGCATATCCATACTATGGGATGTTATCCAGCAGCTATAAAGAGATCATCCTATATGTTGTTCTTTAACATCTACCAAAAGGATGACCTTTTCACCTTTTTTTTTATTGTTGTTCTATGAATCTGTTCAATGTTTCTTTCAAACCTAGCCTTCTTTAGGAAGCATACCCCAACTGTCGTGGAAAGTGAGCTCACTTGTCTGTACATTGGGAACCCTTTTTGTTTCTATTATCCTTTGGCACTTAGCCTGTATATACTTGTAGCATTAGCTATCTCTTTTAGTGCACTTATAATATCTGGGTTTCCTGGTTAGACCAGAGCCTAATTAGGGCAGATATTTAATTAATCCATTCATTCGACAATGGATTTTTTTTGAGCTCCTGTTCTAACAGAAACACTGGGCTGTGCTTGGTATCTGAGTGAATTTAAAACAAATAAGAAATGATTTGTCTCTAGGGAGCTTACTGTTTTAATGGAGGTGTAGGGCACGTGCATCTATGAGACTAGAAGAAATGAACTTTATAAGAGAAGTCTAACAAATATGATGGAAGTGTATAGGAAAGGAATCGCATTTTATTTATTTTCTTCCCCATTCACCTGTCTATTCTCTGTCTGTATATTTTATATCTTCATCCACTTTCAAAAAGTGATTTGACAGCTTTAAATAATAAATGTGCAAATGATGATGGGACTAGGAACCAGAGAAGAGGAAACAGAACAAGTCCTCCTGTTTGATTACCACATGGGAACAGGAATAGAATTCGGAGAAAGTGAGGCTACAAAAGTAAAATGCTGGCAGTTTCACTCTGGGTAATTTATCCTAGAAAATCCAAGGCTCGTTTTCATGGAGGAAATCGTACGTGAATGTTCAAAGCAATTTTATTCATGTTGACCCAAGCTGGAAACTACCTACATATCCTTCAGTGAATGAATGATTAAACAAACTGTGGTACATTACACTATGGAATAATGCTCACCAATAAAAGTAAAATAATTCCATGTATGTAACACTTATTAAGTAATTATAGAGATAAAGAATAGATTAGTAGTAGCCAAGAGTAGGGATGGGGGATGGATAAGGCTAAGAAGGGGCAATAGGGGAGTTTGGTGTTGATGGTCCCGTTGAGTATCTCGATTATGGTGGCGATTACCCAAGGCTACACATATGATACAGTTGCCTAGAACTAGACAAGCGAGCCTGTGTGCTTGTGTGCATGTATACACACGCATGCACACACACGTGAGTGAAATACGGATAAGCGCTATGGGTTGTACTAACTTCTTGGTCTTGATGTTGTACAAGAGTTAAGATGTTAACATTGGGGAGGGGCTGGGGGAAGTGTACACGGGAATTCTTGAACATTTCTTTGCAACCTACTGTTCCTATAATCATTTCAAAATAAATGGTTAGGCTGCTGCTTCTATAATTATATCATAATAAATGGTTAAAGAGGGAATTTATTTTTTTAAGATTGGATGGAGTCCAAAGAGAGTAGTGAATACCTAGATAAGGAGTTAGTACCTAATTTTGGAGCCGGTGAAAGTTATTGAAAAATTGTGAGGAAGTAATTGACAAGATGAGAGCCGTGATTTAGGATATTTATGTAGCAGCTAGGATGTTAGATGAACTGGATGAGGAGGAAGCACGGTAGGGAAGCCAGCTAGGAGGCTGTGGTCCATGCTATGTTCCCTTTAAATACATATTTATCATTTCCAGGTTGTGGGGCGGAGCAAGAGCAGAGGTTATGTGGAGGAAAACAAGTCCAGGAGAGCCACTCATTCAGAGATGTGGACTGAGCACCTGTTTTGTGCTAGACAGCTGTGGTCTCTGCTTCCAAAGACTGTGGATTGGACACCAAATAAGTCAGAAAAGACGAAAGATGAATTTCAGCTAGTGTAGTGTTCTGTGAAGAAAATGAAACTGGGTTTCAGGTAAAGAGACTTGGGAGGAAGGGTCTTCTGATAAAGTGGCCAGGGGAGGAATCTGTAGAAAACGGAGTCTAGTGAGACCTGCATAAAGGAAGCAGTTATGTGGAAGTTTTCGGGAAGAGTGTTCCATGCAGCTTGGAGAAGCAGGTGCAAAGGCCCGGAAGTGAGTAGGAGTTTTCCAGCCTCAGTGCCTGGGAGATACAGTAGTAAACCAGAGCAGTTAACCGGCAGCGGGTTTGGTCAGGGCCAGAGATGGTAAACTTGACTTGGGGCTGAGCTGAGCAGAAACATCCTGGTGGAGATGCAGTGGGAGCCTCGCGTCGTGTATATGGGGCCGGGGGCAAGGTGAGGGGAGATGCAGTGGGAGCCTCGCGTCGTGTATATGGGGCCGGGGGCAAGGTGAGGGGAGATGCAGTGGGAGCCTCACGTCGTGTATATGGGGGCCGGGGGCAAGGTGAGGGGAGATGCAGTGGGAGCCTCACGTCGTGTATATGGGGGCCGGGGGCAAGGTGAGGGGAGATGCAGTGGGAGCCTCGCGTCGTGTATATGGGGGCTGGGGGCAAGGTGAGGGGAGATGCAGTGGGAGCCTCACGTCGTGTATATGGGGGCCGGGGGCAAGGTGAGGGGAGATGCAGTGGGAGCCTCAAGTCGTGTATATGGGGGCCGGGAGCAAGGTGAGGGGAGATGCAGTGGGAGCCTCGCGTCGTGTATATGGGGCTGGGGGCAAGGTGAGGGGAGATGTCTGTGGGTAGAGAAGGAACTACCGGAGAGGGAGCTGTTGCCGATGTAGGAGTGGCAGGTTGGTGAGTTTAACAAGGAAGGGGGACCACTCGCGAGCACCGGCGCTGGCCCTGGTCTTTGATGAGACAGATGGAAGGACACGTGGTTAGGGAAGAAGACAGACATAAAGAGATTTTATAGCTTAGAAGTAGAGAACTTGATAAAGGCTTGGGCTGAATGACTTAGATATTCTGGAAACAAGTTTTAGACAGTACTTTGTACATTTTTTAGTGGGGAAAATGGAGCCTTCTAGTAACAGGGTATCAGAACTCTTGGCTGCTGTTGCTGATGGCAGCAGTAGGCGTCATGGGCATGTGAGGAAGAGAAGTTAGCTGAAAATCGGAAAGTGGGCTAGAAATAAGATCTATACAAGGAACGGGTAATTGGCATCAGTGGAACTTCTCTGTTTATCTGATCACTGTGTCTGTTCAGCTGTCCCCATGTCTTCTTTTGTGTCCGTGACAGTAATAACAGTACCCGTGGACTAGTCATGCTGTGTGCTCTAGGTGCTTTATCTTATTTAATGCTTACGACCGTTCCCATTTTGCAGATAAGTATTCTGAAGCTTAGGCTCATTACATTTTTCAATTCATATAGTGGGTTAAATGGCGAATAGGGACCCACATGCTGATTTGTCTCACTCCAGAGAGCTGCTGTCCTCCCATTCACCTGAGCATGTCCCTGGCTTTCTGTGGTGGCTTCCTGAGCCTGGGACCTGGTCCATCTAAGCCTCTTTGTTCAGTACCCGCCCAAAGTCAGAGTAAGTTCTAGTAAGGACTTCTTGATGCTGCTGCCGCTAGAGAACGGGGCTGGGACTTGTCTTTGCTTCCTGTGGCCAACGTAACAAACTGGCACCCCCAGGCGGCTTAACACAACAGACTTGATTACCTCACACCTCTGGAGGCCAGATGACTGGAATCAGGGTGTCTGTCAGCAGGGCTGCCCCTCCGAGGCTGGCGAGTCCCTTTTTGCCTCTTCTAGCTTCTGGGGGCGTCCCTGCGGCTGCATCGGGCCAGTGTTTGCTTCTCTCTTCTGTTTCTTACAAGGACACTCACCATTGGATTTAGGGTTCACCTGGAGAATCCAGGAGGCTCTCATCTCGAGACCCTCACTTACACCCTCAAAGACCCCTTTTCCAAATAAGATCACGATCGCAGGTTCTGAGGGTTAGGACAGGAACAGAGCTTTTTGGGTCCCACCATTCAACCCATTAGAAGTCTGATAATAAAAATGACCATAACTGGAAGCAACTGCTCCGGAGCTTGTGACGCTTCTTTCCTTTCCCAGCGCATGGTCCGCCCAGCACTCTGAAGGAGCATAGTCCGCCCAGCACTCTGAAGGAGCATGGTCCGCCCAGCACTCTGGAAGAGCATGGTCCGCCCAGCACTCTGAAGGAGCATGGTCCGCCCAGCACTCTGAAGGAGCATGGTCCGCCCAGCACTCTGGAAGAGCATAGTCCGCCCAGCACTCTGGAAGAGCATGGTCCGCCCAGCACTCTGAAGGAGCATGGTCCGCCCAGCACTCTGAAGGAGCATGGTCCGCCCAGCACTCTGGAAGAGCATAGTCCGCCCAGCACTCTGGAAGAGCATGGTCCGCCCAGCACTCTGAAGGAGCATGGTCCGCCCAGCACTCTGAAGGAGCATGGTCCGCCCAGCCCTCTGAAGGAGCATGGTCCGCCCAGCCCTCTGAAGGAGCATGGTCCGCCCAGCCCTCTGAAGGAGCATGGTCCGCCCAGCACTCTGGAAGAGCATGGTCCGCCCAGCACTCTGAAGGAGCATGGTCCGCCCAGCACTCTGAAGGAGCATGGTCCGCCCAGCACTCTGAAGGAGCATGGTCCGCCCAGCACTCTGAAGGAGCATGGTCCGCCCAGCACTCTGAAGGAGCATGGTCCGCCCAGCACTCTGAAGGAGCATGGTCCGCCCAGCACTCTGAAAGAGCATGGTCCGCCCAGCACTCTGGAAGAGCATGGTCCGCCCAGCACTCTGGAAGAGCATGGTCCGCCCAGCACTCTGAAGGAGCATGGTCCGCCCAGCACTCTGAAGGAGCATGGTCCGCCCAGCACTCTGGAGGAGCATGGTCCGCCCAGCACTCTGAAGGAGCATGGTCCGCCCAGCACTCTGAAGGAGCATGGTCCGCCCAGCACTCTGGAGGAGCATAGTCCGCCCAGCACTCTGAAGGAGCATGGTCCGCCCAGCACTCTGGAGGAGCATGGTCCGCCCAGCACTCTGAAGGAGCATGGTCCGCCCAGCACTCTGGAGGAGCATGGTCCGCCCAGCACTCTGAAGGAGCATGGTCCGCCCAGCACTCTGGAGGAGCATGGTCCGCCCAGCACTCTGGAGGAGCATGGTCCGCCCAGCACTCTGAAGGAGCATGGTCCGCCCAGCACTCTGAAGGAGCATGGTCCGCCCAGCACTCTGAAGGAGCATGGTCCGCCCAGCACTCTGAAGGAGCATGGTCCGCCCAGCACTCTGGAGGAGCATGGTCCGCCCAGCACTCTGAAGGAGCATGGTCCGCCCAGCACTCTGAAGGAGCATGGTCCGCCCAGCACTCTGAAGGAGCATGGTCCGCCCAGCACTCTGGAAGAGCATAGTCCGCCCAGCACTCTGGAAGAGCATGGTCCGCCCAGCACTCTGAAGGAGCATAGTCCGCCCAGCACTCTGAAGGAGCATAGTCCGCCCAGCACTCTGGAAGAGCATGGTCCGCCCAGCACTCTGAAGGAGCATGGTCCGCCCAGCACTCTGAAGGAGCATGGTCCGCCCAGCACTCTGGAGGAGCATGGTCCGCCCAGCACTCTGGAAGAGCATGGTCCGCCCAGCACTCTGAAGGAGCATAGTCCGCCCAGCGCTCTGAAGGAGCATAGTCCGCCCAGCACTCTGAAGGAGCATGGTCCGCCCAGCACTCTGGAGGAGCATAGTCCGCCCAGCACTCTGAAGGAGCAGTCGGCACGTTTGCCTCTCAGCCTCCAAACAGTGAGCATGCATTATTGTTTCAGGAGACAGAGCCGTATCTGAAGCTGTGCTTTAAAGGGCCGGCATTCTAACACTTCACCAGCTCGTCGTATTTGAAGACTCAGTCTCTCAGGAAGAGCCTGTGTTGATTTCCCCAGGTGGAGTTAGTTGCTCAGTTCTCTTGGATTTTATAGCATTTTATTTATATCTCTGTTACCGCATTTATCAAGGTTTGTTATAAATTATTTGTTTGCACACGTGTCTGCCTCAGTGATATGTGAACTCTGGAGAAGCATGCGTTCTGTCTTATTCATCTCCACTTGGTCAATGTTGAAGAAGTCAGTCGGTGCAGGAACAGACCAAAGAACAAGCCAACCAAAGGGACCTGGAGAATCTTCTGTGTTTCCCGTATCGTCTAATCTGAGCTTGGACATGTGAGCAGCCTGTGAGGACCCCCTAACTAGACTGACTGAGTCGTCATTGTATTGTTAGCCTCATTATTAGTGCTGAGCCTGATACATACAGAGCTCTCAGTGAAACACGTTGGGGTGAATTGCAACTGAAACAGATACTGAAATCTGGGAGCATAAAGAATGGTAAAATTTGCCTCTTAAAAAACAAAATTGAAAGCAGCCTGAAAATATCTAATTTATTTAATTTGCCATCAGAATTCCTGAGAACAGTCACCCAATCATCTTGCTTTATGTTTGTCCTGCTGAGTCAGCCCAGTTATAGCAGAAAGAGCAACTGTCTTGAAATCACACAAACTTGGGCCGAAGTCCTGGCTGAGCCCTTGCTGTGTGAGTGACCTTGTGCTAATCAGCCCCTCTGAACCTTTCTCTATACGTAGTATGTAGGTGATTATGGGGCCTGCCTTCTGCAGATGCCACAAGGATTACATTCATTTGTTAAAAATGCTTTCAGGGCCTTACACACAAAAGGTGACAATATTGTTGAGATCCGTTCCAACCTTAAACAGAGAATAATTAGAAAACCTATGAAGAAGTGACTCATTAAAGTACACACCAGTAGTCAGATAAGCTTCAAGATTTTGCTGTGAGAATGCTGTTAATAAGAGAGAACAGGAATCTCTTGCGTGCTGTCCTGTGTTGGTGACGACCTAGTCTGGCACCGTTTCTCAGCCTAGGTTTAGCAGAGTTGGTTGATGATGCAGCCTCTTTACTGGAGCTCCGGCGAGCAAGGGAGATAGGAGAGAAATCAGAGAGAGCATGCTAGAACTGTAGCAGCCCAGGAAGGAGAAGGCAAAGGCCTGGGCAGGAGTGCTGAATATTTTCTTATACACTGTAGCTTCACTGGCCCACACTTGGGAAACACTGCTCTAGTGGGAATCTAAGCATTTGACTCCCAGGGTGGTTGTATTGTTTATTACAAGACTTAGTGGAACCTCTTGCTTAGAGTGGGATACCCTTCCCAGAACAAGCTGGGAAAATCTCCAGGATGCCAGCCAGGGCACTGAGGAGAGTTTCCAGGGACTTAGGCCACTGCCACTCCCTCCCTTCCTGGAAAAGAATGCAAAGTGCAGCTTCCATCCCCAGATCCAGCCATATGCCCCATTAAGCATTGAAGGCGCCTTGCCCAGCTGTTATTCTAATAAACCTGCTTGTGCTCCTCAGTCCCCCTTAGTGGGCCCACTGGGCAGCCAGGCACGGGTACAACCTTGGTTTCCCTCTGGGTGACCCAGGAGCTGTTGGATGCAAGTTCTGCCCGTAGTATTAGTGCTGGCTTAGGAGGCTTGGCTTTCTTGCCATTGCGATGGGTGTTGCAACTCCTGGGCGCTGTGGGTCAGGCCAACAACAGCAGAGTGGAGTCGGTGGGGATTTTGCGGGCGTTATGGAGAGATGACATTTCAAGAAAGAATAATTGATTTAAAAGCTATTGCCTTTCTCTTATAAGCAGGGGGCATGGCAAGACAAAAAGAAAGGAATAATAAGCAGTGTTGGGTCTAGAAATAGATCTTTACATTTGCAATGTATTTCTGTCCAAATTTGTATTTTTTTGTTCTTCTTTGACTCTATTTCCACTGTGTTTAAGTAGAATTCAAATAATTTATGCACGAAGAATTTTAATAAATTTCTTAGGGGTTTGTTCACCTTCTAATTTCCCAAGAGAAATAACATCTTCAGCGTTTGGTTGATTTTTCAAGCTATTTAGTTTATGCCTTAGTGTCCTTAACATCATCTAGGAAAAGGTTACCAGGAGGATTTACATTTGGAAGCTCAGGATAGTCTTCAGATGCATCTGAAGGAACCACTGCCCCCTCCCCTCTGTGGCCTCACCCATGCGTCACTAGGAGAAATAGCAATATTGGAAAACAAATGACTGCTGCCTGTGACCACTGTACCCACAGAAAAGGAGGGGGAGAGAAAAGGCCCATGTGATGGACCAAATCATTCCATCCCCTGCCTCGAGCTGCCTTTCCTAGGAGCCAGCTTTCCCCTGTGGGTCCTTAGGAGATGCTTAATTTTAATTGACTCAGAGGAGTCCTGCTTCATGGTTGAGAACCACACAGAAATGGGAAGTACGGTAAAGAGCTCCACAGCCCGCCCCTCCCCCGGAGACACGCAGACAAATCCAAGGACTCAGAGCCGGGGAGCAGAATGCCGGGCTGGCCCAGAGGCCAGGCTTGTGATGGACAGCTCTGTCATCCCAGCAGGTTCCTCAGACGGAAGGGCAGCCCTCCCCACGCAGGACGGAATTGTGTCGCGAACCTTGTCCTGTGAACAACCCACTAGGGATGTTCTTCTAGGTTGGACTTTTCCCTCTTCATAGATGGTTCCCCCCAGATGAAAAGTCATCACACTAGTGGTGACAGAGTATGCAGGAGCAGATGCCATGGCCCTGAGATGGTTTTGTTCTTGTGAGGGGATAGGAAACGAACTTTCTCCTGCGCTCGGCAGTTTCCCTGTCTCTGGGTTCCATTTTTCATTTGCTGCCTTCCACGTCTTTGAGTTTCACAGCCCATGGAATCTTGGCTTCAGAGAAATAAATGGACCCAAGAGAGAGTTATATTTTAAGGAACCAGAATGATGATCGCTCCCATTTTAAGTTAATAATAAAATCTGAATGGAGTTGGCCAGATCCTCCAGGCAGAGAGTATGTATAACCCATCATCTGGCCAACTTGGTACTTATGGGGCATAGGAGAGGCCACCCTCATACAGCCAGGGGGTCCACTTAGGACCCTGTGGCCCGGAGAGACTGCACCCTGGGGAAGCCCCGGGAGCGGACAGGCGACCAGGGCCGGGAAGGGGGAAGCAGACGGGAAGCATCACTTGTAGAAGGACGGGGACGTGGACTGGCAGAGGGCATATTGTGACCTTGCCTTTCAGACCCGTCCTTTCAACCCTGTACCTCGCCAGCTACCGCCCTCCCTCCCTCTTTCACAGCCAGGATTGCGGGAAGAGTGCTCCCTTACTGGTCCCACTTTACCCCCACTAACCCCCATCTACTTCTGTTTCGTTTCTATCGCCTTCCCTTCACAGACTGATGACCTCCTTATTCAGAAGAAAACAATACAAAACAATAGAAGCTTTTCAGTTTTATTTAACCTCTCACCACCATTTGACAGGCTGTACTTTCTGTGCCACTTTCTCTCTCTCTCTCTCTCTCTCATTCTTCCTCTGGTTCCTTCTTAGTCGAAGATGGCTTGTCTCCTCATCTGACTACATCTGCTCTCTCTAGGGAATCCCAAGCATTTTTGTAGCTACGTTATTTATAGTCAACAAGTCTTGAAGCGCATTAGTCTGTTTCTCCTTCCTGAGCTCCAGACCCCAGCCATCTTGTTTTCTCCTGAATGTTTCTTCTATGTGGAATGTCCCCAAACTAACTCGTGCCCAGCCACCCAAGCTTGTTTCTCCTACTGTCTAATCTTTTATTTATTTATTTTTTTGGTAATTAGCATCATAGTATTTTAAGCAGTCAAGCCAGGAAACTTGGTATGTCGTCTGTTAATAATATCTCCTTATTGATCTCCCTGCTTCCAATCTACATGTAACAGCCAGATTTGATTTTAAAGAGTAATTCAGATTATCTCAATCCTTGCTTAAAAGTTTCCAGTGGCTTTTCATTACAAGTAGAATAAAATCCAAACCTCATCCCCTGGCCCTCCCCGATGTGGGCCCGTCCTTTCTCTCTCCCGTCTTTCCCCACTCCCCCTGCTCACTGTGCTCCAGTCACCTTGGCCCTCTTTCCGCCCCTCATCCACCATAGAGCTCTTTGCTGTTTTGTTGCCTAAAATAGCCCGGTCCCAGATCTTTGCCTTCCTGGCCCCTTTTTCTGTGGTTGGTCCGAGTGAACTTCCATGGACAGGTCTCTGCTGACCGTCCATTGAGTCCAGTGCTCTCCCACCCACCCCTTGCTGTTCTGTGTTAGACACTGGAATCTTAACTCTCTGAAATTATCTTGTTATGTTTTCATTGTTTGTCACTCTTTTTAGGATGTGAGCTCTATGGGAACAGAGACTTGGCTTTGTTTATTGCTATGTCCCTGTACCTCACAGAGTGCCTGGAACATGGTGGGTAACCAACCTCACAGAGTGCCTGGAACATGGTGGGTGACCAACAAAACTTTTTTAAGTGGGGGGAGGAGAACAATATGTTTGGACCCCGAGTTCTGCCAGAGGGCTTACAGTTCCCTGAGTCACAGCGTAGTTGCGCATCTGCTTCCTCTGCCTGTGCTCTCCTCTATTTTCTTTTTCTGTTCAGCTGCTGCTTATCCTTCAGTGCTTGACTTTGTCACCTCCTCCCGGTAGCTTTCTTTGATCTTATGAGTTCAACACCTCGCCTAGGCTCCAGAGCAGCCTATACATCTCTTGACCAGAGTACATATACAATTATCATGAAAGTTTTTGTTAATGTATTAGACAAACTTCTGCCAGGGGTGGTGTTTTAGCCCAATAGGTATCGCTAAAAAATACACTTGAGAAATTCTACTGAAAGAGTTCTTCTGTTGATTTGCTAAAACATAGAGTCCTTTGGTAACATGAATTAGCTGTCTCGCAAGTTCTTCCACTTGCCCAGGGTTGATTTTTAAACATTGACGTTTTATTTTTAAAACATAGGAGCTGACACAAACTTACTTATAGGAAAGACTCATATCCTCACTAAAGTTTTCTATAAGAATAATAATATTAGCTATGATACCTACAATTTATTGTCTATTATACACCATGGATCTCTGACATGTTTGTCTTACAAGCAACTTTTCTTTTTTTTTTACTTTTTTTTTTTTTCTGAAGCTGGAAACGGGGAGGCAGTCAGACAGACTCCTGCATGCTCCCGACTGGGATCCACCCAGCATGCCCACCAGGGGGCGATGCTCTGCCCATCTGGAGCATCGCTCTGTTGCAACCAGAGCCATTCTAGTGCCTGAGGTAGAGGCCACAGAGCCATCCTCAGCACCCAGGCCATCTTTGCTCCAATGGAGCCTTGGCTGCGGGAGGGAAAGAGAGAGACAGAGAGGAAGGGGGGGTGGAGAAGCAGATGGGCGCTTCTCCTATGTGCCCTGGCCAGAAATCGAACCTGGGACTCCTGCACGCCAGGCCGACATTCTACCACTGAGCCATCTGGCCAGGGCACAAGCAACTTTTCTTTTTTTTTTTAGGAGACAGAGGAAAAGTCAGAGAGAGGGATAGACAGGGACAGACAGACAGGAACGGAGAGATGAGAAGCATCAATCATTAGTTTTTTGTTGCGCATTGCAACACCTTAGTTGTTCATTGATTGCTTTCTCATATGTGCCTTGACCACGGGCCTTCAGCAGACTGAGTAATTCCTTGCTCGAGCCAGCGACCTTGGGTCAAAGTTGGTGAGCTTTTGCTCAAACCAGATGAGCTTGCGCTCAAGCTGGCGACCTCGGGGTCTCGAACCTGGGTCCTCGGCATCCCAGTCCGATGCTCTATCCACTGCACCACCACCTGGTCAGGCACAAGCAACTTTTCAAGGCATAAATATTACTCTCATTTTATATATGCGGAAACTGAGAGTCATGTGTAGTAATCTGTTCCAGCTCATCTAGCCAGTAAAGTAAAGCTGGGATTTGAATCCAGGTCCCTGAGTGCTAAGCCCAAGCTCTTTTTACTACACCATGCTGCCCCCTATGGGATGAGCCCACATTTCAGTACTAGTTATTAAAAATATTGGTTATTATTAAGCTTACAAAATTGGAACTCTTATAAGCTATAGCTGTGATTTTCAACAAGTAAAAATAGATATTGGAAGTTTTAACAATTCTTATGGCAAATGGGTTGAAAATCACTGAGCTATAGAATCAAGAAAGATGTTTTGAATGCCATTATTTTAATTGACTAGAAAAATGGCCTAGTGTCAACATGTCCTAGGCAAGAACATTATATTGCCTTTGACTAGTATGCTTTCTCTGTATTTATAAACATAAAGATGTTTTGTAGAAATTGCTGTTAACCGACCCATCTTTTGCTGTAAGCATTTGCCATGTAAATTCAAACTTACTCTCGGGTGGAGGTGGCTTGCTAGAGATCCCCTCCAGCTTGTCTGTAAGTTGTCTCCTGCTTGTTGTATCCACGATGATGCCAACCTCCTTGTTTGGTCTTAGGCTCTGGACGCTAGTGTGTCCACGGTTTCCTCTTCCCACCTCCACCCCAGGACCCTGGCGCCATGTGGCTGGGACGTTTGCCTGAGGACGTTGTTCCTCGTACTCAGGTGGGCTCTCCATCCTGCCTCCTTCCTGTCGGCCCCTGCGTGCTAGAGGCCAGGCCTGCACTCCTTCCTTCCCTGGTTTGGGTCAGAGTCCCCCCCGCTGGCTCAGCCTGCACTTGTTACTGTACCAGTTTCCATTCTGCACTTCTGAAGCCTCGTCCCTGCTCTGTGTCCTTTTGTGTCGTGGACACTCGGGGTAGTACTGGACGGACTCTTCCCTACCCCTGAACGGGGCTGCGCTGAGGGTAATGCTTGGTTACTACCCCTCCACTGCTTCAATCTGTCCCCTCTGTGCCTTGAGACTCGTACACCGAGCAGTGTCTCCCACTGCTGGAGGGGCCAGCGCCTCACCACAGAAGGACTTCATCAGTGAAGATGGGGCCACAGATCTGGTGACAGAAATATATACAAAACTTGAGCTGGGCTTGCTTACCACTGACAGCCTTTCTCCTGTGCATCTCTGGGGACGGGGACGGTGACGGCAGACAGTCTATGTGTGATGACGTAGAGCTGATCTTCTTCAGGCTCTGCTCTTTGGAGGGGTCTATCAGCTTGGTGATGGGCAAGCCAGACATCGACTGTTTGTATCTTGCATACTGTAGAGCGTCCATAATCCATCTCATTTCACGCCAGACTTCATCTGTTTGCTTTGCAATATAAGGAAAAAAGACACTAAGTTACCAAACCAGTGACGAAATGGAGGAAGTTGCCCTGACACTCTGAGATGATACATTTTCTACAGTATTGGTTTTGAGCAAGAGTTAAAATATTTTCAGTGTAGGTTGGCTAAATCAGAAAACACCTCTTTACAATCACTCATGTCTTGTATATTTGCCTGAGAGGCCGTATCATTTAATGCAAACAGCAGAAGAGCTGGGTTCCAGCTGGGACCCCCCCCCCCCCACTTACTACTAGCTCTGTGATAATCTTGAGCAAGTCACTTGACCTCTTTGAACCTTGGTTGTCTTATTTGTGAAATGTGGACGAACATTTTACACCTTTTACACCTCATGAGACTGCTGTGATGATTGGGCGCAATGATGCATTTGAAAGTGCTCTGTGAAAACTACAGGGTACATTTCTGACACACAGGGAATGTTAACTCAGCGTCTAGTGCAGTATTCCTCAGTAGGATGTTACGGGAAGGCATATGATAACGTCTGAATTTCAGAATAGTACTTGAGGAAAAAACTGTAGTTTTAGTTCTATGGTGAACTGTAGTAGAAAACACAAAGCATTACTGGAATATTCTACTAAGCAGAGATTCTTGAATTTATTTTAATAGAAAAGAAATAACTTAAATATTAAACATATTTCTCACATATAAAATAAATTATTCTAAAGTACAGAATAGCTTAAATATTGTACTTTATTCCAGGTAATTTAAATATCCGTACATTTCTAGGGTAGCCCATTTTAGACATCACTTCTGGGTTAGCCTGGTAATGTAAAAGTCACTCATATTTTTGTGTCTAACTCTGCCAGTGATAGATCTTCCCCAAGTTCTTCCTAGACACTGGCTGTTCCGACTCTCCCCAAGGCGGGGCTGTCAGTAACACGTATTTTTCATGGGGCCCTGGAGCTGGTGACAGGCTTTGTATCTGATTTCACTGGGTGCCTTTGGCAAGCCATCAACTTCTTCAGGCACATTTACCCAAGTGTACGGTGAGGAGATGGGACTAGAAGGTCAAGGTCACTTCCAACTCTGACACCTGATGATTTATTTTTGAAGGACATTTGGACAGTTAGTGTCACTCCACTTCCAGGTAGGTGTTCCTATGTGAATACTGCAAGGTTAACTCTCTGACTATAGATGTGTCAAAGGTAAGGGACTGCTCAGTATTCTAGTTTATTCAAAATTCCTTCTTCGGGCCTGAATCTAGACTGAAAGTACTCCTTAAAGGATCTCCACCAGCCTGGTGCTTCCGAGAGAGTAGAGTCTGAAACTGTGACAGGCGGCATGTTTAGAGGGACGGACAAGCAAGGGTGAACTGGTGAATGGCCCTGCCTGGTTGATAGCCACCTGCCTTTGCTGTCCAGTTCTGCCCTGTCCGGAATATTCAGGGCTGGTAATGAACACATCAGTGGGAGCTCCAGGCTTTGTTAGGCAGGGAGTGGAGCAGGAAGCCCCCCGGTGGGCAGGCCCATGAGGAGGCACCGGCCTTGTAAAGGGAGAAATTCGAATGGAGTTCAGCTGAACTGGGAGTCCCAGATAAGACTCAGACTGATTTTCTTGATGGGATTGTTGCTCTCTCATTTGGCTTTCATCAGTTCTACCTTCTGTAACATACTGTTGTCTCAGTGTTATTTTAAAGGCACTACATGATTGTGGACAGCTTCTAGGCGCCTGCCAAGGCAGGGGCTGAGCTTTTGTGTCTGTTACTCTTGGCTGTGCAGAGTAAAGTAGGTACTCCATAAGTGATTGCTCGGTGAATGAATGAATGAATGAGTGAGTGAGCTAGTGGTTGCCCGATTCTCTAGATCTCTACCCTCAAACAGAGTTATGATGAGGATTAAGTATGATAATGTAGATGAATACACTATAAGCTGTATATTATAAATTTTCAGTTGTTGCAATGACAGCCATAATTATTATACTGGGCTGAATGTGGCCTCCCAAAAGATATGTTCATGCCCTAATCCCTGGCATTTGTGACTGTGACATTATATGATAAAAAAGTAAATATTTCCTATATGGCAGAAGATGTGATTAAGGATTTTGATAGGAGTTTATTGTGGATTATCTGGGTGGCCCTAATTCCAATCCTAAAGACATCCTTACAAGAGTGAGGCAGAGGGAGATTAGGCAGACAGAAGAGAAGGAGGCAGTGTGACCACAAAGAGACAGATTGAAGTGATGTGGCCACAAGTCAAGGAATGCCAGCAGCTGTAAGAAGCTGGAAGAAGCAGAGAACGGATTGTCCTGTGGAGCCTCCAGAGGAAGCGTGGCCCTGGGGACACCTTGATTTCAGATCTCTGGCCTCCAGACCACGAGTCTATTTCTGTTGTGTTAAACCACTCCGTTAGTGGAAATATGTACAGCAGCCACAGGAAACTGATACAATTATTAGTATAACTACTTGTTCTCTTCCGAGAAGATTGTTCCAGCCTTCTTGCTGAGCATGGGTAGTGAGATTTAGTGTAGAAAAAAATTTTTAATGATATGTAGAAACAATGTTTACTTCTTCATTTTTGTCAGTGGTTCAGGGAGGAGGCACTGCCTGAAGAGATGAAAAGCCGGCCTGGGAGAAGCCCGTGGGCCGAGTGGGACGGACTTAGCTAAGTAGCTCTCAGAGAAGTACAATTTTCACCCATTTTACCTTATACTGTTGATCTAAAAATAACTGACAACATAATCCCCCTGATTTTAAGGTCCAAATTCAGCCTCTAAAGACTTGCTGACACGTTTTTAAAAAGAAAGACCACGAGCTCCCTGGGTCTGCGGGTTGAAAGTTCTGCATCCATTTTCACCCTGCCCTTTAAAAAGTTTGGTTTTCATCCCATAAATTACACCCCTTTCTCTGTACTCAGGCAAGATAATATTTTCATTAAAATGTAAAGGTGATTGGTTTTCTCAGAGCCCAGTTACAAGGTGCTTGAGGGGATGATAGATTGGCTATATTTAATGAGCTGTGTTTCTATTACAGCTTAGGAGCATTTGAAGCATTGCAGTATATAAATTACCGCCTAATTGCCCCTTAGGCTTTAGCAGCTCAGAATCTGCCCAGCCCCGAGTCTCTGCACTTGGACGTTTCGGCTGCGCGTGCTGTCTGTGCAGCCGTCCACCTTATCTGCGCTTTCTCCACCTCCCGGGCCCAGCCCCCTCCTCTGGCTGGGCTCCTTGGCTTCTTCCTCGCTGTATTTACATAGACTCCCTCGCTCTTTACAGTGTTTGGTTTGTGTAGTAACTTCGACACTGTCTTAGATCTGGAATCGTACAGATGCTCTCGTGGCTGGCGGTTGCCTCTGCAGATTACGGTGTGTGGAGGGCTGAGCTGCGAATGCCAATGGGAGTGGCTACAGCTGGTTTTCATTCTAAGCGAGAGAGGGAGAGGAGGGAGGGAGAGAGAGAGAAGAGGAGGAGAGAGCGGTTGAGAAGCCCAAAGTAGATAAGGGGATAGGTGACATCTCATTGTCTTCAGTCAGCGAGGGATCTACGCAGTGTGGAACAAGGCGTTCCGCTGGAGACTGGGTGCGGAGAGGTGGTCTGCTTTCATCTTGGCCAAGAGTGATTTTTTTTTGAACCCTTTGGAAACGACTTTTATCCATGTCCACAGTGGCTGGGGAGACAGAGAGTAGGTAGAGGGGCTCTCTCTCAAGCGACCTGCTTTGGGAGACAAGAGCAGGTGAGAACTCTGTAGAATTCCTGGGCTGGACTGTCTTTGGCCGTCCACTTAATGGCATGGTGAATGGAAGGAGGAAAAGGCGTTGAGCCCTGGGCTGGGTGAAGGAGGAGGGGCGAGTCAGCCACCAGGGGGGAGAATGCGGTGGGGAGCCCCCGGGGGGCTTGAGGCCGGGACGGACTGGAAACGCGGACTTCTGGTTGGATGAACATACTGGATGTGGGGAGGCTTACGCGGACAGAAGCAGACACAGAACCAGGGCATGGTCCACAGCGTGGTTCTCAGAGAACATCCGTGGTGTGAGAGAAGTCATGGCGTATCAGAGTCAGCCAGGCCCTGAGGAAGCTCTGGTCCAGTCCTTCCATGTGACGTGGGAGGACACTGAGCCACTGGAGAGCAAGTAAACTGTCCGGTTCTCCAAGGGTTACCAGCGGGAGTTCCGGCTGACCACGTATGCTGCTCGCCTTCTGGTCCTTGTTCTTACTGAGCTCATCTCCCCGTGTACAGGGTCCCAAAGAGAAGCCCGTCTCTCCTGTTCTCCTGATGCCTCCTCTGTCCCTGTCCCACCCCTCGCCCCTCTCTGTGTTTCACTGTGGTTAGAGATGAAATAAATGATAGAAATGTTTTGAATTTTTAAATGCTACATTCCCAGATCAAGAGAGCAAGCAGCTTCTTAAAAGGTTTATTTCTTTAGTGGGAGATCGCCTGAGCTATCTTATTTACACGGAGAGAGGCAGGACAGGATTCGTCTGCTCACCACTTCACAAGTATATTACATTGTCTTCTTCCCGAGTCCTTAATACACTCCAAACCTTGCACACTCACGTTTCACAGCGTTTCCCCTTCTTAGTCACAAGTGAATGAATAAATGAATATGTAATTTATGACATGGCTCTGTGCAGGCATTTCACTGAGTGCTTTACAGGCATTATCTTGTCAAATTTTCTCAGTTACCCTGCGAGCTGGTGCTGTTACTAGCGTTCCTATTTTTCCGACGACGAGAGAAATTTATTTGGCCAGTTTATAGCATTTTTTCATCGTAGGGCTTTAATTCTCACCTGGATGGTTCTAATAGTTTTGTATCTGGTTTCCCTGCATTTATCCGCCTTCTCCTTAAATCCAGGAATGATATGCAAATTATGTAGTGATCATGCCATTGAGACTGAGCGTCTACTAGAAACAACCAGTGTGGCCATCCCAGTGCACTCGGGAGGGCGATCCTGTCCTGTCGAATCTATCCTAAACAGCCCTGAGAACTTATAATATACCTTTTCCAAAACTCTGGCCAGGTCCCTATTGTCTGCAGAATAAAGAGCAAATTTCTTAAGCCAGCCTTTTCTAAAGCCCCTGTGGACTGATCTCATTGCTACTTGCATTCCTTCCCAACTTCTTCCTACCCCTTCCCGCAGTCCATGCCTCAACCAGTGTGATTCCCGCCCCTTGCGGCAGTTCAGCCTGTCCGTCTGGGCCTCGCTCAGAGCTTAGGTCAGGTACACGCTCCGTGCAGCTTTCTTATACCCACAAATATAACGTCATTTGACTACTTTGTGTTGATACAGAACTTCTATTTTTTTAAACTTTTGGCACCTAACTTGTTTCACAAAGTGTACTTACATACATTTCTTGTTTCCCCTCATGGCTTTTAAACTCTTTAAGGTCAGGGACTATGTCTAATTCAACTTCGTATCTCCCTTACAGTGCCTGCCACCTAGGTCTTCAACAAATATTTATCAGGTTGAACTGAATTTATATCATCATGTTATTTATCATGGGGCTGCTGCTAGTTGACTCATTCTGTGAATTAGGGGCCTGCAGGCAGGAAGATCCTACGCTTTCGAGGTGATGCCAGACTAGATCCAGCTTGTCGTGGTGACTAGTTGGTACCCCTGGCAGAACACCCTGAGGTTGTCACTGTACGGCCTTTCCAGACAAGACCATGGGCAGGGGACACCTTTTCTGACCTCTGTAGCTGCACATGAACGGGTCAGCTCTGCCAGAGGTTCAGAGCGCGAGGACTCCTCAGTGCAACTAGATTTGGGTTAACACAGACTAGCGGGCCGTTTCCTTCTCCTGTTCTCTGGGGTGGGAGTTCATTAGCACAGTGAGTCTGGCGGGCCTGGCGGTGGCTCCCAGGTCAGAATGGCCTTCCTCTCACTACTTCCCGCGGTGGGGACTTGCCTGTCTGCCTGGGAGACGCTGCTGCCTGCACAGTGGCTGGTGCAGCTCTTATAACTGCAGTTCATCCAGAGCTTTCTCTTAAGCCTTTGTTTAAAAACGCACATTTCCTTGAGTTTAGGATTTTAACCAGATCAGCAGGCTCCTTGCACACCGTGGTCCTGCAATCTTCCCAGACTGCGGTTCTTTCTCGTGCTTGTCCCTCAGCCCCTCCCCCCCCTTGCCCTCAGAAGGAGCAGACTCTTACCTGCATGAAATCTAACACTTGCTGGTGTCTTTGTTTGGCAGCGGCAACCTCGCTGTCGGAGATCGCTTCCCTCAGGGACTGCTGGGTGTTCAGAGAGTCCAGCTCCACCAGGGCAGAGAGGCGGCAATACAGACTAATAAATTTCTCCCGGTAGCTGCAGAAGTGCACTGGAGAATGGACAAGCAAAATAAAACGTTTAGATCTGGTAGCAAAATAGAGAAATTCATACCTCAGAGAAAACAAGTCGAATGAAAACATGATTTATTAATCCTATCAGTGGAAAATATTAAGCCATAAATAAATTATGAACGTGCTCTTAAGGAGCCAGTTGTCTGGCTTGAGTCAGACAGTCTTCCCTTTAAGGTTCCCGGGGTCCTGGAAAGGGACGTGGAAGTGCAGTGGGCTCAGCTGCAGTTTGTGATGTTCAGCCCTAAACTTGGGGCTGCTAGAAAGATGGATACATGTGTATGTATATGTATACATGCATATGTATCATAGAGAAGCCATTTATATACTGGGAAAATAGGTTTGCTCATCACTTTAAAGAAAAAAAAACATAACAATTTGAAACTTAGTTGTGGTTTCCCTGTCTGATTTCCAGTATGTATTTTGTATGCTGCTTTTCCAGGCCGGAAGTCCCAGACGATGTGAGAAATGGCTTTCTCAGGGTGCCTTTGGTCTGATGGGAAAACTTCCCCGAAGATCAGGTATGAGGGCTTTGGGTCCTCTTCCTGCCTCTCCGCTCCTCGGCACCCCTGGAAGGATGGGAGCGCCGATGCCCTCAGAGGATAAGGGCCAGAGGTCAGGGCCGGCAGTCTCCCCTGCCTCCCCGCCCAGGAGCAGGGAGAGCGGAGCCTGGGGCAGCGCAGAGAGCGTGGATCTCCCTGCTTGTCTGATGATGTAGCCTAACTTCGGGAGGCGGAGCGCACCCAGATTCAGACCAGTGGGGGCCAGTGTCTTCCTGGCCACTGTGGAATTTGGAGACACACTCCCTAGGAACTTGACTCTGTAGACTTCTGACCTATACCAGTGCATCCATGCTTTGGAAATAGGGCTGTTTATAATGCAACAAATATGTGGACACATTTTCATTCTGGCTCGTGAGTGAAGAAGTTCAGGGAGAATAGCTAATGACTTCCCTTGGGCCTCGTGGCTGTTGATTCCTGAGGCTGAGACCTGGCCATTTAAGGAAGCTAAAAGCCACACCTTAAAATGGGGTATCTCACCTGGTCATCTCCACACCTCACAGAGGAAGCCCTGCTTCTCTGCAGATTGAGAAATTTCTGGGACTCTACAGTTCCCCTGTTACCATTGATTTCCTTTTAGGATGGATCTCAGGTGAGTTTAAGGGCTCCGTGCTCTGTTCCTCATATGGAAGGAGCTCCTTTTTGACTTCGAGATAAAATCTAAACATCTTCTCCCGATCAGGACAGTTTCTGCGACCCAGGACTTGGATGTATCTTCAGTCATCCCCTTCTGTTAGGCGGCCACTTTCTGTCTTTCACTTCACTCGCATTGACCCTAAGCTTGGTCAGGCAGCACTTACTACAGGTCCTTCTGTACTTCCGTGCGTCTGAAACCTGCCTTCTCCTCACCCTCCAACACCCTTCTCTAGCGGCACCTCCAGGTCAGCCTCATCGGATAGTTAATGTCCGCTCAGTGAGATCCTCTCTGGTACCTCTTCCCGGGGGGGCACAGTTAATTTCTCTCTCTTTTGTGCGCCTAGGACACTTATCCTGCTTTATTGTAATTATGTGTTTACTTGACTGCCTTGGTATTAGACTGAGTTGAGGGCAAGAACCATGCCTCCTATTAATCATTTTCTCAGTGCCTGGAACTTTGTAGCTTCTCAGTCAGTGTTGATGGACTGAATGAGCAACAACAAAACGCGCGCCCTGACCTGAAGAGGGTGGACCTTTCCCCGTCTCTGCGTCTGCTCTGCCTCTCAGTGCTCACTGTGCTCCTGAGTCCCTGTTCTGAAAGGTGTGTTCCTGGGCTGTGCTAATGACTGGCAGTCTGCAGGAAGCAGTCACCATTACGTCACAGCTTCCTCTTGACACTTGTAGCGTCTCGTCATACCTTTCGAGGAGGGATTCTATCCTGTTAGTACTTGACTGATGCCCTCTCTGGGCTGCAGAGTGAGGAGAGTGAGGTGTTACACAGCCTGCCTTTCCAAACCAAGCTGTTAAGAGAAAATCATGTCTTTCCCCTTCTTTCTAAACTACAACTTGGAAGGTAGGGAGAACGACTGCACTATTAAAAGAAGCACTGTTGGTCTCATCTGAGCTCTGAAACACCAGGGTGCCCAGGACTTTCTCTTGCTGTGTCTCCTTGTAGTGGGCGTCTTGGATGAGTGGGTGGCCTCGCAGCGCCCACACCGCCTGTGCCACTCACCGCAGTGACCTGTGAGGACCTTCCAACTGCGCGCTTCACTTTCCCGCGCTAGTGGTTTTTATCTGGAGCCTTTAATGTTACTTTAACAAATGTTACTTTAACATAGTCTTTTGTGGTTTAGCAATGATACATTTGGTAGCCATCCCTGAGGAGGGGAGGATAGGCTGGAAGCTTCTAATTCTTTTCTAATGTGAATCACATGCACTTCACAGACAAAATGGTATAAGGGTACAATAATGCATTACTGGGACCACATTACTAATTTGTTAGTGATTTACAAACTAAGACGAATCCCTGTGGTGTTTTCTCTGACCGTTTTTGATATAAGATGGTGACAGACTAGCATGCAGTTGGCATCCACACCAGAAGCCAGATTTGGCGTCTAGTAGAGTGGAGAGCACTCAGGCTGGGTGTCAGACGGTGCTGGGCTTGAACCCTAGCTCTGCCCCTTACTCCTTGCACGTTAGTGGGTGTGGAACCTCCAGGACCCTGCCTCAGGTTTCTCCTATTTTAGGGATAATAATGCCTGCCTAGGATTAAATAATATGTATATAAACTGCCCAACACAGTGTGTGGTACATATCAGATACAAAGTAAATGTTGTTCACACTTCTGTCCTGACCCCACCAGGGAGAATGAGACATCTGGTAGTTAGACTGTTAAAACAGGACTGAGATTAGAATATTCTCCCTAAAGATCTCTCACCCAACAAAGTCCTGATCAGTCTGGGTCATGCAGCCTAGCTTGGAGGCTAGGAATCAACAGGATTACTTCCTGGGGTCATAGTTTTAGTGCCACGAGCCTTTGCCAAGGTGTCAGAAAGAACCTGGGCACAAGATGCCCCACTAAAGCTCCCTGGTAGTAAATGGGCTGGCAGCTGGAATTCAGGAACCAAATCCTAACTCATGAAAAATGGGCACTAGCAACGAGGGTTGAGACCGTGCCATTTCTTGTAAGCCTGTGGCCTGGATCCCATTAGGCTCAGTGCCTGGGTATTCCACAGGCACCTCAGAACTCATCATTTGTCACACTGAACTCATCGTCTCCCCCCGCCCCAAACCTGTTCCTCCCCCCGTGACTCCCGTTTGGGTAGATGGCAACGTTAGCCACCCCAGCACCCTATTCAGACTCTCTGGCTGCTCCATCTTGCTCTCCGACCACATTAAATCAATCATGAAGTCCTACTGATTTAACTCCTCCACTCCCCTCGCCTCTGCACCCCCACTGTGGTGGCGGCCTTGGCCCGGGGTGTTCTCACTGCCCACCCACCTCTTGTCTCACTGCTTCTAGTCTCGGCTCTTTCCCTCTCTTCTGCAGTCCTTCCTCCACAGAACTGCTGAGAACCAGTAAGAACATATCATCCCTTCTCTTAAATCTTTTAATGACTCCCCTTGCCTGCCGGATAAAGTCTGTCCTCTTTAGGATGGCTGAGGTGGCTCTCGGTGTTTCTGACCTTTTTAATTTTCAGTTTCATCTCCTGTCACTCTTCCTCAGATGCCTTAAGCATCTGTCACAATAAGCTACTGAGAATGTACTTAATTAGGCTCCATTTTCCTAGGTCTCCAAGCCTTTGTGCATGCTGTTCCTTCTGTTTATGGTGATTTTTTTCTCTTTTCTGCCTTTTTTTTTTTTTCCTTTTTGGAGTATTTATGTATTCTTCAAGGCCTAGCTCAAATATTCTCTCTGTGAGAAAGGACTAGGTGTCTACCCTCTGAAACTGAACAGCCTGCCTCTTAGAAGAGTGCTTTCCCGGTATTGGGAGTGTGGCTGTGGATGTCTGTATTCTCTGCCGGATTCTAGGCTTCTGGTGGGCAGATTGTGTCCACTAATGTCCTTCTGCCTAGCCCCAGCATAGTACTTGGCGTAGTGGAAACTCAGAAAATGTTAAATGAAGGGTATATCCAAGTACCAATGTATGGAATATGTACATAAGGTTTCAAACTAGAAATTCTCCAGGTTTGGCACTGTCCGGTTGGCTCAGTGGTAGAGCATCAGCCCGGCATGTGGATGTCCCAGGTTTGATTCCTGGTCAGGGCACACAGCAGAAGTGACCATCTGCTTCTCTACCCTTCCCTTTCTCTTTTCTCTCTTTCTGTGTCTCTTTTTCTCTCCCACAGCCATGGCTCAAATGGTTTGAGCGAGTTGGCCCTGGGCACTGAGGATGGTTCCATGGCCTCACCTCAGGTGCTAAAATAGCTCAGTTACTGAGCAATGGAGCAGCTGCCCCACATGGGCAGGGCATTGCCCTGTAGGGGCTTGCTGGGTGGATCCCAGTCAAGGAATCTGTCTCTCTGCCTCCTCTCCTTTCTCTTAATAATAAAAAAAATTCCCCAGTTTTAAAATCTTGCTAGTCCAATCAGTATGAATTATAGGCCCAAAGAATCAATAAAAATGAGCTTTCCTCATCATAGAGCTGCTGTCAATTTTGACTGCCCACAGGGTCAAGGCAGGGCAACCTCTTCAGTGCCGGCTAGGCGAAGTCTCAAGAGGCTGCATCCCGGACAGTGAGGGCTCCTGGTGCTGCTTTTCCTTTCGTTTCTGAAGCAGCATAAGTAGGGGCCCCTGTCAGCCCCCAGGCGCATGCTTTACTACTGCAGAGGAGTGTTAGCCTGCTTTCATCCCCAGGATGGAGGAGTGTCGGCCCTCCGGCGGCAGAGGGGCGTAGGTCTGGCCCGCACCACTCGGCCTCCGCGCAGCCCCGCTCCTCGCGCTAGCACGCACCCTCCTGCGGGACAGCCCTCCCCACGTGCCTCTGCAGAGGAGTGTTAGCCTGCTTTCATCCCCAGGATGGAGGAGTGTCGGCCCTCCGGTGGCAGAGGGGCGTAGGTCTGGCCCGCACCACTCGGCCTCCGCGCAGCCCCGCTCCTCGCGCTAGCACGCACCCTCCTGCGGGACACCCTCCCCACGTGCCTCTGCAGAACGCTGCAGGGGCTGCTGCAGCCCAGCCTGTATTCCAGAACGCGGGGGCTGAGCTCTCGACCACCTTGTCCTTGCTAGGTCTGTGCTGTGCTGGACTCGGCCAGATGCAGTTTCCACGGCTGGTTAGCAAGTTATTTATGATTCACTCAGGCCACTGGCAGGAACCCGGCCAGCTTGCCGAATCCCAAATACTTCCCTTGGGATTGGGATGACTTACACTAGTCAGACTGAAATACAGTATAATGCTTTATTCTATTAAAATTTACATAGTCCCATAGTTTTCACCTTTTCAGGTTTTATTAGAATGTCTCCGGTTGTTGATACAATTTTCTGAGTTCTGATTGAATTTCCAACAACCTTCTCTTTCTCAGCAATGCTTAGTGTCTGTGTTGAGCTTTTACTCTGGACCTATCTATGGAAGAAAGAAGTCCCTGCTTATAAGAAACATGTAAAAATTGCTTGGCATTTTTCTTAGAGGGGCCTAGGCCACTCGTGCAAACTCTTAGACGTTCCTATAGAAGATGTTATTAAGCAACACTTAGTAGGCTGTGGTTATCTGTTCTTAGAAAGCTCTGATTACTTGGGGGTAAGATTCTTATTGAGGCTCAGCAATATTTAAACAATTATTGCTGGTGGTGCTGAAGCGCAATGAACAGCGTACTAGAGTGTATTAATTTCCTGCTGCTGCCAACCTTGCTCCTGCCCCCTAGAAAAGACTAACAGAATTTTGTATATCAATGGGACTAAGCCCAACCAATGGGTCTGTTCTGGAAACTTACATGGTCTTCATTAATCACCTGGATCACCAATGGTATGGTGACCAGTGAGGACCCAGGGGCAAGGAGGTATGTTTTATTGTAGGAAGCAACATCATAAAGTTAAGAACTGTTGAGAGCCAGGTTTTGACCTGTGGCCTGGTTTTCATGGATGAATAATAGTATCAGATGGGCTTACATTGCTTTTAGTATCAAGAAGAGTAAGGCGGGTCAAAGAGATAAGCACTGTTTAATTCTATTAGTATAGTAACCACATCCCTCGTTCTGTAAGTTTGGAAAATGTTTTTGTCTCTGTGTTTGAAGCAGTAAGTACCGTATTCTCCACGTATAAGACTCATATATATATATATATATATATATATATATATATATATATATATATATATATATGACACATCTTAATTTTGGGGCCCGGAATTTGAAAAAAAATGTATCATATAAAGTTATTGAACTCAAGTTTTATTCATCTACAACGAGCGTGAAAACAAGCACGGAAAAAGTGGGAAATGCAAGTAAAAAAATCTACTACCACTATATAAGATGCACCCAGTTTTTAGACCCCAAGTTCTTTGAAAATGGGTGTGTCTTAGACATGGGGAAATACGGTAACTTCAGGTGCGGCCCCTGGGTTCCCTGCAGCAGTGTCAGCAGAGAGCCCCACTGGAAATGCAGATGGTCCGGTCCTCTTCCCAGACCTCTCTGGGGTGGGGTTCAGGAATCTGCGTTACTAGCAAGCTCTCCAAGTGATTCCTATGCACATTCAAGTTTGAAAAGCACTGTTCCAGTGTATCATATCCTCTGGTATGTTTTCTGTGGGTTTTCATTTCAATAGGTGCCTTGGCCAGATGATCCCAGTCATTGTCAAATGAATTTGGAAAATGCTGGGTTAAACAAAAGCTTTTTAAATTTGGGGAGCACTACCAGACTTTGCAGAGCTTTTTAATATGTTACTCTGCTGCTCACAATTCTCCATTGGAGTCCCAATGCACTTAAAGTAAAATCCAAGATCCGTACCGTGGCCTGTGTGGCCCCACATGATCTGGCCCCTGTGGACTCCCTAATCTCATTTCCTGTCTCTGTTGCTCTGCTCTCTACACTCCGCCTGCATTGATCTCCGAGCCGAGCACACTGTTGCTTTAAGGCCTTTGCACCTGCTGGTCCTGTTGCACGGACTCTCAGATCTCTGCTCAGATGTACCTCAGAGAGGCCTTCCTGGGTCACCACATACAAATTGCAGCTCCTGTCACTTCACTCCAGTCCCTTACCCTAAGAGCTTTCTCCATAGCTCTCAATACTGTCTGACAGTTGCAGTATTATTTTTTGTTGCTTGGTTTACTATCTGTCTACCCCACTAGAATGTAAATTCCATGAAGTTTGTTCATTGCTGATTCTTCGGTACCTAGAATAGTGCCTGGCACATAGTAGGTTACTTAATACATATTTATTGATGAATTGATTAATGAACAAATGAGTGGGGAGAGGAAATTGTACAATAGGGAGTAACAACAGTGGGACGAAGCATGGCTGTGGGGGAACAGTGCCTGAGCCTCCAGACAGTGGAGGACAGAGAAGCTTGCAGAGCTTGGTCATCCAGGCTCTCGGGAGTCATGTACCATTATGACTGATGCCAAATTGTGTGTGTGTGTGTGTGTGTGTGTGTGTGTGATTTTCTTTCTATCCTAATACAGGGCTGTTACAATAACCTCTGAACTATTCCCCCAACCCTGCTTTCAGTCCATCGTAAACAGGTTCTTTAGCCTGACTCTGAAGATACTGACCAGTACGGCCACAGCTTGTCCATGCAGATCTATGCCCACTATTCCCTCCCGTCTCCGTGATCTGCCAAACTGGACCACTGTTCTTTACGTGACTCTTTCTGAGTGCTTATATTCTCATGTCTTTGCTCGCTCTGCTCTACCTGACGAGAAAGCTTTTTTCATTACTCGTGTTTGTTAACATCCTGTTCATTCTTTAACACCCACAGCAATAGCCTCTCCTCCAAGGCAGCTTTCGGAGATTTGAGAAGATGTGCATTCTTTAACATCACTTAGTACTAGTGGTCCTGGCGCCCTGCCTCATTCAGTAACCCTCTGTGTTCTTATTCTGCGCCTACCACTGTACTGAGGGCCCACGGGCTGAGCCTTTGTCTTACTAATCTCTGCATCTCCACATTAGGCACCCAGGGTACATATTTAGTAACCTGAATCGAAATGCCTTGATCCACACTATATTTTGTAACAGCGAAACAGTTATATCATGGACCCAGAATGTTCTCTGGGTGGGAACTCATTAAATGGTCACATTCACATCCAGGCCTCTGGGAGGGCCATGGCCAATCAATTGGCACAGAAAAAGTACAGAAAGGTCAAGTGACTGACACTGCCGTACATTAGGCAATAGGTGAGCCAGGACTCGCACACCCCAGACTACAAACCTGATACAGGCGTCCCCTAATAGCCCCCTCCCCTGGGAAACAAACACATTGCTGTGCATCAGCGTTTGGGCATCTGCGCTCCTCGAAACAAGGGCGACTGAGAGGCTCAATCCACTTATCCCCCGAGGGCAGATTCAGATTCAGGGGCCCGAGTCTCCATGAGGCATCAGGCGGTTGCCTTGTCTGCTTCTAAGTTTGGTGGCTGGGGAGCCATCCAAAGAGAGCGTGTCTCCATTCCACCCACCTAGTCACTCTCCCTCCCACGAACGCTACAATTTATTTGAACTGATGAAACTCTTGCCGATTGCCTCTTACTGGCCTGTTACAAGGTGAAACATGTGAAGGAGACAAAGCCTCTCTATTCACTTCTCTGTGGGCAGCAGGGGTCTCTGCAGAAATAGGGGCGCTGGAGCCCGAGCTTTTCGTTTCTGCAGGTCGGGACAAGATTTTCCTGCACTCGGAATCCCACACACCGTCACAGGATTGCACCCTGAGAGAGCCTGTCCATTTCTCCAATGGTCTGCTAGAGTTTTAGTCTATTTAATAAATCAGCAGTAGTTAGAGTTATAGACTTTTTTTCTCCAAAGTGATACACGCTCTACATTTTAATTTCAGAATTTTTTTCCCAGTTGGAGAGAGAGGAGAGAGAGAGAGAGAGGAATGCTTTTCATGAAAACATCAGTTCTTGTATTTATGTTTTAAGAAAGCAAAGGGGAGGTAAGCACTGCAGCCTGATAACTGGACTTTCTGTTTAGCATTCCCTCCTCTCTATTGGGCCTTAGCGAGGGTTCAATAATGATTGCTCAGGTACATAGTCTTGGAGCTTTGCTTTCTCTCAGACTTGTACACAGTTCTAGGAAGGGTTGTTGCCAAAGCCATCATGTGATTTACTGACCCTCCACTGGGACAAGGGGGAACAGATAGAACTTTGTGATTTTATTATAAGGGGGCTGGGTTAATATTTCTAGGTGAAACAAGGTACTATACCGAGTTCAAACATCTGAAGAGGGAGGTTAAGAAACCCTGAGTGTGGGGTGTAAGGATTATTCTGTCCTGGGGCTGTACAGACGTCGTCTGAGGCAGGGAGCAGGAGAAGAAAGGACACATTGTGACCCATTTCCAACACCTCCTGTGTGTAGAGGCGGAAGTGGCCTGCCTGCAGAAGGACACGCGCGGAGGAAAAATAGGAGAGTTACAACATGGCACTTACATAAACAACACCAAACTGGCATAAAACATCTAACAGAATCACACGACTTCAAGCTCGGAATTTTTATACAACATAAATATTAGGGTTCAGCCCATTTAATAATGCTATATAAAATCAAGATTTAAGGCAGTAATGTTCCACATAAACTCTGAAAACAACATTTATGCTTCTTATAAAAGCAGAAAATGATTGCATTCTGTGGGCTTTTCAAAATGATGAATATAATTACATGAAGCAACAAAAATGGATTGAATTAAAAATCCACTAGTTTCAATTTAAGTTGGTTAAGGGGGAAAAATGTAGTTTCTGGCCAAGGACTGAAAAAATTTTACAAGAATCAAAAAAAAAATATTGTATGCACTTTCAGGCAGTGAGGCAGCGCTCTGCTCACGTGTATATGCAGCCCAGGAGTCACCAGTGAAACACGAGCTGCCTCAGACCCGCTGGGCTCCAAAAGCCCTTCACTGGTGTCGCTGTCACCAGCAGCCTGCTCGTTCTCTCCTCCTCCGATGCCCGGCCACCCCTCAACAGTCCAGTTGCTCCCGTGGTGTCTCTATGGCACCTCGTGCAATTTGTTCTTTGTCAGTTTGGGCTGTTTGGGACCAGCCTCGCAGTATTAACGTAGAATTAGAGCACTAACCCAATAAGAACAATCTCGGAGTCACCCCTCATTCCTCTGCCTCCATGGGTCAGAGGCCAGTACACGGTCGTCTCCTGTTATTTGAAAAGAGACAGTTCCTCCTGTAATGGTCTTCGTGTTTATAGGCTCAGCGTGGCTCATTTTGTGTGCGTGCGTGCGTGCGTGCGTTAGGTGGGAGTAGAAGGTGAAGGGAGGCAAAAAATAAAGAACTAAAGCTAATGCTACAGCATGCTAACTTACTAGACAGAGCTAGTTACACCGTTATCATTCTCTCCTATTCCAACATCTGTTCGTGAAATTGCTTGTTACTGGCAGTTAGAGTTCTACTTTTTGACTTCGATTGAATTCTCTCTGGAAAGATAGGATGGCATAACCTTGGCTGTTGCTATGAACTATACTACCGTCAGTCTTCTGTTCTTAGATACAGCATTTGCACATCTAGCTAGACACTTATTCATTTCCTCATTTATTTTCCTTGCTCTGTGCTGTCCTGAAGCTGAGACTTGGTGTTTCTTGAGGGGGGCTCACCAGTGATACCTCCTTGCTCACCCAGAGCGCAGTGAGGGGGTCCCGGGACCTTGGGAGAGTCAGTACAGAGGAGCTGGAGGAAAGGCCCGAAGCGCAGCCTGTGGCTACTTGTAGGCATCAAATTCAGAGTGTGCTTGTGTGTGGAAAATGGTATTTAAATCCATGCAACCGAACATCATATATATATATGTATATATATGCACACACACATACATGCATGTATATATGTATATACTCTAAGCAGTTTTATGCGGTTTCCATTAGCCATGAAGATGAAAGTGGCCGGGACCAGTACCTGGTGCGGAGCTATATTGACCTGCTGGAGCAGAGCTCTCACTGCCGTCTGCAGCTCGTAGGAGAACAATGGCACGGGGCAGTCAGGAGTATGATCCACACTTTCCACAGACTCGGAGCCAGAGAGCTTTTGGATCCATTCCCACTCCTCTCTGTATGTTGAGTCAAGTTAAAATTAGAAATACAACAAAAGTTCAGAACACAGCTCAGAACAGTTTTAGTGTATATGTCCAGAGCCTGGATAACCAATCTTTGCTGGTACAATTTATGATATTTGAACTTTGAGCCACCCAAATGGACTTTAAAATGAGTTTTTTTTTTTTTTTTTTCTAATTTATGTTTAGTTCACTTATCAAACCACCTATATATACTTCAGGAAAGCTGGTCTAATTTGTATCTGTTTTTTATTTTGGAGTATTGGAGTTTTTAGATATTTTGTAATAATTTCCCAACTGTCTTCATTTTTCTTCCCCTGACGATCTCTGTAAGTTCAAAGATCTTACATTTTGCTACAGGGGCATCTGCTGGTTAATTCAGCACTTGGGTAACCACAGGACTCTGGTCCAAGTCAGGCAACAAACCACAGGGCACATTTCAGCCCTGGCCTGTTGTCATCGCGGGGACTATTTTGGTTTCTTTCCCCTTCCAAAGCCCTGAGGAGAATCACAAACAGGAACGCCGGACAGTGCAATACAAGGAACCTGGGCCGTGGCCCTTTCAAACCAGTCATGAGCGTTTCATTCTGCAGGCTCTAGTATGCTCCTAAGGAACTCGCCCAAGTGTCCGCAGAAGGGAAGGGAAGAAGAAGGGTGCTGGGAGGAGAGCACATCTGGTTGATCCCTTGAAGGCTACTCTTCAAAAGCAGCTTAAAAAGATCAAGAGATAGGCCTCTTGGGCAACATGGTTTCTACAGGTATTTTAGCACAAGTCTCTAAACATATTCGCTTGGCTGGGTTTCTCCGCCTCCCAACTCTTCGGGGAACAGCAGCATGCTCTCAGAAGCAGGCTAGAGAGGAAGGGGAAGCCCTCCTCTCTGGGGATGGAAAGAGAGGAGGCGCTAACACGTGTTCCCACTCTCCTGAAAACCCCTCGGGGTTTCCCCAATGGCTTGTACCAGCTGGGGCTCCAATCTGTGGGCCAGAAAATGAAATTGATTGTGACATGAGCATTTCATCAGAAAACACTCTCTTTCAACCAACTACCCTCTTAGAAAAGTTTCTGTTTTCAAGATATCTGTTTCAGTTCCCACACTGGAAAGGACTATGGAAAATTTACCCTTTGTCCCAATAAAAGACAAAATATATCAAGATGAAATCCTCCTTCAATCTGGGCATACCGTTGGCTTCATAAATAATTGAAATCTCTGAGAATCTGCTTGGGAACTGTTTCTTTTCTCCCATCACTGCTACTGAAGCAAATGAGGGGTTCTACTTGGCACAGGCATACAAGCACCTGAAGGAGAACACTGAAAATAGCATCCGTATCAGCTGAGAAAACTAAGGACCAGTGAGAGCACCATGAAGTGTCTCCCACTAACTGATTGCTTTAATCAATCTCTAAGGATGGGGAGGGGGAACTGGCAGAGTGAAGGAAACTGGAATCTCCTGTAAAAACGAAACTTGGACCCTTGGCAAGAGGAAATTAGATGGTGTAATCTCAAAAAGATAGAGACTAGATGTTTAAGATACAAATGTAGAAAATGGATGAAAGTAACCATTGCTGAGTCAACCCACAGATGAGCCTCTAACTCAGGGGTTGGGAACCTTTTTGGCTGAGAGAGCCATGAACGCCAAAATTTTAACATATTTTAAAATGTAATTCCGTGAGAGCCATACAACGACCTGTGTACGTTAGGCATTATCCAATAAAAATTTGGTGTTGTCCCGGAGGACAGCGGTGATTGGCTCCAGCCACCCGCAACCATGAACATGAGCGGTAGGAAATGAATGGATTGTAATACATGAGAATGTTTTATATTTTTAACGTTATTATTTTTTTTATTAAAGATTTTTCTGTGAGCTAGACGCAGCCATCAAAAGAGCCACATCTGGCTCACAAGCCATAGGTTCCTGACCCTGCTCTACCCTCTTGGGTAGGACTGAGATCAGTCATGTTGATTGTAGAAGCGACCACCAGATGGCAGACTTCCAGTCTAGGTGTAGTTGGTAAGAGAGGAGAGAGTGTGGCAGCGAGGGAGTGTTTGACGAGACCACCACCGTCCTCATCTTCACTGTGAGCAGCTAGTACGTAATGAACACAGTGCGACACTATCATTAATCAACTCGCCAGGATTTGAGATGACCAAATCAGAGTCTGCTTTGGTTAAATAAATCCATAGAGCTAACTGGGATTTGGGGGTCTGCTTTGTACTCTGAAGCCTGAAAAACTGGAGAGTCCTTTTTCTCTGATCTAATCTTTCCTTTCCTTTAAATATATATATATTTTTTCATGCTAAGCACAAGTCAGTAGACTTTCAGAGGCCGGCTAGAGGGCTAGTTGTACAGCTGAGCCTGATTACCAAGATGGGCGTCCTTCCCAAAGCTGGCAGGGCGGCCCACCCCAGTGCCCGCATGGGGCAGTCCAGTGGCTCAGGCCTTGCTCATCCTTTTCTTCCCTAGAGAATCAGAGCGAGTGTAGAAAACACACCAAGTCCCCAGGCCAGAGGTTTGGGGAAGGGGCGGTGGGGGAAGGGGTCCTTTAAGATTAAGGGGAAATCCTTGCTCTATTAGAACCTATTTCCACAGTGATATTTAAACAAATAGTGACAATAGGCTGTGAAGAAAAGATACTGGAAATAGCAATGTTGAAAGCAGAAGGCACCTGTGCATTAACCAGCTGGGCATCAGTGGCCGCGCAGTGGATAATCCAGAGGGGGAAAGGGAGGGAACTGCCCCCCTTTTAGTGGCCACACAACAGCACCAGCCCTCCTTGTCCTAGTGCTGACACGCGGCTCTGCCCCCGCCCTCCGCCCCCCAGCCTGCGCTGGCTCCAGAGGACAGCTCACCGTAGAAACCGTACTGGGACGCATCACTCCGCTTTCCTCCTGACGCACCAAACCCATCACTCAAGCCATTGTTTCATCACAAGGAAAATCAAAGCTCCTCACAACTTACTTGGAAATGTTATTGTTCTCACGGACCTTCACGTGGCAGAGAATGTTGGGCAGCTTTTGGGTAACCAGTACTTTGATCTGATCCACAGAGCTACAGAGCTTTAGGTAGCCCAGGTATAAGCCAGGGAGGAGGCGCTGATGACTCCTTTTGTGATAGGAGAGGATGTCCTGTGGGGTGAAGAACAAAATGAAACCCGTTGAGAGGCAATCTCAAAACTTTTTTCTTTCTTCGGTGTAACACGTGAATTAAAGGAGCCGCAGCTGAGTCTCGAGGTGAGATGCCTGGGATTCCACCACGGAGGTCGGGGACAGCCAGTCCGACCTGCAGGAGAATTATCCTCCAAATTTGGTAATCGGCCACTAACATATTTTGCATGCTTATTTTCCTAAGATTTTTGAGCAGGGGTAGGTGTGTGGGTTGTGATTAGGAAAGGACTGGTGGTGATGGTGGCAGTTACTAAAGAAAAATAGAATTGATAATGTGTGTCTTTGGAGGGGTTACGGCGTAGCTGGGGAAACAGACATCCACAAGTGTGAACGCTGACAAAGCAGTGCAGGAAGCCTCACTGTTTCAGGATAATTGGTGTCAGGAAGAATCTATTTCAGATGACACCACTTAGAATAGGATAAAAATTTTATAGTGAGTAGAAAAAAGATTTGATTCTTCATCATGAAAAATGAAACAAAGTATAATAACAGTTCTCTTTATCTTATTAATATTTAAGTTGTAGCTATACTTACTCATTAATTCTGAAAATGAAGAGAGAATCCAATATTGATTCTTCCTTTGGCATAGTTTTTTAAATACTAAATTCTGCAATAGCCGAAACACTGTCTCATATTTGACTTTCACAACGAAGCAGGTACTTTTTGCAAGAGTTTGCAAAAGTTTCATATATATTTTTTTCTTGGCACTTAAAATGGTTTTGATATTCTAGTCATTCTCCTATAAAATCCTTGTTTCCTTTATGTTCTTCCATTGTTAACTGATCTACCACCAAATTGTAACTAACTTTGCACGTGGTCTGATGAGGTCTCCACATCATCTTCATCAGCCTCACAAAATACTGTATCTTTTACGAGATTTAAAAAGTTACTTTGTGCCTGACCAGGCAGTGGCGCAGTGTATAAGAGCATCGGACTGGGACGCAGACAACCCAGGTCCGAAACCCCGAGGTCTCCGGCTCGAGCACGGGCTCATCAGCTTGACCATGGGTCACGGGCTTGAGTGTGGGATCATAGACATGACCCCATGGTTGCTGGCTTGAGCCCAAAGGTCACAGACTTGAAGCCCAAGGTCGCTGGCTTGAGCAAAGGGTCACTCACTCTGCTGTAGCTCACTGGTCAAGGCATATATGAGAATGCAATCAATGAACAACTAAGGAGCTGCAACAAAGAATTGATGCTTCTCTTTCCCTTCCTGTCTGTCCCTATCTGTCCCTCTTTTTATCTCCGTCAAAAAAAAAAAAAGTCTCCTTGTAACCGCTTTGCATTGTATTGTCACAGGGCAGTCTTCCACGGGCAGCAGAGACGGAGGCGAGTTGTTGGTGTAGCTAAGCACAGAGGGATGTTTGAGTCGAGTCTCATTTATATGTGGTCAGCTCTCTAGTGAACAATTTCGGTTGTGGCTTTAGCTCTCCTATATGACTGCAGTAACTCAGATAACGAGTAATTGGGAAGACAGTTCCCCAGCCCCTCATCTCAGTAGGTATGACTTTGTAAACATTGGGGCAGTGCGGGGGTGAAACAGAATTAAGAGTTCTGAGTCAGGTAACTGATTAAAACATTAAAGGATTCCTATAGGCAAAGGATTCCTATAGGCCAGAGGTTAGCCTGATTTTTCAAAGGGGGTAAACAAGGAGGGAATCAACTCTACCACTAAATGTAGGGAAGGTGAAAAGAAAGACAAACATTCTACCTGTACAGAATTCTGTGTGGAACAGAGAGGTAGTGTAGCCTCCCTGCCCTGTTCTCTGTGCAGCGATCCCTCCTCTGTAGAATTAACATCTGCAACATCTACTATGTGCTATTGTGTATTGTCTCCTTTGTCGCAGCCTTTACCAAACATAATGAATTCCAGGCTCTACAGGAGATGTCGGGGTTTCAGGTAACCTGATAAGATCACTGCTTTGGAAGAGATCAAGAAGAGTGGTAAACATATAATCACAGTATACTGTACTGAAATTAGTTTTATAACAGAGACAGTGTAGGCATACAGAGGAAGGAGTACTGAATTTATATTTTTCTTATTTTATGCTCTTTTTTTGAACTAGACTATAAAATTAATGGTGGTGGTGTTGTTGTTTTTAATTGCTCTGTGTCCTTGGTACCCAGTGCTAATATGTACATATGTAATAGGTGCACAATATGTGGAGTGAGGACAGTTCCCTAAAACAGAACACATGGGAAGAGCAGAAGAGGGACAGAGTAAGAAAGGCTGCCATCAGGGTCACAAATGGTCATGTGACTAGTAAGGACAGAAGAGCAAAGGCAAGTAACTTAAGATATTTGGCCCAAAACCCCCAAAACAAAACAGACTAGAAGAAATTTGATTTCATGACCCAAGGGGGAAGGAATGTTTTTAGTATCAGGAGGTTGATATAGCTTAACTTTTACTGTCTTTTATTTTGTCTCTTCAGAACAGATCACAGGTAAGCAGTTGAGTAGAGGAACCTCAGTCGAGGTGAAATTTTGAGACATGAACAAGGTAATCAAAGAGAGAACTGGTTAACGAGAGGACGAAAACCGGAAGTATTCAGGTCAGGAGGATCTGATGATATGCACCCTGGGGGTACTTGCTATACAAGCAGATGTCGCCACAAACCCACAGGTCATTATTTTTGAGAAGTGATGGAGAGCTAGAAAGTCCCTGAAGACGAGGAGAGGGAAAACATGCCTCTCTTTGAATCAAGACGGGAGAAACACAGTAATTAAAGACCACCAACTGATCGATCTTTGCGAAAACAGAAAGAACCATAGAACAATCAGTTTGCAGTCACTCAGGAAATCCTGAGACATTCAGTAGGAGTCAGCATCATTTTGTGAAGGGCAAATCAGACAGAGAATTTTAATTTGTAACAGCAAAAGATCAGGCCCCACAGAGCAGGGAGAAATCTCCAGGCTCACCGGTTTCGCTAGATAATCTGGAAAGAGTAGACTTTTACCCTGTTATTTTAATGAAGGGAGTGTCCAGTTTGAAGATTTGTGAACGATGGAGAGGGTGTGGGAACAGTAGACTTACTGAGTGATGACCCAGAGAGGACTAGTCCTGAGGGGCCAGTCTTTTCAACTTCTTTATTGACATTCCAGACAAAGAAGTAAAAAATGTGTATCAAATTTGTGGGTCCCAAATTTGGTGTGGTTTTGATTTTTCTGGAAAATAGTAATAAAGCTCTGAATGACCCTATGTATGGGAAAAATAAGCCTATCATAATTAGGGTTGAAACTTAACAAGAAAATGTGCTCTTAAAGACTCCAGCTCGTAGTACAAATCTAGGATGAGTATGCGGATAAGAGAAAAACACGTGGGAGTCGGAATTGACCACAAATAGAATGTAACCTGGGAACATTCTGTGGTTGTGTAAAAACCAGCACCATTCTGGGGTGGAGGAATTTACTCTTTCGTTCAGTGTGTTCTTTAAAGACTATTACTGAGCATCGACGATGTGTTTTCCTGCCTTTACATAGTAATTTTATCCTTTATTAGTCAGGACCTTTTGGGGCCTGAGAAATGCATGAGAAGAGAAGGAAGCTGTCCCAGTCACATAACCTGAGGACGCTAGAAAGGCCCCAAACCAAACCAAATGCCTGTGGATTTATATCTTGCCTCCCTCGACCACTAAACCACATCTGTCACCTCTGCTTCCCCTAGAGCACTTTTTTATCTCATTTCCAGCCAAGTGGACTCATTTTTTATTCCCTGGGCATGCCCTAAACTCTTTTTCTGATTTTTTTGTTTGTTTTAGGACTTCACTCAGTCTACCAACTTTTATTGAGCACCTACTATATATCAGGTGTTGTGCAAGGACATTAATGACGTCAAGCTGAATAAGACATGACCCTTCCTTTCATGGAGCTCACACTTCTACGTAGGACAGCTATGTGTCAGCAAGTTTTCTACCCAGTGTGTAAAGACCGTAAGAAATACGTGTAAGGTTCGTTTTGGATCCAAGGAAGGGTGAGATCTACTTTTCTAGCTTCTGCCTCATTTCTTTTACCACACCCTGTATTTAATTCTATTTAGCTCCTTCCCTCCCTCCCTCCCTTCCCTCTTTCCCTCCTTCCCTCCCTTCCTCCCTTCCTCTGTCTCTTCTATCCCTCCTCTCCTCCACCTTTTCCTTTCTCTTCCTCCCTCCATCTTTCCCTCCCCATCTCTTTCTATCTCCTTTTCCCTCCACCTGGCGAACTTAACCTACCCTCCATGGCTCAGCCAAATGTTACCTCTTCTGTGACACCTTCCCTGATATTTCCCGGTGGAATTAATAGCCGCTTTGTCTGAGTCCCCATAGTACGCTGCTTGTGCTGCTATCAGGCTCGGGTTTAATTCTGCCTTGTATTACCTTGATTTGTTTACAAGTCTGTCTCCTTCCCTTGACTGAACTCCTTGAGACCAGGGACCTTGACTTATTCATTTGTTTTTCCTGTAGCACCTAGAAGAATTCCTGGCACCTCCTTGGTGCTGAACAAATGTTTATTAAATATGAAGTGAGAGGCCCAAAGGGACTGGGCCTCTGGGAGAGAACATGTCAGGCAGTAGCTGGGAAGGGCATCTCCGCCTGCTCGCCACTGGCCAGACAGCCTAAGGGTGTGTTCGGAGAAGGCTCCCCACTGGCCAGATAGCCTAAGGGCGTGTTCGGAGGAGGCTCCCCACTGGCCAGACAGCCTAAGGGCGTGTTCGGAGGAGGCTCCCCACTGGCCAGACAACCTAAGGGTGTGTTTGGAGGAGGCTCCCCACTGGCCAGACAACCTAAGGGCGTGTTCGGAGGAGGCTTTGTGTGCTGCTTTTCCAGTAGCCCCCACGCTGTGTCGTTGGTCGGGGGACGGAAGCTGAGTACCCAGGGACAGGACAGCAGAGGGTATAAAATGGTGGCCAGTGGTCTTTGTTGGCCAGCCCGAGATTATTGGTGCAAAGAATGTAAATTTTCTGAATTATTATTATTATTATTATTATTTTTTAATTTTTCTGAAGCTGGAAACGGGGAGAGACAGTCAGACAGACTCCCGCATGCGCCCGACGGGGATCCACCCGGCACGCCCACCAGGGGCGACGCTCTGCCCACCAGGGGGCGATGCTCTGCCCCTCCTGGGCGTCGCCATGTTGCGACCAGAGCCACTCTAGCGCCTGGGGCAGAGGCCACAGAGCCATTCCCAGCGCCCGGGCCATCCTTGCTCCAATGGAGCCTTGGCTGCGGGAGGGGAAGAGAGAGACAGAGAGGAAAGCGTGGCGGAGGGGTGGAGAAGCAAATGGGCGCTTCTCCTGTGTGCCCTGGCCGGGAATCGAACCCGGGTCCTCCGCACGCTAGGCCGACGCTCTACCGCTGAGCCAACCGGCCAGGGCCTTCTACTAGTTTTTAAATTGAGATATCATTCACGTACTTAAAATTCATCCTTTTAACGTATGAAATTCCATGTTTTTATTATATACACAGGGTGGGTAGCACTATTTAACTACAGACCATTTTCACTACTCCAAATGAAAAAAACAAAACCCTTTGCATTCATTGGCTGTCATTTCTAGTCCCTCCTCCGCTTGTCTCTGGAACCACTGATATGCTTCCTGTCGCTATGGACTTGCCTATTCTGGACATTTCATATAAATGGAATCATGCAATACGTGACATTTTGTTGGCTTCTGTCACTTAGTGTAATGTTTTCAAGGTTCCTTTCTGTCATAGCAGGGGTCAGTACTTTGTTCATTTTTATGGCTCAGTAACATTCCATTATACGGCTATACCACTTTTATTTACTTATTCGTTAGTTGTTGGACATTTGGCTACTGTGAATAATTCCGCTGTGAATATCAGTGAACAAGTTGATGTGTGAAACCAGTAGTTGTTTTTTATACCCAGCCCACTTGGCTCATTTCCATTAGTCCTCCAGATTCCAGGAGTTTTGGGGCCCCATGTTAGCAGCTGCTTAGAGATAGGGGGACTAGGAGTGTGCCAGAAAAAAGGCAGAAAAGGGCAGACAGGGTGGTAGGACCTGGGCACCTTGGGTGTGAGGAGATGCTGGGTCCCTTGGGGTGACAAGAGACTGCCTCGGAGAAGAGAAGGAAAGCAGAGATGGGAGGGGATAGAAGGCAAGCTTCACCACTGCTTTGGATCAGTCAAGCTTTTCAAAGAGGACCCAGAGGAAGGAGGGGAGGTGCGCGAAGCAGCCGGCGGGCTGGCAGGGGCACCGGCTCGGAGTCAGAAGATGGCCGTCTCAGTCCCTCCTGGCTGCTTCTCAGCTGGGTGCGACTTTGGCCAGTTATTCCCTGGAATCCATAGCATCATTTATGAATTGGTCACAATAAAATTAGCCACTCAACCTCATTGGGTTTTTGTGAGGATCAAATAATGCCATAGGTGTGGCAAAGTGTCATAAATTTGAAAGTGTAATACAAACGAGAAATTACTATTCATAGAAAACTTCACCTGTGGGGCTTCCCCCAGTTACTGAAGTGCCTGCTGAAGGTCATGGTCAGAGTGACCAGCACCTGAGAGGGCCTCCCTAGTGGAAGTACTCTCCTGTGCGTTTGCTCAGAGGGACCCTGGCTCGTCCGTACTAACTCTCCTTTCCTTTCTGGGCATGTGTGGCAAGGATTTCTTTCTTTCAAATATATAAGCGAGAGGGTCAGGAATTCGAGAGGGTTAGACCCTGGAGTTTCCCTGGGCACTAGGGATTAGTAGATTAGTTACGGGCTCAGATTTTGTACAAGCCCTCACCTGTTTTGAAAATCCCACCGTGGGTCATATAGTCTTTATACAACTTTTCCGTAGTTCTTATGAAAAGGTAGAGGAAGAAAGAAAATACCCCAAGGCATGACTGAGCCAGTCCTTGGGGTCTCCTGGGACAGCAAGGATGCGGACGAGGTGGCCTTGGTATGCCCTGAGGAGAGCCCAGCGTGGGCTGCATGTTTCTGGTAGAGAAGTAATAAGAACCACTGCCATTTCTTGAGCACTCACTTTGTGATACTCTTCTAGTGTTTCATATGTTAGCTTATTTACTCTTCATGAGAACCCATGAAGTAGGTTAAAAGGGCATTTTTCCCCCAGAGGAGGAACTACTTGAGGTGAGAAGCTAAGGAACTTGCCCCAGTCACATAAGTAGAAAAGGTGGGGTCAGGAATAGACCCCGTTAGCCTGACTCCAGGCGGTGGCTCAGGATGTCACGTGATACAGCAGAAAGAAGCTGGGCTTCCATTCGGAAGGCCGGGTGGTCATCAGTGCCCTGACCCTGAAAATGACGGGGTCTGTGGCCCAGAGTGCGGGAGGTACCCCGACAGCTCTGGGCAGCCGCCGCGACCTACCTCTCCTCTCAGGTTCAGTTGGTGGGACCAACTCTTGACATATTTGATCTGGAGTCTGGGAGTGGCTGGATCCCAGCCCTGGTAGTTTTATCCCCCGTTTCCTGTCCAGTGGGAGACCTCCTTGGGAAGGGGTGAGAGAGAGAAATAGGAGGAGGAGAAAGGAGAGGGGGGGGGAATGACATCAAGCAGGAATGTGCCAGTCAGCGGGGGTAGATTTTCCACTTGGATCTGTGTGGAAACCTGATCTTGCCTCTATTTTTGGTCTCCTTCTCTAACAACCTTTCTCCAGATTGGAATTTTTCTGCACCTGTAACACATTTTTAATGTAATAAGTCTAGGAGAAACCAGGTATTGTATCATGCTGGGGCCTGCGCTGTGTTTCTAGGAGGGGAGGTGGCCCAGACCCTGGTTATCCCTATAGGGGATTAGTGTATTAGTCACCCCGTAAAAGCTCAATTTATTATGATTTTTTAAATGTTTCTTTTAGCACTTGCTTATAAAAGGTGAAGAGGGGAGCCACGAATGTGTCTGTGTTCCCTGCCCCCCGTCTGTCTCTCTCTCACACACCCCCTCTATCAATTTCAGATGAACTCAGATTCCATAGAAGCACATCCAGAGGCTTTGGCCAATTAGCCTACCTTTGCTCCATTGGACTTTGTCCTTGTTTGGGACGGGCGACCAATGGAAAGGTGAGAGCGATAGACTGGCCGCCCCTCAGAGGGGAGTGGAGGTAAGCTGGCTGGTGGCGTAGCTGTTTGGGGCCATGGCAGGGGGCCGCTGGGCCCAGCCTTGGATTGGGCTTGTCAGTGTGGAGTGGGGCCCTCCCCCCACGGCTACAGAACACACACCATGGTTTGTACAGGACTCAAGTGGGACGTTTCTGTCAGCATTGCTGCCTAACTGGACAGTTCCATAGAACTCATCCCCATCCCTAGGCTTAAAAAAGAGGAAACAGGCAAGAAAGAGAAGCAGCTTGAAGCCCATATTGACGTGAGCACGTGAGAGGCAGTGTGGTGGCGTGGAGCGTGCAGGACTCGGAGCAAATGTGGGGTGGTCCCGCCACCCGGGTTAGAAGGCTGGGTCTGCGCTGCCTGAATTTGAATTGTGCTGGTATTCAGTTGTCAAGCAAGCCGTGGATCTTCCGTCTCATCTCCTGTTCCCACTCACTGAGCTCCTGCCCCTGCCCCCTGCCCCAGAGCAGGGTGCCACGTAGCAGAAGGAAGCCTGCTTCCGGTCAGAAGACCCGTCCGCAGGTCCTGGCCCTGCCATTGGCTCGCTGTGTGCTCGGTGGCAATCCAAGTTTGGTGGGGCCTGAACCTAGTCCAATTTTGGGTTCTTTCCTTAAGATGGAGAATACACAATTATGAATGTGGAATCGTTAGGTTCCTGCCAGGGCCTCTGCAGGGGCTTACAGAGCGAAGGGCTGAACACTACGGAACCTTCCTCAGCATCACCAAATCGGCCTGTGTGAGTGGTCACATGTCACATAACCTTCTGAGCCTCAGTTATTTCATCCCTGAACTGGATTTAATCATGTCTGTCAGTCTCAAGGGAGTTGTTTAAGGAACAAGCAAGAGTCAATATGTGTAAGAGTGCTTTTGTTTAAAGTATGTGTATATATACACCTACATACATTTATAGTCTGGAAATGTATCACTATTATAGCAGAGCCCTACTCAAACATTCGTCTCAGTGTTTCTCATTGGTTCTTTGGTCAGTGGCATTTTCAAGGTGCCCTTTACTTGAATTCCAGATCAGGAAAGTGACAAAAGCAAGGCTCCGAGTCTTTTCTCTGTGTGTTATACAAACAATGGAGTGTCTCTGGGCCCTCTCCACTCCATCCCTGCATATGCAAATGGCTTTCCAGTGTCTCTGGGCCCTCTCCACTCCATCCCTGCATATGCAAATGGCTGTCCGTACATTTCACTGGTGCCTTGGTAAGCATGTTTGGAACTTGAACGATGTTAGGAAATTGAAAAGGTGGCCTACCTGGATGGTTATCAGTAAGATGTCTAAGGCGGTCGGCTCCTCGGGCGTCGACAGGGACTTCCTCTGACTTTGAAGCTTTGAGATCTGCATCCATTTGCCATTAAAAAACGAGTAGAGCATCTCCACCTCTCTGATGGTGACTATGAGGGTGTTCCCGTGCCGGTCTCTAATGGGCTCGTAGTAAACTCTGCCCAAGTTGTGTGTTCCAAGTAAATTCTAGAAGCAAGCAGATTTCTGGTAGCTTAGGTGATGTACAAACAAGTCATCATAACTGCAACAAAAGACACTAAATAATTATCTGACGTTTCTGAGAAGGTGTTTTATTTTTTTTCTTTTTAGCAGACTGAAACCTAGACTATGGGGCATCATAGAAATGTACTTAACAGGAGCTCAAAGAAAATGTCTGCACCATAAGCCTGCAAAGAGCAGAGCAAAAGGCACAAAAATGATGTTTTCTTAAGCAAATTCAATATCTGTAAATATCTCTTACCCACATTGACACACCAGCACATAAACCTCAGTTACCAGCACTTGAAGAGAATCCCAGATGTTTTAAAGAAAAATGCCTGATATTTCAAGTATGCTACTTGTGGAGTTTTCAAGAGGTCCACAGTAAACCGGTATGAAGTGGGGTTGTTTAAAATGAAGAAGTGAATTGACAATGTAGCACATTGTACAGCTCCCCCAATGCTGCGCATTCTCTTCAATATACTTTAATTGGGAGATTGGCCTGGTTTGACTTATCTGTGTTTCAGGGAGTTCTGTTCATCTGAAGCTTTGTTAAAAGTGTTTGTGAGCTAGGTCAGCTGAGGCAGACAATGCTTTTGAATGGCCGGAAGGGAAGGACGCCACATTAAATGTGGAGGGGCCTGGGTAGATGCTATTACAGTAAACAGTTTCACAAATATGGGGTATGAAGAGCACCTAGAGGAATAGGATAAAATACTCTTAATTTGAATACCTATTTCTTTTTTTTTTTTTTTGGAGAGAGAAAGAGGGAGGAAGAGAGAGAAGAATCAATTAGTAGTGGATCACTTTAGTTGTTCATTGATTGCTTTCTCATCTGTGCCTTGACAGGGGTCTCCAGCAGAGCCAGTGACCCCTTGCTGAAGCCAGTGACCTTGGGATCATGTCGAAGATCCCATGCTCAGGTTGGTGTGACCTTGGGTTTCAAACCTGGGTCCTCAGCCTCCTAGGTCGATGGCTCTATCCACTTCACCACCACTGGTCGGGAAAATATCTATGGTTTTTTAAAATTATAAATCATCTCAGAGCTTCTAGCTGTTTTGTTTTTTTTTGTCAGCTTACCTAAATACTAATGAGATAAGCTGTTAACAAGAGAGCAGAAGTAAAACTGGAAATTGTAAAAGTAACAAGGATGGCCTAAAAATGAATACACCAGCTATTCAGTATCCACATCAACAAAAGCGCTGAAATGTTCCCTCACAGGTAGGGACTGTGTCTTAAATTTTTTTTTTAATTGACAAGGACAGGACACACAAGGAAGAAAGTTAATAAATAATTGTTGACATATAAAATTTCATTTGGCAGGGTTGCTATTTTTTAACAATTACCTAATCACTCAGATTATTCCTTTTCAATAGTTTACTTTTAAATCATTGAGAAGTAAATCAGTAAGGATTTAATTCAGCCCTCTGTAGCACCATGGTTTTAGATAAAGTCATTTCCTGGAGAGTAATGCTGGCCAACAGCAGTGGTATGCCGGTCAACTGGCTATCAAGAAAAAGAAGAAAAGGCTTAACTTACAGGTTATGCCAATGTCTGTGGTGTAAATACTCCCATCGTAAGCTGATTTCAAACTACTAAGGTGTTGACAATAGACTTTCAAAATTCCTAAACGTCTAACAGTTGGCTTTCTTAAGCCAGAGGTTGTTGGCTCCAGCAAACCACCGCTGTTAAGTGTTTAGTTATACTGGTGTTGAATTTCAGGGCTGGCTGCTATTCATTGATTTTTAGACTTCTGAAAAATTATTTACTCCTTTTGGCCCTGAGTTTCATCATCTAAAATTAAGCATCCTTACAGTTCATTAGTATATCCCTTATCCTAATCTTTCCCTTATAGAGTTTTGGGAGGAGTGTAGTCAAGCAATGCATGAGAAAACAGTTTGTAAATTCTCATGTTTGATACAAGTAGGGGTTGGGCCTTTTTTTACTGCTCTAATTGGAGCCCCACCCTGGTTTACACTTACTCGTTTTCAAGGTCAGCCCACGTTTCACCCTCTCTGGGGGACTTTCCCAACTCCCTCAGGTAGAGTTGACCACTTCTCTTTTGTCCTCTATTCTTTCCTATACAGACTTCTATCTTAGCATGACTCTGGCCTTCCCATGTATTGATATAGACGGTACTAGATCGTGGTTGCTTCAGCTCTGTGATTCAGGGTTCCGTGCATGGTGCCTGGCTCAATAACTTTTTGTTGACTGAGTTAACATATTATTGTTAGGGCAATTGGAAAATCTGATTTACTTTGAACCAACCCTGGTGGGTAGACATTAGATGAGGTGTTCATTTTTTTTTTTTTTTTAACAGAGACAGAGAGAGAGTCAGAGAGAGGGATAGATAGGGACAGACAGACAGGAATGGAGAGATGAGAAACATCAATCATTAGATTTTTGTTGCGACACTTTAGTTGTTCATTGATTGCTTTCTCATATGTGCCTTGACCGCAGGTCTTCAGCAGACTGAGTGACCTTGGGTTGAAGCTGGTGAGCTTTTGCTCAAACCAGACGGGCCTGCGCTCAAGCTGGCGACCTTGGGGTCTCGAACTTGGGTCCTCTGCATCCCAATCTGACGCTCTATCCACTGCGCCACCGCCTGGTCAGGTGAGGAGTTCATTTTTTAAGCAGAATTATTATTGGTGGTTCACTGTTAGCATTGGCTAGGTCAGGATGACTGATGGGCTGACAAAGCAAGTATGGAAGTCTTTCTGAAATTCGTTATTGACACCAAATTGGGTTGGATAGCCAGCTCTGGGGAGCACCCAGGTTAAAGCAGACTGTCCTTATAAGAATCAGTTGCAACTATATTCAAAGGTGGCAAATTTGCAATTCTTTAGGGCCTAAAAGAAAAACAGACCATGTTCATACCTGTTACGCTATGCAATCAACTGTAGGGGACCTGGGAACCCTGAGGCTCCCACGAGATAAGAGGAACAGAGCCACCTGATGGCTCACAGGAATGCATCTAGGTTATAACCAGACCAAATCGCAGGACCGTCCTCAAGCCCCAGGCAGATATACACAATGTTTAAAGACCGTTTGTCACTTGGGCGTGCCACAGGGGTTGAAGGAGTTCCAGAGGAGAGATACGAAGGCCTGAAGAAGAAATGTAGAATTTAGAGCAGCGGTTTGCAACCTGTGGGTCGTGACCCTGGTGGGGGTCGAACGACCAAAACACAGGGGTCGCCTAAAGCCATTGGAAGGTGACCCCTGTGTTTTGGTCGTTTGACCCCCGTCGGGGTTGCGACCCACAGGTTGAGAACCGCTGATTAAGAGGGAGGGACCTTCCTCCAGCTTGAGAAATGAAAGAGACACAGTCAATTCTTACCTGGCTTTGACTCGCTCACACTCATTTCTAAAAGCCATGAAGGAGGGGAGTTTAATGTAACTGAATCTACCGTGTCAGATTATTGCTTATTCTGAGGATAACTAGGTTGAACATCTCTTAAAGTAAGAGCAATGTACACTTCTGCCTCTTGGGGCCTCTGTCATTTTCCTAAGAGTAGGAAAAACAACTTGGGGTCTTAGCCAATTACAGGCTTTCTCATCTTTTTTTTTTTAAATCCAATTCCTGGCAGATACTTGTCTCTCCTCTTGCTTACATAATGTTAATCAAATTAAGGCCACTTCTAAATAGGCTCCAAATGATGCGGAATAGGATTCTACTTTCTTTCTTTTTTAAACTATAATGTAGCTAATTTCTATTTAAATTTTTTTGTCTGCTTTGGTAAATGAACACAGAGAAGATGAGGAAGTCTTGGAAAGAACGCAGGCTTTGGAGTTACAGGGTTTGGATTTGTATCCAGACTCTGCTGCTTCCTATCTCTGTGATTGTGGCCAAGTTATTTAACCTTTCCAGCCCTCAGTTTTATCCTCTGTTAAATTAACGTCAATTGTTACGGGGCGGTGAAGATGAAACGAGATAGAGTTTGTAGCGCACTGAGCACAATGCCTGGCACCTGGTCTGTTAAATCAGTGTGGACGTTGTTGTTTCCTGATGATCATTGATTACTGTGTCTAAAAGGACCTCACTACTGAGCGGAAGCTGGAAGAGGAGGCACAGGATGCACAGGGGCTGGCATGCACTGGGCGGAGGGAAGTCGGGGTGCCAGGGAAACAGGAGAGAAGGAGAAAGATGGCGACACAGGTTTGTGGGCCACAATCAAACGGGCCACCCTGGAAAGAGGGAGAGTAAGGGCATGCCGGGGTCCGAATCTTCTATTGGCTACCCTGGCGGAAGTGTGGGAAGCGGGTCGGAGGGCAGAACCGGAAGCAGGAAGATGACTTTGGAGGCTCTCGTGTAACTGGAGTGACCAGGAAGTGGTCGTGATTCTGGAAAGGGGAGGAGAGTGATATGAGATACTCCAGAAATGAATCAACAGAATTTATCTAGGCCTAGGGCCAATGCCAATCAAGCTGTTTAATAATGCATTTTTATTTGCCTCAGAACATTGTAAGAAATGTTAGATTGGTAAACAGAGCTGAAATATGAAGTGAACATCAATTTCCCCCAATTTATTTTTCTTACTCTTCTAAAAAGCTTTTCTGTGACTTGTCACTTCCCCCCTGTCCCACCACCCTCCCTACCCTCAAAAAACAGGCAGCTTCAGTACTAGTTGGGACAGAAGTAGGTTTCCAGTTGTTTGTATGAAAGAGAATATGGCCATTCATAAATAATAATAGAAGAATGTACTCTGTGTTTTGTGCACTCACAACTGTAAACCTCCTTTTGTACTGTACTCTATTTTCAAACATTTTTATCCTGAAGATCAGCAAACAGTTTAGGAAGTAGGTCCTACAAAAAGGCTAGAAATGACTCTTACTGTTGTGAAGGAGAAAATGGCTTTCATAACAGGGCTCTGGCCTTAGATAGGCCCCGGGAGGGGTAGCTATCTATGGGGCACTGTGAGGTGCTGTCGCTGTGCAGGGCCAGAGAACTGGCCAGGTGGCAGCTGGTGTGGGGCACATTCTGTGCCCTTTCCCCTCTGGCTAGGTAGAAGACTCTCAAGTGGGATCTTTGGGGCACAGGGATGGGTTGACAAATACATTTATTTACCCGAACCATGCTTATTGAGGGTCTGGCCTGTGCCACACATGGAGGAGGTAGTAGTAACCAAGATAGATACATTCCCTGAGCTCAGGGCCTCCACAGCCCAGGTGAGTCACTGACCCAATAAGGATACCAATAATTAATTAATGGGTTTATGATGACCATTGAAGAATACAGGGTGCTATTAGAGGGACCCACTGCATCAGGAGATCAGAGAACGGCTCCCTGAGGATGTACAAAACGTAAACTGAGATCTGAAAGACGTAGAAATTAAGGCAAAAAAGTAGAACGAGAGGATTCTGAGCTGAAGAAGCAGCATGTGAGAGAGCAAAGGACACTGAGAAGGACAGGCACGGAAGCGGGGAAGATCCGGAAATTCTGGAGCCACGGAAGCCAAGGGCCGTGGCAGTTTAAAGGAGGGCAGTGGGAGCCGGGGTACCGAGCGCTGCTGAGATGTCAGCTGCCAAGAGGGTTTAAAAGTGTCCACTGGACTTAGTGAGATTGAAGTCATTGGCAGGGATGGATCCAGCTTTTGTAGGGGCCTGCACCATGTAATCTTGGAGCCCTCTTTAAGACAAAGAATACAAAATTACAAATATAAACATGCATATTTAGAATGAGAAAGGAAATCTCCCCAAATACTGGAGTATTAGCAATGTGCAGGCCCTTGTCCCCTGAGATTCCCCTTCCCCACCTGAGACGCTCTGTGACTCCCGCACTCACAGGTGCCATGCAGGCGAGGGGCCTGCTGTATGTGCCTCGGTCTGCCTCTGATTCCCGGAGGCCCAAGAGGGCAGTTTGGTAAGCCTGGTCATGCCCAAGTCAGGGCAAAGGCTGAGAACTACGCGGGAGGTGAGGAACTAAGTGGAGGAGGCGAATACAGACACCTTTTCAAGAAGTGTGGGTCTAAAGGAAGAAGAGAGAGAGCATGGAAGCTGGAGGGGCAGCACAGGCTTGCGGAGGAGACGTCTGGGGAGGTTCAACGGGAGCCCCGTGAGGGCGTTTAAATAAGACGGGCAGGAAGAACTAGAACTCAGAGCACATGTTGGAGGAGAAGGCTTTGGTGGGAGGGCTGAGACTTTATCTGACGGAATGGAAGGGAAGACAAAGTAGGTTCAATACAAGGAGGCTTTTCCATTTGGTGATGGAAAATAGTTCATTCCCATTCATTTTCTGAATGAATTACACCAGTGCTGGTCAACCTGGTCCCTACTGCCCACTAGAGGGCGTTCCAGCTTTCATGGTGGGCGGTAGTGGAGCAACCAAAGTATAAATAAAAAGATAGATTTAACTATAGTAAGTTGTTTTATAAAGATTTATTCTGTCAAACTTAGCAAAAATCCGACATAAAGTACTTGGTAAGTAATTATTATTATATGCTTTAACTTGCTGTAACTCTGCTTTATAAATTTTATAAAGTAAAGTTACTTCCCTACTTTATAAATCACCATGACTATGGAACCGGTGGACGGTTAGAAAATTTTACTACTAACAGAGATACAAAAGCGGGCAGTAGGTATAAAAAGGTTGACTGCCCCTGAATTACACAGTGAAGTCATCAGGTGACGTGGGATGAGGACTGTGAGGAAGGGGTGGGGGTCTGGGAGAGTAGAGAAGGTTTTAAATAGTTGCCTTATATATAGTTTGGGAAAGAGAATGTAGTAGAGGAAGCGAATGTGATCACTAGGTAACATGGCATGTGGGAATTGTAGTAATGAATTTAACATGGAACCAGTCAGACCCCCTCCCCCTTTATTGTGATTTTTCTACAGCAGTGTGTAAGTACTTCAGTGTAGACATGTTGGATTCATCCAGACTTGGGATTTTTCCAAATAAATAATATGGAAGGAGACAGTGGCCAGAAATGTAGACTATTTTCAAGGGAGCGATTATGATGGGCCAGGGAATCTAAGCTAGACAAGGAGGGAAATGACCTCAGAAGGCGGCTGATGCGTTACGAGGAGCGGTGGGGCCCAGGAAACCCAAGGGCTGTTGCAAGGGGGGAGGCTGAGCAGGGAACGCCAGCCATCATGGCTCCCCTCTAGCCTCTCCGCAGCTGACTGCCCTGGCTGTGACAGTCGGGTTCTTCTCACGTTACCGACATCAGCCGAAAGTGTTTTAGGGAGCCTCCGCTAAACATACAATCAGGAGCCCCATTTGAGACCCTCGGCTTGTTCAGCCTGTGCTGCAAGCATGTCTGGGCTGTCTGGTGGCTCCTGTGAGGATCCAGGGGGGAGCCGAGCCTCCTGGGAACAGACTCGACCTAATGAAGGAGCAGGCTGGGGTCCAGCGCGCTAGCTTGATTCAGGCTGATCCGTGACGACAGGACGGGGCGCTGCGCATGCAGTGCAGCCCTCGTGGCCGTCCTGGAGTGGAAGGAGAAGATTCTGCAATCGAGAGTGAGTCGGAATGGAAAGCATTGTTTACTAAACTGTCTGAGGCCAGTCAGGACACAAGACCATAAGCCATGTGGGTGATGGAGCAGAGCGCAGAAAGGGTAAGAGTTACTTTATAAAACTAATAATAGCCAAACAAGAATGACTAATATTGCAGGGAGTTGAATTGCTTTGTGGATGGAGAAAGGAAGTTCTATAGTTGCAGGTGGGGGGGGTGGTGGAGCTGTGGGGTCGCTGTAACTGAGGGCTTTGTAGGGAGATACCCGTTACTGTGAGAGGCTCAGGGACTCACGGACCCCAGTCCCAGGCAGAAGGTACTTTTCTGGGTTAAGAACCACAAATTCAGGGAAAACCAGAAGACAGTGAGAGGAAACCCCAGAAGAGTTTGGTTAGGACTCAGCGTCATTTCTAGGAGGAACTCTGTATCTGTAGGGACCGGGTCCTGACCTGATGGGGCTGATAGGCCAGCAGGATGAAACCATTCATGGTCATCAGAAAGCTTTCAAGAGCTTTCTTGTTTGGTTCTGTTTTAGCTAAGCAACAATGTAGGCAAATGCCTGCGTTTTACCGAAAGCATCAAGCCAAGAAACAGCTCCACATATCTGCTGGGTCTCCCTCCGTCCCTGAACCTTTCAGTGGCTCAGGCTGGCTGAGAGTCCTCCGTATGCTTTGCGGGCTCAGAAAAAGAGCGGATCCCCTCCTTCCCTTGCCGTGTGCGAATGGACCGGAATTGGCCGAGTTTTTCTCCCATTTCTGCGCTCTGCCACCTGGCCCCTCACCTGGAGCTGGGCTGTGGCCGCCAGCATCTTCTGCCGAGTCTGCAGCACGGTGGAGGAGGACATGGAGATGGGGACGCTCTGCCTCAGCCACCTTATATCTTCCCACATACAAGACAGCTGCAAGGGAAGGCACGAGGTCATATCATCGTCCGAGCCAGTGCGTGATTTAGGTGGTGGCATCAAAGCGCAGCAGGGAGAGGAAACCCGACCCCCGATGTTTGTTCTCCAGTCCATTTTCAGATACACGCGAAACAACTTTTTGATCTCTGTCCAATTGGAAAAAGATCTGAATGTTAATGAAACAGTCAGATCCACATTTTAGTCTCTGCCAAATGATCCCATAAGTCAGAGTAGTGGAGACACAATCTGACAGGATGCAAGCTTCTCTGCTTTGAAAATGCAGCAGAGACAGTTTTGGCATGCTGGACGACACAGGGCATATCAGAACTGGAAGAGACCTTTGACATAATTTCCTTCCACCCCAATACTTTGATCACGGGAGACCCCGCAACTAGGTTTGCAGAGATTTATGGGCAGGGACATCAGTGCACCGTTGGGGGAAATAAAATCAGTACTTGGTATACCTTCGTGAACCACAGAAAGTCTTGTGTGATGGAGCTGGTGTGTGAGTCATCTATTTCAACGATCGGTATTTGATCTTCATTGGTGACTAACATATTGTCTTTGTAATAAAATATAACGGCTATGTAGAGTCCCCTAAAAAGAAAAAGCAAAATAAAAACTGTCCTTCACCGTCTTCCTCTGCCAAGACTGAATCAGGGAAAAAAACAAAACAAAACTTTTTTGGACTCAAAAAGGGTAATTTAATATATACTTATAAGCATATTCTTGCTATATACCACAAGTCCACTGACTAGAACTCAGAGAAATGATCATCTTGTCCAAATTCTCAGGAGAAAAAGTGAACTTCATATTATTATTTTTTTTTTTTCATTTTTCTGAAGCTGGAAACAGGGAGAGACAGTCAGACAGACTCCCACATGCGCCCGACCGGGATCCACCCGGCACGCCCACCATGGGGCGACGCTCTGCCCACCAGGGGGCGATGCTCTGCCCATCCTGGGCGTCGCCATGTTGCGACCAGAGCCACTGTAGCGCCTGGGGCAGAGGCCACAGAGCCATCCCCAGTGCCCGGGCCATCTTTGCTCCAATGGAGCCTTGGCTGCGGGAGGGGAAGAGAGAGACAGAGAGGAAAGCGCGGCGGAGGGGTGGAGAAGCAAATGGGCACTTCTCCTGTGTGCCCTGGCCGGGAATCGAACCCGGGTCCTCCGCACGCTAGGCCGACGCTCTACCGCTGAGCCAACCGGCCAGGGCTCATATTATTTTTTTAAAATATGATATAATTATTTAATAAAAATTAAAATATAGTTAACATACGATGCGTTTCAGGTGTATAACATAGTTATTCAACATTTCTATAACGAATGATGTGGTTACCATGATAAAAAAAGGAATCTTGCCATCTGCGACAACATGGACTGGCCTAGAGGGTATTATGCTGAGTCACATAAGTCAGACAGAGAAGGACAAATACCGAGTGATTTCACTTCTTTGTGGAATCTAATAAAGAAGAATGAAAAAACCAAAACAGCAACAGACTCATAGAAAGAAATCAAACTGATGGTGGCCAGAGGGCAGGGGGTGGAAGAGGGACGGGTGAAAGGCTGAAGGGAGATAAAAGGATGAGCTCCACTTTCTTTTAATAACGAAAAAGGAATTTCTACCATGTTTCTACCCGGAACGCAAACCAGCTGATTCCCGAGAAGGTAAGACTTCCTGGGAAAATCCCAGGACCCACCGTTTCAAGGTCTTCACGAACTTGTTTGAGGAATGGAACAGGTGTTTCAGGCTCCTTGACACCGACTGCTTGCGACCCGTGGCTTGTAATTTTGAACTTTCTGGAACACAAAAAGTTTACAGTGTAAATTTCATTGGCAGGAAACACTCCCAGTACCTTCTTCCCATCTTCCTGCTGTCGACTCCCCTGTCCTCTTAGTGTCACTTAAGTTCAGTTCCATGTGGGGATTCAGCTCTTTCATTACTACAAGAAACTTCTGTACCTTGAGATGCCAGCACTTAACTCAATGAGCAGCCCCTCAAAAATGTTGGCTATGAGTGACATAATGCTAGGGCAGGGGTCAGGAACCTTTTGGCTGAGAGAGCCATGAATGCCACATATTTTAAAATGTAATTCCATGAGAGCCACACAACGACCCATGTATGTTGTGCATTATCCAATAAAAATCTGGTGTTGTCCCGGAGGGCAGCTGTGATTGGCTCCAGCCACCTGCAACCATGAACATGAGCAGTAGGAAATGAATGGATTGTAATACATGAGAATGTTTTATATTTTTAACAATATTTTTTTTTATTAAAGATTTGTCTGTGAGCCAGATGCAGCCATCAAAAGAGCCACATCTGGCTCGTGAGCCATAGGTTCCCGACCCCTGTGCTAGGGGAAAACCTACTTAGGTGTTTTGTTTCTGTTTTCTGTACCAGCGACTTATGACAAGGTGGGATATTCCATTATATATATACATGTATATATATATATATATACATGTATATATATACATGTATATATATATATATATTTGTATTTTTCTGAAGCTGGAAACGGGGAGAGACAGTCAGACAGACTCCCGCATGTGCCCAACCGGGATCCACCCAGCACGCCCACCAGGGGCGACGCTCTGCCCACCAGGGGGTGATGCTCTGCCCCTCTGGGGCGTCACTCTGCTGCGACCAGAGCCACTCTAGTGCCTGGGGCAGAGGCCAAGGAGCCATCCTCAGTGCCCGGGCCATCTTTGCTCCAATGGAGCCTTGGCTGCGGGAGGGGAAGAGAGAGACAGAGAGGAGGGGGGGGGTGGAGAAGCCAATGGGCGCTTCTCCTATGTGCCCTGGCCGGGAATCGAACCCGGGTCCCCCACACGCCAGGCCGACGCTCTACCGCTGAGCCAACCAGCCAGGGCCTCCATTATATATTTTGTTTCATGATAAAATTAGTATAGATACATTACACAAAATCTGGAGAATAGAAAAAAAAATCCCACCCATAGCATCCTGCCATTTTACAACCATTGCTAAGCCATTGTGGGAAAGTTTTTTCCAGTGTCTCTGTTGGCTTACAGAAATAGTTGTAGGCATAGGTATGATTACTCCCTTTGTTACTTAGGAGAAGAATTGAGACAGAAAGGCTAAGTGGATTGTCCAAGATATAAAAACAAAAAAGACCAGTACCTGGAAAAAACAGACATTCATCAACTGAATAGGTATGTATTGGGACATGACTAGGTGCAGGGTTTTGTAGCTACAGTCTCGAGCAGGTCACCCATTGCACCTGTACAGCTCTTCTGTTCACAGCCTGGAGCGCTCACTGATAAAAGTGGTAGACTTCCTATAACAGTCTTTGCAAGCAGTGCTCCGTGGAGCTGAACCAGATGATCACTGGTTGTAGTTCCCATCGTAAGCTAATGAAGGGAAGCTGCGGTTGTTGGGTCACCATCAACCTCCTGACAGATTTGTGACTGGGGATAGGCACACAGAACCCTGGACAACGGCCTGTGGCTGAGGCCCAGTGTGGTCCTGCCCATGATCCCACAGGAGCAGTTGGGGATAAGCTGACAGACATAAGCATTCATGCCAGCTTCAAGTAACAGTTGTGCTGGTAACAGTTACCTCTGGTGGAACAATGCAAAAACACTTCTTTTTTTACTTGAACATGAATTTGATTGATCATACACCCTGCTTTAAAATTTTGCTGTTAAAAAAAAAAGTGTGGCTGCTGGGACTTCTGGTTAAAGGCAGCATATTGAACATATTTGTTGCATACCACTCGCTCCCAAAACTTCACTAAAAGCAGAGCGAAAAGCTTTTAAAAATCTATTATAAAGACAAAGACATAAATCTATAGAGACAAAGGGATGGGATAGGAAACTTAAGCAAGTCGTCTTGGTAGCTGGAACGCAGATGGACAGAGGGGTTTAGCAGACTTGAAAAAGAGGAGTCCTAAGCCAGCAGTGGTGAATGCTGAGAAACCACCTGACTCACCCTGTGGGCCCCATATATTACTGGAGGTGGGGGTGTGTGTGAATGTGGGGCTGAAATCAGGGGGACATGTTTAAGGCTGTTTAAAAAGAAGTTAGACTTCTAAATATCTTCGCTGCCCTGCACGGGTGGACAAACACCCCTTCTCCACTCTAGAGGAAAGTGTGAGGCATAGTCTTTAAAAAGCAGAAAATGAAGTCTCTAGAGTGGGAGACACAGGGTATGGTTAAAAGTGGGAGAAAGAAGTGTTATGTACTCAAAACAGGTGTATTAAATGAAAGTTTCCATGCAGAATAATTCCCCACATGGCTCTTGGGACACTGGAACTCAAACTTATGTCCCCTTGGCGGGACGCTGGAAGAAACTTCTCTGGAGTCTGACTGGCCTAAGAGAACACACCTGAAGATTCTGACACTGGCCTCATTGCTTTTCGAAAGAGAAGGCCTCGCCAAATCACCTCACACTGAAGCCTGTCAATAAAGAGCCCTGCCCACGTGCTCAGAGTTTCCCCATAGCTATTGAGCTCCCTGCTCTTAAATCTGAGCAAATGTCTAAGGATCCCCAGGTATCTGCAAACAGCAGAGGCCAAAAGCAAAGACACAAAAGAGTGACTTAGAGGGGAGACTGTGCTGAGAAAAGAAAATATAAAATGAAACCAAGCCTATCATGTGTAGCCTGAAAGATAGGAAAGATATTGCATCGTTGTAAAAACGACAGGAATCTGTAAGAGAAACATTCAGAGAATACAACAGAGCATTGGAAATTAAAAGTATGTTATCAAAGTCTGAAAGATCCAACAGAAAGCCTAGAAAATAAAGTTGGGGAAATCTCTAAGAGAGAAGAGCCAAGGGACGTGGGGATGGAAAGTGGGGTGGGGTGAGGGAGAAAAAAAAATAAAGGGCTAGTCCATGAGTAAGAACATCTGAGTAAGAACTCTTATAGGAGAGAACAGGAAAAAAGGGGAGAAATAATTGAACTAATTTAAGAAAATATTCCATAATTGAAAGGGCTTGCCAAATGTACAGTGCCACACTGGAACAAACAACACTAGAGCCACACAAAGGCACCTGGCAGTGAGATTTTGGAATACTAAAGTTAAAAAGAAAACTTAAAACTTCTGAGAGTAGACAAAAATAGGTTTTATATAAAACTTCTGGAATCAGACTTCCCCACACAAAAAGCTAGAAGACAACAAAGCTATGCCTTTTGAAATCTGAAGGAACTCCATGTACTTAAGATGACGTCAGGGTAATGGCAGCATGAGGGATACTTTTGATCTCTCCCCTTGATAGTTCAACAAGTTGAACAACTATAATGCAGCAAAGGGACCCCAGCTGGGCTTGTAGGCATGCCTGAAAGATCCACGCACTGAATGGAGTAAAGGTGGGGTGGGGTGAAAAGGAAGGTGGAAGATAAAATGCAATCGTGGTGGGCTTTGGAGAGGAGAGGAGACAAACCTGGAGTGACTGGGTTTTCTTTTTCTCTGCTGGACTATGGGGAAGAGGGAAGCTCGGGCTGTCTGGATTTTGTCTGAGGGGTACAGAGAGGGAAACTCGGAGTGACTGGGTCTCCTCTGCCAGGAGGAGCAGTGAGTTGGAGGGGCAGAGGGTGAGAGAAACCAAAGTGGCCAGAGAGCAGGGTCACAGCCAGTGTTCCCACATCTGCCAGTCTGCCCACAGCCTGCACTTGGCAGAGACAGAGAAAGCTAAAATGTGGCCCCCAGCTTCCCTCACCTCGTGGTACAAGGAGTGGCAGAGACAAACCCTACAGCTAGCTCTCCAGAGCTGCTCTCTCCTCTGAAGAACAGAGGTGCACCATGTATGGTCTCCAGGTCTGTTGAGACATGGAAAGAAGTGCCCAGAAGCCTGTGGTAGCCATTGCTACAGCCGTAAAGCCAAAACGGTAAACCCCTCACAATGCATCCCACCCACCAATGCAACAATGACTCCACCTACATTATTGCCATAGCAACATCTCAGTGGACAGCTCAGGAACTTCACAGCACTAAAACTTTTAATACAGCGACACCTACTGGAAGAAACCTCTCAAAACCGAAATATATATTTCCTTTTCTCTCTTTTTCCTTCTTATTATTTTTCTCCTCTTTTTCTCTTTTGAATTTAATTTTCTTTAATTTTCATATTTTTTATTATTTTTTGTGGGTGTTTTGTTTTTAATTTTTTTGTGTTTTTGATCTTTGTTTTCTGCGGTTTTTCTTTTTTACTTGTCATGATTTTATTAATTTTACTTTTTTACTTTTTTTTTTTTTTTTGCTTAGGGTTCTTAACACCACTTTCAAATGCCATCAAGGAAGAAAAAATTGAATATCATGGCTACACAAGACAGAGATATAGTTCAGAAAGAAAATGAAAAATCTCCAGAAAGCAAAAAAAATCTCAATTACACAAAAACCAATATTGCAGTTAAATAATAGAGAATTCAAAATTGAAGTTCTGAAAATACTCAACAAGGTGTGAGAAAACACCAACAGGCAACTTAAGCTCAGAAAACAAAATGAATACCTCACAAAGGAGATTGAAACTTTAAAAACTGAGATGAAGAACTCAATACATGAATTTAAAACTGAGGTAGCAAGTTTGGCTAATAGAAAAAGCCAAATAGAGGAGAGAATCAGTGACATAGAAGACAGGCAACTAGAGATGCTACAGAGAAAAGAAGAGAGACTCATGAATTAAAAAAAATGAGAGAGCTCTAAAAGAATTGACTGACTCCATTAGAAAGAGAAATATAAAAATAATGGGTATATCAGAAGAAGAAGAGAGAGTGAAGGGAATAGAGAGCCTATTCAAACAAATAACTGATGAGAATTTCCCAAACCTACCGAAAGAGTTAGAGTCTTGAATCCAAGAAGCAAACAGAATGCTGAGTTACTGCAACCCAAACAGATCTACTCCAAAGCACATTGTAATAAAATTGTCAAAAATCAATGACAAAGAAAGAATCCTCAAAGTAGATAGAGAAAAGAAGAACATAACATGTAAAGGAAAGCCCATTAGGTTATCATCAGACTTCTCAGCAGAAACTGAAGCGAGAAGACAGTGGACCCAAATACTCAAATTACCGAAGGAGAAGAATTACCAGCCAAGAATATTATATCCATTATAGTTATCCTTCAAATATGAAAGATAAATAAAAACTTTTGCAGACATAAGCTTAGGGAATTTATCACCAGAAAACTCCCACTGAAAGAAATATTCAAGGGGGTTTTTCAACCAGACACAAAAAACAAAATAAATCAAAACTACAAATAAAAGTTCCAAGATTACAATAACAACAAGGATAATCTGTGACAACAATAACATAAAAAGGGAGAGGATAAAGATCTGCAGTAGCAAAGGAGGATGGAGTGCAGAAGCACTCATAAGATAAAGGACTCTTGTGTATATGAACATTTTTCTCTTAACCTAATGGTAACTACCCACGATAAAGCTACTCCTGAAATACACAGCTTAAAAAAAAAAAAAAGAAATGGGAAAGACATATGGAATGCCACAAAAAAAAAAAGGAAAACAAAAACTGACAGAAACACAGAAGAACCAAACAAGATACAGAGCAACAGAAAGCAAAACATAAAATCCTTGTGTCAATAATTACCCTAAATGTAAATGGGTTGAACTCACCAATAAAGAGGCATAGAATAGCAGATTGGGTAAAAAAGCAAAACCCAACCATATACTGCCTTCAAGAGACACATCTAAGGTGCAAGGAGAAAGGTAGACTCAAAGTGAAAGGTTGGAAAATGATCTTCCAAGCAAATAATATCCAAAGAAAAGCAGGTGTAGCCATACTCATATCTGACAATGCTGACTTCAAAGACAACAAAGGTAACCAGAGATGAAGATGGATATTTCTTAATGATAAAGGGGACACTGTATCAAGAAGACATAACACTTCTTAATATATATGCACCAAACCAGGGAGTATCAAAATATATAAGACATCTATTAATTGATCTAAAAATAGAAGCAGACAAAAACACAATCATACTTGGAGAAGTCAACACACCACTGACAGTTTAGATAGAGAATCCAAACAGAAAAATCAATAAGGAAATATTATCCTTAAATGACACACTGGACTAAATGGATATAATAGACATTTATATATTTTCATCCCAAAATGTCAGATTATACATTCTCTTCTAGTGTGATTGGAACATTCTCAAGGATAGACCATATGTTGGGCCACAACACTAGCATCAACAAGTTCAGAAAGATTGAAATTATACCAAGCACATTTCTGATCATAAGACTTTGAAATTAGAATTCAACTGTTAAAAGAAGGTAAAGAAACACACAAAAATGTATAAATTAAACAACATACTTCTAAAAAATGGGTCAGAAAAGAAATAAAAGCAGAAATAAAAAGATATATATAGAAAAATGAAAATGACAGTGCAACATATCAAAACTTCTGGGATGCAGTGAAAGCAGTAATAAGAGGGAAGTTTATATTATTACAAGATCATATCAAGAAATAAGAGAGATCCCAAGTAAACAACCTCATATCATGTCTTATGGAACTAGAAAAAGAACCCAAAGTCAGCAGAAGAAAGGAAATAGTAAAAATTAGAGCAGAGCTAAATGAAACAGAGAACAACAACAAAAAACTATAGAAAAAATTAATACAACAAAGAGCTGGTTCTTTGAAAAGATTAATATTGACAAACCACTGGCTATACTCACTAAGGAAAAAAGAGGAAGGACTCATATAAATAAAATCTGAAACGAAAGAGGAGAAACTACCACAGACATCATAGATATACAAAAGACCACAGTAGAATATTATGAGAAATTATATGCAACCAAATTCAACCACCTAGAGGAAATGGATAAATTCCTAGAACTATGCAATCTTCTTAGACTGCGTCACAAAGAAGTGGAAAACCTTAATAGAGCTATAAGCAGGGAGGAAATAGAAACAAAAATCAAAAACCTCCCAAAAAACAAAAGCACAGGACCAGATGGCTACACTAGTGAATTCTACCATTCAAAGAAGATTTGGTATCTGTCTTTCTCAAAGTCTTCCAAAAATAGAAGCAGCAGCAGCTATACTCACTAACCTATTTTATGAGGCAACATAACCCTGATACCAAAACCTGGCAAGGAAAACACATACACAAAAGAAAAGTACAGATCAATATCTCTAATGAATACAGGTGCAAAAATCCTAAACCAAATACTAGCAAGTCAAATACAACAACATATTAAAAAATAATACATCATGATCAAGTGGGATTCATTCCAGGAGCACAGGATGGTTCAACGTACACGAATCAATCAACATAATACACCACATAAAACCAAAGAATAAAAATCATATGATCGTATTAATAGATGCAGAAAAGGCACTCGATAAGATACAACATCCTTTTATGTTTAAAGCACTCAATAAAATGGGTAAAAAGGAAAGTACCTCAACATAATAAAGGCCATATATGACAAACCAATAGCTAATACACTAAATACAGTGGTACCTTGAGATACAAACAGACCAACATACGAATTTTTTTTTTTTTTTTTTTTAAGATTCGAGCTATGACTTGGTCTGTATTTTTGTTCGAGATCCAAGCAAAATTCCAAGATACAAGTCGTGATTCGGGAAGCTGCTGCTAGTTGGTGCGTTGGCACATGGGTCCAATATCGGCAGTTTGATATACAAGTTGACCGACTTAAGGGCTCGGTTATAGAATGAATTAAATTCGTATCTCAAGGTACCACTGTAATGAAAAAAATGAAGGGTTTTCCTTTAAAATCAGGAACAAGACAAGGCTGCCCATTCTTTCCACTCTTACTCAACATAGTTCTGGAACTTTTAGCCAGAGCAGTCAGGCAAGAGAAAGAAATATAATATAAGGCATCCATATCAGGAAAGAAGAAGTAAAGGTATCACTTTTTGCAGATGACACAGTCCTGTATATAGAAAACTCCAAGATTCCACCAAAAAAAACTATTAGAAACAATAAACCAATACAGTAAAATCACAGGATACAAAATCAATATACAAAAGTCTATTGCTTTCCTATATGCCAATGATGAAACTTTGGAAAATGAACTAAAAAAACAAAAAACCAAACCAATTCCTTTTACAATTGCAACAAAAAATAAATAAAATACCTAGGAATAAACTTAACAAAGGATGTGAAAGACCTATATACTGAAAACTACAAAGCATTATTGAAAGAAATTGAAAAAGACATGCTGAAATGGAAAAATATTCCATGTTTATGGATTAGAAGAATCAACATTGTTAAATTAGCCATATAACGCAAAGCAACACCGAAGTACAAATTTACCCAAATACAAATTTAATGCAATCCCTACCAAACTCCCAACATCATTTTCTAAAGAAATAGAACTGAGAGGAGAAGAAAAAGAGAGAGAGAGAGAGAGAGAAAAGGGGAGGGGGAAGGGTGGAGAAGCAGATGGTCACTTTTCCTGTGTGCCCTGACTGAAATCAGACCTGGGACATCTGCATGCTAGACCAACACTCTACCAATGAGCCAATAGGCCAGGGCCATTTGGGGTTCATTTGATTACGGCAGCATGAGAAAACCCATTTTGACTGATATAAGACCTAACTTCACATTTCTCCTAAGAACCATGGCTTCTCTTCTATCTCTGCTTAATTACGAGCTCTGGACTAATTGTTAGTTTTTTGGACCCTGAATGCAGTAAGTCTTTAGCTTAAAGTGCTTAGAGCACAAGGGAGTTTGTTTTATTCATACTGGTATGTCTGGCACTTGACACATAGTAGGCAGTGTTTTAATTACTGTTTGACAGTTGAAAAATTGGATGATAATTGGAATTCCCTCCTATAGGGTACTGTTACGGTGAACACAGCATTTTCATAATTCATTATGTATGCCAGGGCATTAACCTTATGAATAATAAAGGTTGTTCAACATCTCTACTGAATTTCCATCCAAGTATTGAACATGCAAATAAGCTGTGGCCAGTTCTTTAGTCAAAATACAGAAATTAGTATGGATTTGGGTATCTCCCATGTAGTGGTATGGTAGGAAAAGGGATGTTTTATTATTACTTCTGCATTTGTAACATGCTGAGTATGTATTGAGTACTCCAGGCTCATTATAATGGAGTCAACAATTACACTTTGATTCTAGAACATATATATCAGTAAAGTGCTGAGATTAGAGAATACCTTATGCTTCCCGTAGAAGAATATGGAAGAAAAACAAGCTAGACTTGCCAGTTGAGTTTAATCCATTATCTAATTTAATCCTCACAATGATCCTGATAGATTATTTATGCTGATATTTTCTAATAGGGAAGCTATGGCTCAGAGAGGGGAAATCCTTTTCTCCAGGGTACACAGCTAGTAAAGGGTGGAACTGGGATTTAAAATACTGTCATTATTTTTTATGATTATAAAATTTGTAAAGGTTTATCCCTGCAATAAACCACATAGTATCTCAGTGTGATTGAGTATTTTAAATAACAATTTTCTAGTTTTCTGTACATAATATCTAATTATCTTTCATTTGTCATTTTAGAATTAGATTTATGTTAAATTATCTTAGAATCATTTGTTCGTGTGTGTGTGTGTGTGTGTGTGTGTGTGTGTGTGTGTGTGTATGTGTGTGTGTAAGGTCATTTCTTTTATCCTGGCATATTATTGATCAGTATTTCCCAAAGTTCGAACCTTGGAACACTAATTCTCTGAAACGTGTTTTATAGTGGCCAAATAAGTTTGGAAACCGCTTGTTTGACCAAATTCAAAATGTTTCATTATTTGAGTTTTTAGTATTTTAATATCTATTTTACATTTCCAAGGGAGGAATGTATAATGCAACATTTTCTAAACTTACTTGACCCTTTTTTCAGCTGAGCATCCTATTGGACCACTGTTTTCAGAACACACTATGGGTACTGTTTAAATGTCCAGAACATAAGTCTGTATAAAAAATAATCTTCTTTTTTGGGAAGTTCTACCTTAGGTCCAATCAGTCTTTCCTGATATTGTTCATATATTTACATTCTTATGGGGCAAAAGCATGCACATGATGAAAGCTGAATAGAAACCATAGAAACCATTGGGCTGTCTAGACAATCATTTCTTTAAAATAAATTTTTTTTTGTATTTTTCCGAAGCTGGAAACAGGGAGGCAGTCAGACAGACTCCCGCATGCGCCCGACCGGGATCCACCCGGCATGCCCACTGGGGGCGATGCTTTGCCCATCTTGGGGCATTGCTCTGCCGCAATCAGAGCCATTCTAGCGCCTGAGGCAGAGGCCGCAGAGCCATCCTCAGCGCTTGGGCAAACTTTGCTCCAGTGGAGCCCTGGCTGCAGGAGGGGAAGAGAGAGACAGAGAGGAAGGAGAGGGGGAGGGGTGGAGAAGTACATGGGTGCCTCTCCTGTGTGCCCTGGCCGGGAATTGAACCTGGGACTCCCGCACGCCAGGCCGACTCTCTACCAACTGGCCAGGGCCAAAAGAAATTTTTTTTCTTTTTATTGAATTTGACAATCATTTCTTGACTATCGGATACTAACTCAATAGTAAAGAGGAGAGCATCCAATAGTAATGGGAATGATATAAAATATTGTCCCTCATTCTCATGAGTAGTTTTAGCTTTCCCCCTCTGATAAAGACCAAACAAAATATGGTTGATACATTGCAAAGACATAGGTGTCCAATGTTTTTATTGCCTTTGCCTGCCACACAGGAACCAATGGGCAGGAGGAGGTTGGAGAGGCAGAAAAGGAAGAAGGCAGCGAGGTCAGGAATCTATGGTTGAAATTAAGAGACGCTGGCTGAATTCTGAGTAGTTGTTAAGATGAAGATACTTAGGCATTAGCAAAAAGTTGTTCCCAATCACTGTATGACGGTGACAACAAAGCCTTTTGGAAAATTTGACTCTAGTTAGAAATGAGGACAAATATTGGCAAGAAAATGTTTTTCTAGGTAATTCCTGGTCTGGTTCAGCGGACCCTGGATAACTGAGAATCGAGGGCGTCCTGCACTGGGGGGGATGTGGAAGGCCCTTTCTGAGTTAAAGTTTTCCTAGAGATGTGGAAACGAGATCCCCCTGGGGTTTCCTTCTCAAGCTTCTTCCCTGCCTATTTGCCTCTCCTAATGAACCATTCATTAGAAGGACATTATTTTCTTGCAAACACTTGTCCTCCTTCCTAGCTATAGCCGAAATTTCTGGAGGGCTTTGTTGTCATAGTTCTCCGGTTATTGGGAACGACGTTTTGCTAATGCTAAGTATGATATTTTCATACCTAGTCAAAACTCAGCATCTCTTTGTTTCAGCGGTAGATGTCTCAGCTCACTGGCCCAGCAGTGCCCTGAGTCTAGAGTGCCACGTAGTTGGCCATCTGATGGGTGAAAGAGCATGGAAAATGAAAACTTTATGGAGGCTTTAATTCTCCAAATAAAACTAAGTGCCTGCTCCACGAATCATTACCCAGATCAGAAACCTGACCCTGTCCCACTAGAGCCGCCCAAGTAGAAAAGGAGCTTTCAGAGGCTCCTTGCAGAGCTTCTGGGTAGAGTTGGCTGGGTCTGTGTTAGGCATGTTCACTCTACTTTCTCTTGAGCAGTAGTGGTGCAGGGGAAGATGAAAATTCAGGGTGAGATGAAGGCCCAGGGCCCCATCCTGAGGTCAGGATGGGAGGCAAAAATGAGGTATGGCAAGAAGACTGGACTTGGAGACAGAAAACGTAGGCTGGCATCTTGATTCTGTCTTTGCCTAGCACTGTGACCTTGGGCAAGTCACTTGCCTTTCTTTGGCGGTAATTGCCAAAAGGAGGATGGAAAAGAGAGATTGGATGTGGAATTGCATGTAAACTTTACAGTGAGTATACACAAAGGTTTAACTATTATTATTGCTGTTATAAACAGTGGTGCTGCCCCCGGGACACCCACAGGATTTCCCTTGGAGGTGAAACGTTTTAGGGTGACTATCCCAAAGGCCCAGCACACGGAGGAGTTTCATGAAGGGACGGGAACTAACGGCAGCTGCTGTTTCTCTTGTGCTTATTTTCGAACTGTTTCCCTGTCAAGAGAGCGTGAGGGACAAAGGGAGGAAAGGAGGAAGGAGAGGGAAGTCTCTTCTGAAGGGTTAAAGCGAGATAGTGCAGTAAAGTGATTCCAGATGTCCAAATATTAATATCTCTCTCTCCCTGATGAATGAGAAGGTATGACCCAGTTAGGAAACTGCTAAAATTACCGGCGCCACCGAGACCTCAGTCGATGGCCCAGCGCAGATTCTTATCCTTACCCCGGCAACTGAAGTGCTGGTGGAGAGCTCGGACCTGCTGCAGCAGGCCTTCCAAAACCTCGCTCTGTCCCTTGTGTCTGGGCTCTCTGTCGTCATAGTCTTTCCAGTCTATTGAACAAAAGAAACAAACAGAGTGAGATCTGAAAGCAGGGGAGGCCTCTCCCTGGCCCTGCCCCGGAGGCCAGGCTTTGCTCACACTACCCACAGACTCCGTGGATGGGCACCCAGCACCCACACAGCCGGCGAGCGGAGCCAAGGGGTTGGACGCCGCCATTGTTCGGGGCCCTGTGCAAAACAGTAATTGTGGTTGGTTTCTTCTGTTGGGCAGTTTCAGGGCAAGAGAAAACGGTAACGGAAAGCCAAGAGAAAACGGGAGATTGGGGAGTCCAATTTTCCCTCTCTCAGAAACTTGTTCTGCTTTTCAGCGCCCAGCGCCCGAACCAGTCCCCTGCCACCCTCTCCACTCAGCACCCCCCGCGTGTCAACCGGATTGCCACCGTAGGAAAGAAGGGGGTGGGCATGTGCAGACTAGATGAAATCCACAGGCCCAATGCTTTTATTGTAGGTTTCACACTTTTGGCCAAATTGACATTTCTTTCCAAGGAAAGAGCCCACATCAGATGCCAAGAAATGGAAATCTACATTTTGCTCTAATGAATGTCTGCTTTGGTTAGCTGGCACGCAACCCCCGCATGCTCCCAGCCACCAACCACCCTGTCTGCTCCGTCTCTAAATATACAGTATTAGCTTACATGGCAAATTTAAATTGCAATACCCACTGAGATTTTCCTCCCCCTTCTATTTTCATTCCATTTGGCAATAATGATATCAAGAGTAATAACCCGTACGGGACTAATGTCAAGACAGTAATTCTGCTGTCTCCAACTCCGTTTTTTGGTGTGTTTTTTTTTGTTTTTGTTTTTTTCTAAAGTGGGTCAGTCAGTCATTTCATACTTCATCCCTTCTTCCCTCGATTTTCATCCCTCAGTCTTACTTTCTGAACCTTTCAAAACACAACAATTTAAGGTGCTTCTTGGTTCAAATGCTTTTTCTAAAAATGCTGGACATTTTTCTTCCCCTGGAAAAGTCAGTTCGTTCACGAATGGATTGGAGGCTTAAGTTCTAGTTAAATGATTTTCAAATTCCCTTGTGCCCCCCTCCCTCCAGATTTATTTTAAAATATGGAAACTCCCTTGTTTAGGTGCCATGACAGTTTAAGTTAGGTCCCGTCTTCCACGCTGGTCCCTGCGGGGCCAAGGAGCACAGCCCGTCAGAAGGAAGGCTCGCCGGTCCCGGAGGCGGGTAAACCGGGTGGAATCTCCCGATTCCAAGCGCAGCTGTTTGCACTGACAGGGTCTCTGCTCCGTAACATGAGAAGAGAGCGTAGGGTCCACCTTGCAGTAGTTTGGTGAGGATTGAATGAGAGCCCTGGACCCGTCTCCGTTTCACCCCTCAGAAGACACATACCCGTTAGTTCGGGCTCCATACTCCTTAGCTGGCGGGTGGCATGGCCAGGTCTCTAACACAGCGTATGACTCTTCGCGTCCTGCTCATTTCCTTCAACCACAGTGTTTTCTATTGGGAAGGAAGGCCAGAGCTCGGTGGCCCCTGGGTGGTGTGGGGAAGCTGTGGTGAACCCCAGGGACGGGACTGGCACGGCTGCCTCCTGCATACTGTTCCCTGCGGGCAGGAATGGAGACGCCACTTCTCTTTGCCTCAGGCTTCTTCTGTGTCCAGTGAGTGAGTTCTTGAACTTCTTTTTAGCTTATCTGAGGTTTCAAAGACTTGTTAAGAAAAGCACCCTTGTGGGCACAGAGGAGAGATGCTCACTAAATACCGTTGAGGCACTGTGACTAGTGGCGTAAGGGTGCTCAGACAGGACAGACTAGGAAAGGGCTTTCATTGGGGAATTTGGAAATAACTGAATGTTAAGTGGCCCTTGGATTATCTGCAGTGTCCCTGGTGGCTGGGCACCGTGGGAATAGACGTTGTTCTCATGGATTCCCTAAGGACGTTATGAGTTTGTTCCCCTTGTTGGATAACTATGTCTGAAGTCGAGCGATGCTGTTTGCCCGAGTCAGACTCCTGGGTGGCTGACCGACTACCTGGCCCTGGACACGCTAACGAGCGTTGATACTACCGTCAGTGCATGGGGAGACGAGAGGGACCCGGCTCCCTCGGCTGAGCCCTGTGACATCAGAGGCGAGCCCAAGCCGATGACTTTATAATACGTTAGAAAATTGCTAATGAGAAATTGCAGGCCGAGTGAGCACCAGACACGATGCCAAGGTTTTTGGAAAGAATGAGTTTTTCTCATAGATGTTTGGAAGGTTCTGACGACTACATAAAATAGGAGACTTTAGGGATGAGGGAGAAAATTGAAAATATATTAAGAAATCAGGAACCTGACAGGAATCAGCTTCATGTGGTAGGAAAAGAGCAGACTGCCACATAATACAGTTCACTGTTCTGGTGAGGAGACACTTCGGTTGCGACACAATGCAGAGCTTACATTTGCCGGTGATATCGGGGCTTTCTTGATCGTAACTCAGACGAGCCTGTCTGGGTCCTTTTCTCTTATTATGTACCATACCGTATAACATAAGTCTATAAAAACACATTAAGGCCTTTTGTAAAAATATTTAAAAAAATGTTTTATAGCTTACTGGAACATATTACCTGCTTTCCAGTTATTCTGTCATGTTAGAATACATTGTCTTCTAGTAAATATTTGAAGGTTACATCACAATGTCGTCCTCTGTTTGTAAACAGAACCGGGGTGTTTTTATAGTGTTCTTTCCAAGTGACATGGGGTGTCTGCAGCAACTGTAAGGGCACGTTGCCTCTCGGCTCTTGGTCAGATACCCTCCCAGCCCGTTGGCTGTTTTAGAAAGCCCTGCCATTTTGTTATGTTAATTACGAAGTAGTGAGCGACTCCTCCCGTCTTGGAGGGAGCTCTTCCAATGGGCTGTGAAGGCGAGTGTCTGAGTAGAATCTGTCTGTAGCACCAGACCCTCCGGTGTTTATAAATGCACCCATACACAGGTCAGAACTTGCATGGGGTGTGCGTCTGGAGTGGGTTCCTCCCTGGACTACCTTCAGGGGAGCTGAGTCTAGAGTTTTTTTTCTTTTTTCTTTTCTTTTCTGTCTCTTCTAACCCTTTATCTCCAATAATATACCCTCCACCACTTTTATTTTCTTCCTGGACAGAGATTGGTTCTCTTAGTATCTTAATGTTGCAATATTCTCAAGTTTTGAGAATATTTCTGACAGGTCTCCAGTGAGAAAGGTATCCTAGTAAGACTAGGATAACGAAACCCTAAATGCGAGGAGAGGCAGGAGCCTGAGAAATCTTTGGTGTCAGTGGTCCAAGGCTCTGCAGGACCCGGGTGAGCTGTCTGAATCTGCCAGCGGTGGGAGTCAGGCATGGCTGACTGGCTCTCAGCCTGCTTGTCTGCTGGAGAGAGGGGCGCTTGTTACCCCAGCTCTCGATAGCAGGTCTTGAGCAGTCTGGGCTTGAATCCTGGATTAGCCTCATGCCTGCGTTATTACCTCGGGCAGGGCAGCATTCTTTCTGAATCCCAAATTTCCTTATTATTAGAGGAGGAAGAGGAGGATGGTTTGGACTTGACTTCAGTGCTTGCTAGCTTGGTGCTCTATGTAGGTAGGTATGTGCCTCTATGTTCATAGTTATCTCATCAGTAAAGTGGGTCTAAGAAGAAAATCCACCTCAATAGGTTTGTTAGGAAGATTCATTTTGTTACTCTGAAAAGTTCTTAGGTGAACGCACAGCACATGCGTCTTATGAATGTTAGCTCTGATGTTCCCGGTGATGCTGTTGATGGTGATGCTGTTTGTCCAGGAGACGGGAGCAGTGATGACTGACAGTTGGGAGGGTTAAGTGAGCCACTGAATGTGAATGCCCATAACATACCACCGATTCTTCACTGGTCCTGGGTAAAGGGTTGTTATAAAGCCGGGAAAATACACAAACATAGAAAAGGAAACTCATACCCTAACTATCCACTATTAAACTTGGATAGTTCTACGCAGACATGCCTATCTAATTATAGTCAAACTCGCAGTTTCAATGTTATATAGAAACATTTGCATTTTTTTAAACATGAAGTTTATACTGCAAGAATTTCTTCGATATACTGAATGATTTTTTAAAACACCATTTCTGAGTGGTTACATTTTGTTCGATGGTATAGAGACTCTCCTGTACTTTATTTAACCACTGAGTTAATTTTGAATATTTTTTCTCTCCACTGCCCATGATATTACACTATATCAATATATTGCTGCACTGCACATCTGTGTCCATATTTGTTTGTCTGTATCTGTTTTCTTAGGTTAGATTCCTATATGTATAATTATGGAATAGAAGAAAAATGAATGTTCTTAGAGTAGTGGATATAGATGGCACACAGGAGAAGTGACCTGTGTTGAAGGTACACAGGAGAACTATCTGCTTCTCCACCTATCCCTCTCCCCCTTCTCTCTCTCTTTCTCTCTTTCTTTCCCACAGCCATGGCTCCATTGGCTCTAGTACATTGGCCCCAGGCACTAGGGATGGCTCTGTGGAGCCTCTGCCTCAGGTGCTAAAAATAGCTCAGTTGCAAGCATGGCCCCAGGTGGGCAAAAAGGATGTAGCATCCTTATAATATGCTCACAAGAAGCATATTATATCATTTTTAACTATCACATTAATGATGATCTAAAAAGAAATTACAATACAATTTAGAGCAGTAGACTCCTTGATGCAGGGAAAATCTATCATATGGTATGTTTGGGGATTTTTTTTCTGCTTAATTAAATTTTCCGGTTAATAGAGGGTTACCAAATATATTAGGGCATCAATTATTAGTCTTCAAATAATTAGAAGAGGCTTTTCTGCCACCAGTATACATGTAATAGGTTCTATTTGTGGCAGAGTATGGCAGAGTGCCTGCTAGGAAGAAAGCTTTTCCTTTGACAGCATGTAAGACGTGTAGACTCCTGTTGAGGAAGGGGTGGTGAGAGCTAAAACGGACGGTACGTCCCTGGGCCAGCCCCACGAAAGCCCTGCGTAAGGATGTGAGCAGACCCAATCTACAGCTGCTGACTCGACACTCAGGGAGTTTAAGCAAGTGTTGAAGGCCGTACAGCTAATAAAAAGTATAATGGCTATCAAATTTGGTTTCGCTGGTTACAAATTCTCTCTCCTTCCATTCCACTGAGTTGCTCCCCGGGGAACATCTGCAGAGGGGTCGTTCATTATGTGGCCCAGATGCTGCCCTGCGCTCGTCTTGACCAGTGGGGAGAGGACACAGATGGCAGGCGCGTCCCGCGGATGGAGCTGGGGCTTGTTCCCAGCCTTGAGGGAGCTCACAGCCACCACTTACTAGAAGGAGAGGCACAGGCTGGCGTCGTGGTCTGAGCAGGTCCCCATCCTTTCATGTTATAAGCCGAGACTCGAACAAAATACTGCTGGCCCTGCGAAGTATCAAAATAGAGAGAAGAATGCGTCAGGAATTCCAGTGAGTCACTCTTACCCCAGAAGCAGATTCCTGTGTCTGATGAACTCATTTATCCCTTAGGCACGAACTACCCCACGCCCCATACTTTAGCTTCCTAGCTTTCATGACTATTATGTTTGCATATAATAATAAATATGTTGGGGATGCTCTTTTGATTTCTTTGTGCTTTCTTCCCCCCCCCCCCCAATATAGAATATCATCATTATTTTTTTCTGGCCTTTCTAAAACACACACACACACACACACACACACACACATATATATATATATATACCATTTTTAAAAAGTGGTGCCCTAGGCAGTTGGCTCAGTGGTAGAGCACAGCTCAGTGTGTGGATGTCCCAGGTTTGATTTCCAGTCAGTCACACAGGAGAAGTGACCACCTGTTTCTCCACCCCTCCTACAACCCCCTCTCTCTTTCTCTTTCTTTCCCATGGCCATCGCTCCATTGGTTCGAGCACATCAGCCCTGGGCACTGAGAATGGCTCTGTGGAGCCTCTGCCTCAGGTGCTGAAAATAGCTCAGTTACAAGCATGGCCCCAGATGGGCAGAGCATCGGCCCCAGATGGGGGTTGCCAGGTAGATCTCAGTCAGGGGACATGTGGGAGTCTATCTCTCCTCCTCTCACTTAGAAAAAGAAGATAAAAAAGTCACAGTTCTATAAGGTTTCCCCCAAAAAGAACAATTACTTATCCTCCCCTCTTTTTCCTTATCTTTTCTCTAGAGACAAGCACCATCCCGGTTTTTAGCTGATGAACTTGCTTAATAAAATTACCACGTTATCATGAATGTCTTTTCAGATTAGTAATGAGAAGTCTGCTTCATTCGTTCGGGGCTGTGTAGTACTCCACAGCGGGGCAGATATAGTCGTGCATTTAACCTTCCCTGGTGCCCACTTACACTGTTCTGACACTTTGGTCCCAATAAATAATGCTGCAATAAAGATGGCTTATACCCTCTAATGTCTTATGGCATTATGCATCAAGGAGTGACTTTTGTCTGCTTTTATAATGTTTTCAAGTGTTTTGAATAGTTTTATGTTTTTGCTTTGTGGACTTTTCCCTTTGTCCTGGTGAACCCACACGGGCGTTTTGGAAGCCAGCCATGGATGAAACATTGCTTGCAAAAATTGGAAAATGGTGTCTGAAGTTAAAAAAAAAAAAAAAAAAAAGGTAATCTTTGCAGAGAGCCTTTGCTAGGGGTTTAATAATATTGGCCTTACCATATTATTAAGTTAAATTATTTTAACATTAAAAATGGATTTTTATTAAAAAATGGGTTTCTCCGTACGTCCATGTTATGGGGATTCTGCAGAGTGTAAATCTACTTCTAGGCTTTTATGTGATTAGGATACTGTCTGCGTCGTTCTCCCTGGACGGCCAAGTGGAAAAACTTAATTCCTATAAAAATTAGTTCAAATATTAGAGAAACTCTCTATGGAGAGTTTTCCATTTTTATCACCATATCGCTTTTTCTCCTCAAGCAGTGGGCATTCCCGAGGGCTCTCCGAGGGCCCTCTCCCGACAGGAGAGCTTCAGGGTGGGAGTCGGTGTTCGGCAGATAGCATCGCCGGGGCCCACCCACTCCGGGCTTTGTTTGTTCTGGTAATCCACAGTTTCGGAGTCTGGTGTAGACGTGTGATTAGAACTAAAAGTCAAGTTTCTGTGGTGGCGACCCAACCGCCAAGAATTCTATTAGAAATAAGCTGCTGCAAACTTGGAGGGATGCCATCTAATGCAGATTTTTAATGCTGGGTTTCAGGATTATACTTTATACATAACTATTTTAATCGACTGACCTTTTAGGAAAACAATAATAATAATAACAACGAAATTCTCCCTTTACCTCTCACACGGGAAGGTCCTAAGCTATTCATTATTTGAATTGGGCCCCCAAAATAAAAAAAGGTACAGATTGGATTTAAGTTTACTTAAACATGTTTTTTTTTTTTTTCTTTTCAAAGAAAATGACTTAGATGATTCAATTTTTGCTGTATTTTAATTGTCTGAGGAAATCTAGGGTTTGTTCCAGTCTAAACTGATAGGCTAGGTGTTTTTATATTTTGCATTTCGTGTGCTTACATGGTTTATAGTTCTATAAATAATTACTGTTTAGATTGGTTAAACAAACAAGCACAGTGTGTTCCCGCTTTTCACTCACAGTTTAAACTGGTTCAGGTTACTGAGAAATAGAGCACCACCATATATAGTTTCTTTTCTGTGAAAGCAGATTTAGACAGATTTTTTTTTTTCTTTTTTAATCAAGGGAAAAGGATTTCTCTCAGGAAATTGTGTGACTCCAATTGATGACTGATCTCAGCCAGGCTGTGGGGCTGAGGGTTAGATGAGGCTGTTATTTTTACCAGCAGACAGGGAGTCAGAATTGGATCTCTCAGAGCCTTTGATCCCCCCGGCCGATTAGACTGGGATCCAGAAAGCAGCAGCTTTCGGGGCTTCCGGGAGGCCAGTCTTCTTCTGATCTCCGTAGAACATGGCAGCTTACAAAGTGGTTCATACTGTCTGCTCACTCCTCCATGGGCTTCGGACCACGGATACCAGACATAGCACACTTAGCGAGTAGCAGTTGCCGCCGGAGGACTGGGTGGTTGGCAGTGGCTCCCAGACTAGGCATTTGCTACCCAAATCCCAGCACAGATATCAGGGGCGGGGGAATGGGAGGTCTAAGGATCTGGCATGTACCGTGGTAAGCCCTGTAATCGTGCATCTCAAGGTCTGCAGGTTTTCCATGATGATTTCTCCAGCCAAAGGACAAAAGTCTTTAGACATGCTCCATTCCACTGGATAAGAGAGGGGAAAGAAGGAGGGAGGGAGGGAGGGAGAGAGAGAGAGAGAGAGAGAGAGAGAGAGAGAGAGAGAGAGCATGAATGAAATTGTCATCAAAAAGCGTCATAGACACTCTAGTATACTCTCTCCAAAATAGTGAGTTTACCCTCTTTTTCCTATACCGACACATCTAACATTCTCCTTGACATAAGTTAGTGTCCAAGTTCACAATTATTATTATTATTATTATTATTATTATTTTTGTATTTTTCTGAAGCTGGAAACGGGGATAGACAGTCAGACAGACTCCCGCATGCACCCGACCAGGATCCACCCGGCACACCCACCAGGGGTGACGCTCTGCCCACCAGGGGGAGATGCTCTGCCCCTCCGGGGCGTCGCTCTGCTGCGACCAGAGCCACTCCAGCGCCTGGGGCAGAGGCCAAGGAGCCATCCCCAGCGCCCAGGCCATCTTTGCTCCAATGGAGCCTTGGCTGTGGAAGGGGAAGAGAGAGACAGAGAGGAAGGAGAGGGGAAGGGGTGGAGAAGCAGATGGGCGCCTCTCCTGTGTGCCCTGGCCGGGAATCGAACCCGGGACTTCTGCACGCCAGGCCGACGCTCTACCACTGAGCCAACCGGCCAGGGCTACAATTATTTTTTAAAATGAGAGCAAAACATGTAATTATTCAACAGTGATTAATATCCCTTAAATGTTTGGATGTGTGTGTATGTGTGTAGACACACACATGCTCAGGCACATTATTACATATAAAATTTATTGTATATAGCAGATTAATTATTACGCATGCGAAGTGAAGGGTTTGTTAGAACATTACATTCTATGCACTCCCCAAGTGACACGTATTTCACTCTTCAACTGAAAATGCTATTGCAAGGTCCAGTTGACATTCTCATTCCAAATAAAGAAGGCTTCTTTCATTTCTTTGCACAAAATCTGACAGCTCCTGCTTCTGGAATCGTTCTCTTCCTTTAGTGTCTCAGACGTCACTCCCTGGCTCTCCGGCTTCCTGACGTCACCTCCCAGGCTTTTTTTGTTGACTTGTCTTCTGCCCAAGAGTTCGGGATTTGTGACCGACCTCTTCACCGCTCCCCCAGCCCCCCGACACCCCGAAAGTGGGCATTCATTCAAAGTTAAATTGAACACCCCAATTCTAACAACACCCCATTCAACTGTGAGACTGCGTTCTTGCATAACAGTTTTCACTGGCTGGAAAAAACCCCACCACCACCACGATCAGGAAAGATCAATTTTGCATCATTGGTAAAAAGCATTTTAAGTGAGAGTTTACCTGTGGCAGGAATTCAGGCAATCCTGCACGAGGCGGAAGCTTAAGTCACACGGAAGACTAGGCCTGTACGTTTCTCACCCTCGCGATGACAAGCTACAGAGCTGAAGGGTTAAATTCTATTTTCTATGACTTCAAAACTGAGCCAGGCCGCCCCTAAATTCGGCTGCCCTGGAGTCACAGAACGCTTCTGCTTCAGAGCTGCCCCTCCATCCTCCGCCTCTCCTCATTATTCTCCTGGGGACTGGCCTCTCTTCAGTCTCTCGGAATTGCTCCGTTCCAGTGTCGCAAAGCCTCGTCTCGGGAAGTCCCGGCCCATTGGCCTGCCCTAGTTTTTCGCAACCTTCTTGCCCCTCGGTTTTACTTGCACCGTCCCTTCTGCTTCTCCTACCTCCTGACCACCCCCTTCCAGGCTTTCCCTCGTTCCCCTCTTTCTTCTTCCTTTGATGGGATGTTTCTTGGGGGTTTGGCTTTTTTTTTTTTTTTTTTTTTTTTTTTTTTTTTTTAACTCATGCTTGCCACAGGGAGTGACCTTACCCACTTTTATGGCTCCAACTATGACGGTTGAAGCTGTAGTTCTAGGTATAGCTTCTTTCTGGAGCTTTAACCGCCTCCCATCAATCTCCACTTCACCCGGGCATTCCCTAAGGGCTGGTCCTGGCCAAAGGATGTTACTCTGCTAGTCTTCTCAGTTGTAGTTCCTGACATGGACACATATCCACTCCCCCGACCCTGAATCTCGTAGCATGCTTGTCTCCTCTTTCCCCCCAGTTCCTCACAATGAGTTGATTACTCAACCCGGTAGGTTCTACTTTCAAAATGCTTCCCATAAGCTCCCCTCTCCCCTCACATGGAAAGTAGTCTACAACACGAGCACTGGCTCTGCAGGTGACGGAAAGTGCTCTACGGCACGAGCATTGGCTCTGCAGGTGACAGAAAGTGCTCTACAACACGAGCATTGGCTCTGCAGGTGAATTTCATAGGCCTGATAGATCAGCTGATCAGCTCTCCGGCTTCATGTTTCTGTTCTCCTTCTCATCCTAATCCTCTTAACAATAGCCTGAATTACAGTTTTAAAAATACAGCCCTATTGGCCCTGGCTGGTTGGCTCAGTGGTAGAGCATTGGCCTGGCGTGCAGGAGTCCCGGGTTCGATTCCCGGCCAGGGCACACAGGAGAAGCGCCCATCTGCTTCTCCACCCCTCCCCCTCTCCTTCCTCTCTGTCTCTCTCTTCCCCTCCTGCAGCCAAGGCTCCATTGGAGCAAAGTTGGCCCAGGCGCTGGGGATGGCTCTATAGCCTCTGCCTCAGGTGCTAGAATGGCTCTGGTTGCAACAGAGCAACAGAGCAACACCCCAAATGGGCAGAGCATTGCCCCCTGGTGGGCATGCCGGGTGGATCCCGGTTGGGTGCATGTGGGAGTCTGTCTGACTGCCTCCCCGTTTCTAACTTCAGAAAAATACAAAAAAAAAAAATACAGCCCTATTTATTTTATTCCTCCACTTAAAGTCTTTCATAGTGCTTTCAGAATAAAATGAATTGACACCTTCATAATTTGGTCCCAACCCTACCCTGATCTCCTCACCTCCCTCCATTTCCCAAAACCAAGTCCTTGTTAGGCAAGTCCCTGTTACCTGATCATTGTGAGTTCTTTTCTGTCTCTGTCTTTTGCTTGCCTTCCAACCTTTGCTTGATGAAACCCTGCTAATCCTTTAAGACCGAGCAAAGGCAACTCAAAATTCCTCAGGAGTAAACACACCTGTTTTTGCGCTCCTAAAGCTCTTCATTCATATAAAACAACATTTATTAAACACATATTATGCTTTCTTGCATGTGTCTGTCTTAATAATAGATCGTGAGAAACTTCAGAATAGGAGCTGTGTGCATGGTGCATAGAAGGTGCTTGCTGAAATTTCACACACACACACACACACACACACACACACACACACACACACAGAATTGACGTTTTTTTCCCAACATAAAAATATTTTCTTCCATGTGCATTTTCTCCTTCTTTAGTCTGTTGCCCTTTGAACATCTCCAGCATATTATAAAATCCAATTAGAATCAATGATCACAGTCATGATACATCAACTCTCAAATCAAGTCTCTACCTCTTTGTAAATGTGTATTCTAAAAGATATATACATATGTTTACAAATATATCTTATATATGTATGTGTGTAAAATTCTTTTTCAAAATATTTTATTCTGCTTATTATGAACTACTAGTTCTCGAAGAAGTCGTCTCTGAAAGTCAAATTAGAGAGGGTTTGTATAATTAGAGAATAATCTTGTGTATCATTTTTATTAAAGAAAAAAGGGAATCATTGAGGAAGTTACCACAAACAAAACAGAATGAATATCAGTAGCAAATGTGTAAAGACATCTAGAAAGAGGAAAGAAAATTCTGGAAACAGTAATAACCTGGATTGCCATTGAGACATGTGTGACCTGCTGACATCAGGAAGCTCCAGGTTCAAGGCTGAGAATTACAGGCCTGTGATTCCAGGCTGGGGCACCAGGGTGACGTTTCAGAGGAAGAGTTAGGGAGCAGGGCGGTGGTGGGATTCAGCTGGGTCGCTCCACTTCAGCAGAACCGATACCTAATATTTTGTGGAGTATGGCAAACTCGTTGTTAAAATGGTCTTGTAATCAAGGTTCTCTCTAAGGTGAGCACCTGGGCAGCTGCCCAATGTGGAAACCACAAATTTACATTGCTTACTCTTTTTTAACATTTATCTGTGCAACAGTGTATTCTAAGCACCAGTAGTCATGTTCATTCCATCCATAGGTGAAAAAGATTGCAAGTGAGGACGCCAATCAAGAAGCAATACGGGGCCTGGCAGGTTGGCTCAGTGGTAGAGCGTCGGCCTGGCGTGCAGGAGTCCCGGGTTCGATTCCCGGCCAGGGCACACAGGAGAAGCGCCCATCTGCTTCTCCACCCCTCCCCCTCTCCTTCCTCTCTCTCTCTTCCCCTCCTGGCAGCCAAGGCTCCATTGGAGCAAAGTTGGCCCGGGCGCTGAGGATGGCTCTGTGGCCTCTGCCTCAGGCGCTAGAATGGCTCTGGTTGCGGCAGAGCTACACCCCAGATGGGCAAAGCATCGCCCCCTGGTGGGCGTGCCAGGTGGATCCCGGTCGGGCACATGCGGGAGTCTGTCTGACTGCCTCCCCGCTTCCAACTTCAGAAAAATACAAAAAAAAAAAGAAAAAAAGAAGCAATACGGAAATATCTTAAATAACACTTTTATTGTTTTTGTCAGGTATTATTTAATATTTTTTATTAATATTTTAAAACTCTTATAACAATCTAGTTTTGTCTACCTCTTTTATTGTTCTTAAGTATTAAACATATGAAATAATAAACTACCTTTCAGTATATATATGTATTTATACTTAAAATGGTTGTTAGGGAAGAGAACTGTTCGTTACAGTATTTGAATCCCACCACTGGATCAGGGGGAACAAAACCAGATTAACTGGCAAGTAATTAATGAAAAGTTGTTTAAAGATGTACTCTTTACACCTTCTGAAAAAATACAATTTATTTTTGAATAAAAATTGTTCATGTTCTATTGTGTGTGTGTGTGTGTGTGTGACAGAGATAGAGAGAGTCAGAGAGAGGGACAGACAGACAGGAAGGAAGAGAAATGAGAAGTATCAATTCTTCGTTGCGGCACCTTAGTTGTTCACTGATTGCTTTCTCATACGTGCCTTGACCAGGGGGCTACAGCAGACTGAGTGACCCCTTGCTCAAGCCAGTGACCTTGGGCTCAAGATGGTGAGCCTTGCTCAAACTTGATGAGCCCGCGCTCAAGCTGGCGACCTCGGGGTCTCGAACCTGGGTCCTCCGCATCCCAGTCCGACGCTCTATCCACTGCGCCACCGCCTGGTCAGGTGTTCATGTTCTATTGAAATATGTTTTTTAAAGCATGTTTCAGGAGGAAAAGAGGGTCTGGCTTCTTGAAAAACAAAACAAAAACATAGGAGGTGGGGGTCCTAAGAATTTAAGTCAAATTAGATCTCACAACAGTGGTTTTCAACCCTTTTACACTTGCAGACCAGTGACCTAGCTGGCTGGAAATGGAAACACTTAACGAATAAAGTTTTATCTTACGTGCGGAACAGCGCAACATGGTACAAGCTGGTGCTTGATTTCTGAATTCCACATGTACAATGCATCGAATACTATATACATTTTTCCGTATGTTTTTTGTCTATTGAACATGATTTGTATGTAAATGCTCTGCACAGTGCAGAAGGTTGTTCAAACAAGCCTACAAGTTTCAAAGCTATCTAAGACAACCTCAGTAGTATTTTCATCGGTGATACGGGCTGAGAAGTGAATTTGACTAAGATCACTGGGTCTAGAATTTTCATACAACATCAGCATGGTTAACTCTTGAGAACCAGCACAAAATTTCTGGCAGTCTGACACCGGTCTGCAGACCCACGGTTGAAAAACGCTGTCTCAACATATGTGGGTTTCAAAGGGGGAAGAGACTAGGAAAAGAGAAGATTCACATGGAAGGAAACAAGGTTCTCCATGTTGGAATGGCTAACCTATTCTGGGGCAACCAAGAGCCATGTTCCTCTGGGAACTTCCCTGGGTTGGTGGGCTCTTCTGACATGTAAACAGGAGCTTCTGGTAATTTAAGGGGTGAGACAGGCAAACAGAGTAAGCACGAGTCACTCTGAGAGCCAACTGGGAATTCTAAGAAGGCAAGTTAGCATGGTTTCTCTGAAATGTTACATGTAGGTATTTTAAAGACCCGATATTAAAACCATGAGAAAATCACATATAAGCCTGCTTTAAATCCCTGAAGGGCTGGAGCCATGTATATGAAGTTTAAAACTACACAAGACTTATAATTTTAAGATAAAGATCAGGCAACTGTTTCTACTTAGGTCCGGGAAATAGAAGCAGGGTTTAATCTTGCGATGGCTCATAGAAGGTGAACATTAGCAAGAAAGGTCCCAGACAAAACCTAGTGTTAGTGGTTCTTAAAAATTGGCTCTGGCTGAAACTGTGATTCACTATATTTAAGTCAAATAACAATGAATATTTCAAATGTGACACTTTGTTATTTTTAACAAATATTTCATTTTTATCTATACTTTAGACATGTAGAATCATTCAGGCAGGAGAGTTCGAGCTGAACACAACCATTTTCCTGAAGTCAGCTATATAACCCAAAGGCTGAATCCACTGGCTGGGTGGCTCAGTGGATAAAACTTTGACCTTTGGTGCACCAGAGGTCATGGGTTCAACCCCTGGTTGGGGCACATATGAGAAGCAATCAGTAAGCACACAACTAAGTGAAACAATGGTTTGATGCTTCTCTCTCTTCTTCTCTTCCTCTCATCAATGGAAAAATTAAAAACATAAATCCTGAAGATCCGGCCTTGTCCCCTAATGTCTTTCATGTGAGGAAAACTGTCACAGAACCAGTGAGAAAGGCAGACAACTCCTGACTACAGGTATTAGGGTGGATAAGCTGAGAACATAGCCCAAAGCACAGGCAGACATCGAGCCTCAGTTGCGGACTGTGTGATTAACACACCCTGCATTGGCTGACAACACCTGTAAGATTCCAGGCCAGTTTTTGAGATGGGAAAACTATTATATATAGACCAAAGGCATAAAGAAAACAACACTGCAACAATGTCCAGTTTCATCCGATTAAAAAATAGACACCAAGCCTGGTATTGTCCAGGTCCTCCTGAAAGTCTCTTCTGTCTCGAAGCCTAGAGTTGTTCTATCCCGGTCACACATCAGGAAGGGTGTGCAGTCAAACCCACCCTCTCGCCTCTCACCGGTCCCTGGACCTGGGGCCCACTGCTTTTGCTGTTTTCCGGTATGCTATCCTCTGTCCCCAAACCTTCTTCCTCCTCGTTTGAACAGTACTGGTACAAGGACCTTCCCTTTCCATAGCATTTGCTGGGTTTCCAAGGGAAGCTCCTTTGCCAGTATTCCCATGGCAATTTTAATATATCTTACATTGCACTTGCTTTACTGTTTTGCATTTATTTTTTTAAGACTTCTGCCTCCCATGTCATCCGTATATGCTCTTTGAGGGCAAGAACCGGGTCGAATCAATACCGGTTTTCAAACCACCTGTCACAGCACCTCGCCCAGGGTCGGTGACTCAGTGCACGCTGGGTAAATCGAATGCCTGATTCTTGACTTTGGAATGTTTCAAGTCTAAGGTGGGCAGGAGTCTGACGCTAGTATGTAAGGAACAAGAGAATAATGTCAGAATAGAAAAAATATGAAAAAGTAGCCAAAAGAGTACAGATGTTGCGTGAGCTGCCCAGTAAGCGGCGGGGGTGGCGATGAATTCCTGGCGTGCAGATTCCCGGCATCCCGGACGCTCCCTTCACTCGCCCCTACCGTCTCTCCGGAACCCCAAAAAACAGAAGTGTATTTCCTGTTCCCTATCAGCACTTCCATGGAACCAAAACAGCATTCTTACTGGCCACACTCACCCCGGCGCCTTAGCTAATGAACGGAATTTGGCTAGACTGCCGAGCCCAGCACCAGAACGTTATGAAACCTTCCCCCATGCATCTAATGGTGCCGTTCCTAACCTTCCAGGCCAACCAGAGCAGGAGCAGGCAAGAGGGAGGGGGGATGGGCGGGGAAGCCCAGGGAGGGATCAAACCCAGTCATTTCCAGCGATGGGAAGATGTGTCTTTCTGAAGCCTGAACCCGCTCAGCGCTTGTGGGTTTTCAAATTGGGAACTGACGTGAACACTCCGGGTCTGGGAATTCTGCTGGGCTCTGGCAGGAGACGAGGTCGGAGCCGCTTGCATTTTTTTTTTTTTTTTAAATTCCCCTGGTAGACCTAGGAGCAGGGGCACGCATTACACTCAAACAAGAATCTTTATTGTTTGCATAGCACACAGTCTTCTACTTAATTAGAAAAACATTTTCCCCCCCAAATTAAATTTCCCTAGAAAAACAATGATTTAAATGAAGGGCAAAAGGCTTTTTTCTTTTCTTTTCTTTTCTTTTTTTTTTTTTGTTTGTTTGACACTAGTAAAGACTTCCTGCACCCACGACTTCTAGATTAAAAGTGAAGTCGGAATTGGAAGGCTGTGTTCAAGTATTTATTGTCAGATTCTGCCGCCCACACAGATAACGTGTGCCTGTCTGTATATACTGTATGCTGCTTAAGTTCTGCCTGCCACGTGCTAGAGACACACAGACACAGGTGGGAAGCAGGGACGTTTAAATATTCAAGTACGTAAGCACCAACAAGTAACCTCAGAATGAGTTAGGTCCACAGTTTGGTCTGTTTGCTTGTCTATTTCTCTCCTAATAGAATAGTTTACCCGATACAGCTCTGACCTGAAATTAGTCTTTCTCTCGACCCCGTTGGCTTGTAAATTGAAAGGTATTATTACCACTTTTATGATTCTATTACTAGCAGGGCTTTCTCTCTTCCCACGCCAAGCATAAAAATGTTTGTTGAATGAATACAAGTCAGTTGTCTGAGGCCCAGCTGCCGCCAGCCTAAGGTCTCCGAGGAGACTCATGGAGCCTCCCCTTTCATGTAGTTATCTGGCCACTTAACCAGGAGCGTCTCCGAACAAAATTCCCTTCAGTCGTGTCTACAGTTTGGGGATGAGGACGGCTCAGTCATCTGTACTGGTGGAGTTCCTAGAAGCACAAATAATCCACAAGCCCCGGGTCAGGTACAAGTCACGATTTTCTTACATTTATAGGATAACTTTCCTTAGCAGCTTTACCCATTGGTTTTCCTAGAACAGTAAGAGTTGGGAAGGTGTCAGATTTATCACAAAATAGAGTGCAAACCCACTTCCCTGTGTCACATCTGAGACTGGGTGAATGAGAGGGTGGTTTGTCGAGGAGGCACGCACAGGGAGAGGTGGACGCCGGAGCGTGGCCCCGACCCACACTGACAGGGGATAACGAGCAGGTGCTGGAGGGGACCCACGTGGCTCCCAAGAGCTGAATGCTAACATTTTGAGAGTGGGAGTGATAGAGCAGAAAAAGGACAAACAAACTAACAAACAAAAATAAAACTCTTGGACATAGGTAACACTGATAATTGCTGGAGGGAGGAGATGCAGGAGGGTGTGGGGTGTAAATGGTGAGGGACAGAGACTTGGTTTGGGGGGCAGGTGAACACACAACACGGCGGACAGAGAGAGATGTGTTGTAGGATTGGGCACCTGAAACCTGTATAATTATGTTAACCAGTGTCACCCCAATTAAATTTCAATTAAGAAAATAAAATAAAATTTCAGAAGTCTGTAAGCTGGTGGTTAACACAGTCATCATTAAAAATTAAACTTAAAGAAATTATATTAAAGACAAAGACAGTAAGTACTCAGTAGTCATCTTTCTCTATTTTTGCTGCATTTTATTTATTTATTTATTTGAGAGAGAGAGAGAGAGAGAGAGAGATGAGAAGCTTCAACTGGTAGTTGTGTCACTTTAGTTGTTCATTGATTGTTTCTCATACTTGCCTTGACCAGGGGCTCCGGCTAAGCCAGTGACCCCTTGTTCAAGACAGTGACCTTGGGCTCAAACCAGTGACCACAAGGATCATGTCTTTGATCCCATGCTCAAGCCAGCAACCCCACGCTCAAGCTGGTGAGCCTGCTGTCAAGCTGGCAAACTTGGGGTTTCGAACCTGGGTCCTCAGCATCCCAGGTCAGTGTTTTACCACTGTGCCACCACCAGTTAGGCTGCATTTTATTATTAATCACGCCCTTGGGGTTATTGGTATCTATTATAGCTATATATTATAAATAGTATTTAGTGATGTTCTACTTACTGCACCTCTCTTCCTAATCTATTTAGTGACATCACGTTGGTAGCTTGAAATTGGCCATGGTGGGAATATTGGCAACCACAGAAATCATCAAGTACTATGAACCAAGGCTTGATTTTTCATTTTGTGGACTGTCTATACCACGTATCAACAAACTACAGTTTCATAATTCAAATCTGACCTGAGGTTTTGTATGACCCAGGAGCTAAGGATGGTCTTGGTTTTTATACTTTTAAAGGGTTCTAACACACACACACACATACACACACGTACACATACACAATGAAAAATATGTGATAGAGACTATATATAGCCCATAAAGCATAATGAATTTACTCTCTGGCCCTTTACAGGAGAAATTTGCTGATCAGTGGTCTAGACTTAAAGTGAAGGAGAAAATATTGGTAATGCAGATTAAAGTTAAAAGTTTCTGTGGCTGTTACATTGTAAGTAGCACAAAAAAAAAAAAAAAGAAAGAAAGAAAGAAAAAAATTAAGAAATAATCTTCTAGTACCTGGAAACTATAACTTGATTCAACAAAGAATGTCACTGACAAACGAGTGAAGTTCCACCATAAATCTTTGTTGTTTCATTTTTGTTTTACTTCCTTGAAGTCAATTAAAATATCAAATGACGTTTACATTGGAACTATACTCATTGTTACTTGCAGCTATACGCTGGCGACAGATTCAAGAGTTTGATAAAAATAAACAGAGACATTTTGGGAGAATTAATAGGCTAGAAGGAATTTACAAAAAAAGAGTATTATATATTTTATATTATTTGTAAATTGTGTACCATATATCTTATCTATCAGTAAAATTTATAAAAGACTTGTATATGTGTGTGTATCTATCTATCTATCTATCTATCTATCTATCTATCTATCTATCTATCTATCTATCTAGATGGTTAGATGGACGGATGGATAGATGGACAGATGGATGGTTGGATGGTTGGATGGATGGATGTTTGGATGGATGACTGGATGGATGGATGGCTGGATGGTTGGATGGTTGGATGGATGGATGGCTGGATAGCTGGATGGATGGCTGGATGGTTGGATGGTTGGATGGATGGTTGGATGGATGGTTGGATGGATGGATGGATGGTTGGATGGATGAATGGATGGATGGATGGATGGATGGATGGATGGATGGATGGATGGTTGGATGGATGGATGGATGGTTGGATGGATGGATGGATGGATGGATGGATGGATGGATGGATGGATGAATGGATGGTTGGATGGATGGGTGGATGGGTGGATGGATGGATGGTTGGATGGATGGCTGAATGGCTGGCTGGCTGGATGGATGGATGGATGGTTGGATGGATGGATGGATGGATGGTTGGATGGATGGATGGATGGATGGATGGATGGATGGATGGTCGGATGGATGGCTGGCTGGATGGATGGATGGATGGTTGGATGGCTGGCTGGCTGGCTGGATGGTTGGATGGATGGATGGATGGTTGGATGGCTGGCTGGCTGGATGGTTGGATGGATGGATGGATGGATGGTTGGATGGATGGATGGATGGATAGATAGATAGATCCCCCCCAACCCCAGAAAGCCAGTTGTTAAACAGTTACCATCCCACCACTGCATAAATGCTGGTGACTGCTCAGATGGACCCCAAGGGCTGGTATATCCTGACTAGCTGGGTGTAGTGTCTGAGGAGTGTAGATTTCTCAGGCATAATTAGGGTAACATTCTGTTGTCAGGACATAAGGAGGAGGTGTGTAAACCCCTGTAGGAGGCAGCACTGGCACAATGAGGGCATCAGGGGCAGCAATTCAGTCACGAAGCCCGCACCATCTGGGAGGTCTGCCCAGCGGCCAGGCCCCGGGCACTGGGTAGTGCAGGTGCCCAGGCTCCCTGCGTCAGTCAGTTCTTTCTGCCTAAGCCAGGGCGGCCCAGAAGCTGGTGCAGCAGGCCGGTGGACTTGACTGCAGCGAGGATGGCGAAGGCAGGGGCTGACCTACGGACACCTGAGTGCTGCCTGTGTACAAGGCCGCACCTGCTGGTGCCCTCCTCCTGAGGACCCGAAAGAGCTCCACGCCTAAACAGAGTTATCTGTGCCTCATTGCGATTGTCTTCTTTCTTATATTTCATTATGCATTATTATTATATTTAATTTCACTATTGTCTGGGCTTTACCAATAGACACTTTGAGGACACTGTGGACTGAAAATATAGACTTCAGTCATTAATTTTGAAAAACATCTTAATTTCCCTTTTCCCTTGGCACACTGCCTTATCCTTGGACTAGAGATGCCCAGATGGATTTTCATTTGCTTTAGACTACCTTTTAAGAGAAACTGTCCAGATCATAATTTTTGTCCGTTAAAGAATAAGCTTTTTAAAAGCTTCAAGAAGGGGGAGGGCGAGGGGGAGAGGGCTGCTGCAGGGACTCCAAACCAGTGACAATTAGTGACGTGAAGGTTGGGTACTCCCTCAGCCGCCCCTTGGAGAATGAGCAGCAGGTGGCACCTCTTCAGTAGGGTGGGAGCTCTTTGGCTGGCAGAGCTTCCTGGATGCTGACATTTTTGTTTCGTTTTCTTTGCAGCAGACTGGTGCCTTCCTTGCCTACTGGGGAGAGCGCTCCCCCAAGCTGGTTTACATTTCTAAAGAATACTTGACCAGCTGGCTCAGTGGTAGAGCATAGGCCCAGTGTGTGGAAGTCCAGAGTTTGATTCCCGATCAGGGCACACAGGAGAAGCCACCATCTGCTTCTCCACCCCTCCCCTCCCTTTTCTCTCTCTTTTTCTCTCCCTTCCCCTCCCACAGCCATGACTCGGTTGGTTCAAGCGTCAGCCTTAGGCACGGAGGATAGCTCAGTTGATTTGAGCATTAGCTCCAGATGGGGTGTTGCTGGGTGGGGTCCTGTTTGGGGTGCATGTGGGAGTCTATATCTCCCCTCCTCTTACATAGGAAAGAAGAAAAGAAAAACAGGGAAGTGCAGGATCAACTGTGTGATTGATACGCACAAGGCCCAAGACATGCGGCCCGTTCACAGCTCCCTGATCCTACTGGGCCCTCGTGGGATGCACATAACCAGCCACAGAAGCAAAAGCAAAATCATTCCAACTTTCTTGCCAGATGACGAGCCTTCATGCTAAGATAGGCACCCTGGTTGGCTTTCCTTTCATTCCCTTCCTCTACCCATTTTTAACATACCATTTTCCTCCTTACAGTTTTGACAAAGTGAACTCCTTGTGGGCAGGACCTAGGCCAGATCAGTCTGTGGACACCCACCCACTCTCCCTTGTGGAAGTACGGAGAAGGGGCTCAGATGGACAGGTTTGGTGCATGTGTGAGTATTGACCGGTGGGGGCAGTTCTCATTCATTTTGCTCCTTGTGATCCAGAAAATACGGACTCCTTAGCAGGGCACTGAACCTACCCTCTGAGCCTTATTACCCAGGACTCCGCATTTACCCTGTGCTCCAGGGAAGGAAAATGAACCCTGAATGGAAATGAACCAGTCTTCCACAGATAATTTCCTCATTTACTTCTCACAATATTCCCTCAAGATAGGCTAAGTCATTCATTCAAAAATTCTACCAATTTAACAAGTGGTGGACTGGGAATTACAGCCAGGTCTGTGGGAACCCAAAACTCACCTACACCTTCTTACTGAGTCTGAGATAAAATCCTCACTCCCTCTCCTCCTGGGAGGCTCTGAGTGATCAGGTTCTCCACCTCCTAGCTTTGGTTGCTTAGCGCCCACTTGTTACTTTCTCGCCCTGCTTTTTAGATCCTTAAACTTGTCAGGCGCCTTTCTCTCTCACACAGACTGTTCATTTTGCCAGAACTGTCCTTCCTCCTTCTTTCTGACGTTTGTCCTGTTAACCATCCTTTCCTTTTGCCACAACAATCAATGTCAACATTACTTCTGCACCCGAGCCTTCTCTGGTAACATTAAGTCCTTGTTAGGTCTCTTGGAGCACCAAATACTGTTCCTTTGTAGCACAGTGACGATCTAGTAGTGAATGATCTCTTCAATCCTGCAGGCTTTACAAGGTCAGTGACTATGCATACAGATGCCCCAACAGCATATGCCATAGCATAGAGTAAATAAATACTCACTGAGTTGGTGTTAGATTGTTGACCAGTGAGGGTCTGGGGATATAGAGAGGCAAGTGGTCCCTGGCCTCATGAAGCTTCCAGTTTAATAGCATGGTCCATTTTTACAGCTGAGAGATGAGGACAGGAGATTTAGAGAGGTCTGGTCTAGCTATCTGAGGCTGAAGTTCTTTCCCCATCACCGTGCAAACTTTCAGGAAACAAGATGCCTCTCCAGCCTAAAACCTCAACCGAGTCCTGATGTCAAAACCCAACTCCCATGAAAGGCTCACCTTCCTTCAACTCCAGGCCACTCTCTCTGAGTTCCCCGCATGATTTTATCTGTCATTCTTTCAGGCATTGATACTCTCTCTTTTCTATTATAGTGACTCATCATATGCATTTTGACCTCTACCTGCACGGTATATTACAAAGTAGTCTTCTTTTAATTTTTTTTTAAACTCTATTACTCTCGCCCTTGTCCAAGCTGCTATCGTTTCCTCCTGGGTCCTCCGACAATAGTTACAGAGCTAAGCTAGTCTCTCTGCCTCTCTTCACACCCACCCAAATCCACTGAAGCCAGAACGATCTCTTTAAAGCATAAACCACATCACAATACTTTCCTTCATCAAAACCTTATAAGTGCACTTGGAATAAAATCCCAGCTCCTTCACAGAGTGTACAAAAAGGGGCTGGCAAACTGAGACTGTTGCCCAAATTCAGCTTACTGTTTTTGTATAGCCTGGCAGCTAAGAATGGTTTTTACACTGAAAAAAAAAAGATAAAAATATATACTTAGTCATGTGAAAATGAAATGAAATTCAAATTTTGGTGTCCATAAATACATTTTACTGGAACACAACCTCACTCATTCTTTTAACACAGGGGTCAGGAAACTTTTTGGCTGAGAGAGCCATGAACACCACATATTTTAAAATGTAATTCCATGAGAGCCATACAACGACCCGTGTACCTTATGCATTATCCAATAAAAATTTGGTGTTGTCCCGGAGGACAGCTGTGATTGGCTCCAGCCACCTGCAACCATGAACATGAGCGGTAGGAAATGAATGGATTTTAATACATGAGAATGTTTTATATTTTTAATGTTATTATTGTTTTTTATTAAAGATTTGTCTATGAGCCAGATGCAGCCATCAAAAGAGCCACATCTGGCTTGTGAGCCATAGGTTCCCGACCCCTGTTTTAACATATTGTCTCAATGGCAGAATGGAATCATTGGCAATAGAAACCATATAGCCCAGAAAGCCAAAAAACTGATTATCTGACCCTTATAGGAGGAGCTTGCAGACCTTGAGTTTATAAGGATAACTTATGAGTCATGATCTGGCTTCTGCCTACTTCTCTGCAACACTCTGTCCTATTCTACATATTTTATTTCATCTGCATTTTCTGTTTCTCTAACTTAGCGAGCTATTTCTACCAACTCACTCCTTTTCTCTTATTATTTTACTTTGAGCATTTATCATTATCTGAAATTATCTTTTTTTTTTTTTTTCTTTTTTAGGTGAGAGGAGGGAGGAGGGAAGATAGGCAGACTCCCGCATATGCCCTGACTGAAATAAATCCAGCAACTCCTGACTGGGGCCTGTGCTCCAGTACCAGACTATTTTTAGTGCCTGACACTGATGTGCTCCAACAGAGCCATCCTCAGCATCTCGGGCCATGTTTGAACCAATTGAGCCACTGGCTGCAGGAGGGGAAGAGGGAGAAGAAGAGAAAGGGGAGGTGGGGAAGAAGCAGATAGTCACCTCTCCTGTGTGCCCTGACCAGGAATCGAACCTAGAATGCTCATAAGCCGGGCCAACACTCTATCCACTGAGCCACCAGGCAGAGCCTGAAACGATCTTATTCATTTATTTGTTTATTTTGTCCAAGAAAGTGTAAGTGCCAGGAGCTTGTCTATTGTTTTCTCCCCACCGAATCCCCAGGGCCTAGAATAGAATCTGCATATTGTAGACATTTTAAAAAATCCGTGTTCAATGAGGATTGTCTTCCTTGTCAGTTTTCCTGGCAGGCACTATGTCTGACTCATGTTTGCATCCCCTGCAGTTGGCCAAGGTCATGCCTTGCATGGGGTCATTGTTCCCAAAATAAATGCTGAGTGAATATAATGTCAGTCATTTCCTCTTCCTCCTGAGACACTTACTGTCAACTGGACCACAAGAAACAGTAGTGTGTTTTTTCACCTCTATCATTTAAGAGGACACCTTAAGGAGAGGCCATGCATCCCCCTGTATTTCTCAGTGAATAATGATTATGCATTCCTCCAGTGCCCCAAGAAAGGGTACTTCTAGTTGCTGTAGAGTTCATCCAGGTGTTTTCTGATAATAGAAAAGAACTATTGGCAAAGAGTGGGGCTGGCAGTTTTTCTTAAGAAAATTGCTCTCATAATCTTTCAAAAGATTATAGATTACCTTTTAACATATGACATGTGCAAAACGTTACCAAAATAAAAGTAAAAAGAAAAGCCTGAGTTAAACACAAACAGATAATGGTTTATAGGAAGTGAATGCTTTGTGATCTTTGGCGGATCCTAAGAAAATATGTTAATATTCATTGTCCCTGTGCTTTACTTCCAAATATTTCATCTAATTCTCACAATCTCATAGGGTAGGTATGGTTTTTATCCCCTATTTTACAAATGAGGAAACTGAGCCTCAAAACTTTTAAGTAAGTAGCTTGAGGCCAAACGGCTTCTCAATGCAGAATCTGGATGTGAACCCCTGTGTGTTTTCTCTGCTTCCCAAGCCCATCAGGGGAGAAAGTGATAAGTGGACTAAGAGCCCTGTTGAGGTCTTTGAGCTAGAGAAATGTCCAATGGTGAAAAGCTTGCAGGAAGTATTTGCAAGAGTTGAGTTCTACTGAGAGAAACTAAGTCAGGGCTCCTGGTTGGCACCTCCCCAGAGGACCAAAGTTGTCTCCGATTTCCTTGTTGTGATTTCAAAGGGGAGAGAAGGTTGGGGGGGGGGCAGAGGCCAATGAGCAGAACAGAGGGTTGCACTGAAACTGGGGGATGGGGAGTCTCACGAAGGTGTTCTGTATTCTCTTGTCAGCGACACGGGGCTCTGGTGGCCAAGATAAGTACTGACTTAAAACAAAGCAGCAATATAAACAGTCACTGAAGACTTGTGTAAGCTGCTGGCATATAATTTGAGCCTGGTTTGTGTTATGTAAATAAGCTCACTGGTGCCACATCTTCTTCTTCCCCCTCCTCCTCCTCCTCCTCCTCCTCCTCCTCCTCCTCCTCCTCTCCCTCCTCCTCTCCCTCCTCCTCTCCCTCCTCCTCCTCCTCCTCCTCCTCCTCCTCCTCCTCCCCCTCCCCCTCCAATAGCCTACTCTGAGCCCTCCCCAGTCCTGAGTAAGGCTTATGTCTTCCTTTTCCACCTGTTTCTCTCTACTCTGGCTAGAGACACGTAAGCTAAGGGGAGAGATAGGATAGAGGATCGTCGAGCAAACTGACTTGCAGAGAGGGAGGGAGGGAGGGGGAGAGAGAGAGAGAGAGAGAGAGAGCAGGAAGGAGACCACCGGGGGAGCACCAGCCACAGCCCCTCCCTTCACATCTCATCGAGGGGATGCTCTGTTTGGGGTGCTGCCCTTCTGTATTTGCTTTCACATTCTTCTGTAAATTACTCAACAAGGTGCCTTATTGATCCTGAAGGATCCAATCTTTAGGTTTTCCCATCAAGGCAAGAAGAAGCCTTCCAGAGATTCCCAGGGAGACAAAGAGCCCTGTCTTCTGCTCCCGGTTCAGCTCAGGCGTCTGTGTAGAGCAGTGGTAGTCAACCTGGTCCCTACCGCCCACTAGGGGGCGCTCCAGCTTTCATGCTGGGCGGTAGCGGAGCAACCAAAGTATAAATAAAAGATAGATTTAACTATAGTAAGTTGTTTTATAAAGATTTATTCTGCCAAACTTAGCAAAAATCTGACATGAAGTACTTGGTAAGTAATTATTATTATATGCTTTAACTTGCTGTAACTCTGCTTTATAAATTTTATAAAGTAAAGTTCCTTCCCTACTTTATAAATCACCATTACTGTGGAACTGGTGGGCGGTTAGAAAATTTTACTACTATCAGAGATACAAAAGCGAGCGGTAGGTGTAAAAAGGTTGACTGCCCCTGGGGTAGATGATCAGACTGGCTGATACTGAGAACACAGACCTCCACATGCTCGTGCAGAGGTTCTTTGCTTGGGGTCCAGGCATCCCAAATGGGCTTCAGGGGATCAAAGGAACCCTTCACAGTGCAGGCAACATACATGCATCCCCCCCCTCAGGTTTCCCCTGAGAAGTTACTCATCATAGTGTACAATGTATATGCTAGCTGAGACTATTTGAAGGATCTGATACTTTTCCTGGGATAGTGTGGTAGTTACCTCTGTTTTGTTTGCTGCCTTTCGTATCTGCTTATAGGTGATGTTTCCATATCTGCAACACTCAGTGAACACATTTTGATCAGGAGCTTGTACCTACAATGTATATGACACTGAACACTTCCCTGCTCATTTGTTCAGACTGGCCGAGTACCCTATGCCTTTCATCTTGGTCCATGGGAGCAACTGGCACATAGTAGGTGTCCAGTAAAGATGTCTTAAGTGAATGAATGTAGTAATTCATTTAATAAAGACGACTTTGTCAATTCACAGTTTTAAAAAATTAATGAACCAAGCTGCTATTTAAACAATTTTTTTAAAAGAGTTTATTTGAGCCAAACTGATGATATATGCTGGGGAACAAGATCTCAAATGCTCCCACCACGCTGCTATTTTATAAATATTCTAAAGAGGCCACCAACTGTGGGGAGGAGGGAGGAAAGGAGCGCTCCAGAGTTTGAAAAGTCTTTTATGGATTCTGAGATAACTATGTAGAGCAAGAAAGTCATTGGCAATATTTAAATCTTAGTAGTAAGGTACTTGGCCCATAGACAGTAATGAAAAGAAACGTGGACTTATTGGAGGGGGGGGGGTGCACATAATAGGTGCTCAATAAATAAAAAATAGTTGAAGTTATTGAATTTTGTATCTATTGATCTGATATCTAACCCAAGCTAATTGCTGGTGTATTTGGGATAAGAAATCAAATCCTGTAAATCTAGTACTGAATGAATGGCTGATTGATTTACTGGACTTTTCACTGACCCCCTACTAGGGACCAGGCGTGTACAGTGCTGAGGAGCAAGTATGACTAAAGCCTGATCATAGCCCTCTGGGCGATCACAGTCTAATGGGGGAGACAGAGAGGTCAATGCAAGAGTAGAGTGCGAAAGAATTAGCGCTATGAGGGAGGCAGGCCCCGAGGGGAGGCACCCTGAACGGTCTGGGGAGAAGGCGGTCAGGGGTGGCTTCGTGGGCACGCTGGCTCTTGGCGGAGTCCAGAAAGACGTCGGGACTCTGGGGAGAGAGTGGCTGAAGGCATTCTAGACAGAAGCTACTGCTTGTGCAAGCAAGGGACAGATTCACGGTGCGGTCAGGGGGCCGCAAGGCCATCACGGGGACAGGAGAAGAGGCGAGCTGAGATGGGAAAGGGACCTTAATCACAGAGGAGGCTCCGCAGGGAGGCAGGAGCTCAGCATCAGGCTAACAGGGGTCAACATTTTCAAGTCATTTTGGAGCCATGTGAGGATCAGGCCATTATAGGGTAAGATTTGCATTTTAGAAAGACCCCTCTTGTACCTTGCGGGTGATGAACTTGAGAGGGGCAAGGCTGTAGTCAGGGAGACCAGAAAGATATTAGTGCCGTGATCCACGTGGGACAGGATGCCAGTCGGGGTTGGCATTCTCCTCACCCCTTTGTAAGTAGGAGGAAATTGCCCGACTTCTATTACCTACCAAGAGACAGCTTTTCCTATTCATTGAGGCATTCGTGAGCCAACTTTTTATGTAAACCCAAATATTTGGCATCTCAAGCTCTCATAGGAAATGGTGAATACTAGAGTTCTACTACCCCCCCCCCCCTCTTTTTAACTAAGAGCCATTAGCAACACTGTATACTTAAAAATTTCCAAATCAAATATCGTGGTCATATCAAAAACCCTGCTCTCTCTCCAGGTGAATGTAACTGGTCTCAGCTTGACTCCAAGTTCAATTGCAAACAGTAATAAAAACATTGACATCTCATTGCTCATTTAATATTTATGTAGCTGTCGCCATCTCAATTTTACACATGCGAAACCTCAGAGCTGGTTGGATTTGAGGTGAGCCGAAATCCCCTCTGACAGTACGTTTTTTTGGGGGATGCTTTCATCCTTAAGTAACTTTCCAAACAACACTCAGATAGTGGCAAGAGATCAAAGAAAGGCTCTGTTACCACAGGGGCTGCTGAAACTGTTATTCCCCCCCCCACACACACACACACACAAAAGTTCTCCCTTTGCGGAGGAGAAAGCAGATCAGCCTTATTAGGGATGGGAGCACGCCTCTGTGCAGGAGCCGCCCGGAGCCGGGTCAGATGGACAGTCATCCTGTGGTTCCTCCGCGGGGGAATCCGGCAGTGCAGTGAGGGGGGGGGGGGGTAACGAAGGAGGCTGTGGCTGCTGCTCGTGTTTTTGTCATCCTGGGAATAACGTCTTACCGTTTTCTACATTTTTAGTTTGCAATCCCCTCTTCCACATTTTCTTCGTCCATCTTTCACAACAACCCTGTTACGCATTTTTCTTATTTTTAGAGGTGAGGTCACTGGACCGAGTGCGCTGTCCAAGGCCACACACTGGGCATGAACGAGGGGGTCCTGTTTCAAACCCACGTCAGTCTGGGCTCACAGTCTAGTGCCTCTTTCCCTCCTAGCTAAGCGGCACTGCAGCACGAACGAAAAGGTGGGGACGCAGGAGCTGCCCGCGAGGAACCGTGGAGGGACACAGGTTGCTAAGTTCTGATTCTGAGAAAGGCTTGAGATGCGCCTTCTGAATTTTCACAGTTCCGTGGGCCAGCTCCAACCCACAGCGAAGGGTAGGGTGTGTGCCTTGTAACCCAACAGACTCCCCTCACTGCCTGGTCCACCCACCCCCTCTCCTCCAGGGTCCTGGGAAAACACATAGCATCTCGATTGAATGAGGTCGCGAGACTTGTTCCTTTAAGGGCCAAACTCGGGTGCCAAATGTTCTTCACCTTCAGGGACACAATGGCTGCATGGTAACGAGACTTCCCAGTTGAAAAACATGTCCAGGTAGTTCCGTATCCACGAACGATCCGATAGGTTGGTGAGCGCCTTGAGCTCGGAAGGCGCCCGGCTGGACGATGGGGACATGAACACGCCTCAGGAAGACATCATCTTCACCTGAGGACTTGCAGGCCAGCAGGCGGATGGCTAAGGATCCTGGCAGTTGCAGGCAGATGTGCTGTTTCCTAGAGCAGGCAGGTGAACACAGTGTCGTGGAAGTTCCAAGGGCCAGCGAAACCAGGAGGAGGGGCCAGGATAGAGGAAGGGTCTGGATTTGAAGGCTGAGTGGGATTTTCATCACACAGAGAAGGGCTTCCCGGGGAGAGACCCAGGCTCCACAGGTGTGATGCTGTCGGGAGAGGAGCACAGCACAGGGAGGCTGCAGGATGGGCCGATTCGTGCAAGGCCTTGAGTGCAATGCTGAGGGTGTTGATCTCTGGCGAGCCAGGGGATGGTTATGAGCAGGAGCATGACATGATCAGTGCACGTTTTAATTTGACGACCGTTGTTGTTGTAAGGAGGTCACGGGAGGCCGTTGAATCTTACTGTCTCTGCTACGTTAGTTCTTACTCTTAGAAATATTTCAAGTCAGGGTGCCAAGTCCTAGAGCGTTTTTGTGACTTCCCAACAGCCAGTTGGTGCAGGTGTCCGAATTCAGCTGTATAATTCCTGATGTCAGTTTCTATAGATACCACCTGCCTTTGTGTCACATGCTGCAAAAACTCTTTGTTTTCTCTAGAGCCAATGATTTCTCATATCTGGGGGTGGTCTGCCTGGCTCATTCACCATCAGCATTGTGCACAGATAACTTAGACTTCCTGAGATGGTCCGGCAGACCTGAGATTAGAGACCTTTCTACACACTCTTTTTTTTTTAAAGAAATCTTACTTCAACCCAGTCACCAAGATGAATCTCTGCAGAGTAATTGCTGGATGGTGTTGACAAAGCCTTGAATCACATCATCTGACTGCTGACAGCAGACCCCAGAGAAGCTGGCCACGTGAGCGCAGGGCCAGGACCCTGGGAACCGGGGCAGCTGCAGGTCTAGACCTGGAACGTGAGCGCCCCCATTGTGGAAAAGCTGGCAGAGGACCCTCCTGGAAGTCCTCCTGCCCTTGGGTTCCAGCCAGGAAGAAAGCAGAAGCTAGAGTCCAGGCAGAAGCTGAAAAGAATTACATGGCATTTGCTGTCGCCTTTATGGAATGGATTCTTCTATTTTTAATAGAAACTCAACAACCTACCGGAGTTGGGTCACAGCTGAAACTGCGCAGTTCATGCATCTTAATGCTCACGGCTCAGTGGTTTAGTTCAGATTGTTTTGGGTGGGAGGGTCTCACATCAAGCTGTCAAAGTGTTCGTGGTCCTCACTGTTTACAAATGTCCTTGCCATTTTTTTATTTCTTTTAGTTTCAACATAGAAAAGTAACGAATGTCTTGGCCTTCAGGGTTTTGATTTTGTTAAAAAGCATATACAAACATTAATAGTGATTATTTAGGTATTTAAAAATTTAGTAGCATACAAAGAAAAAAAATAGTTGAAAATGTGTGTGTGTGTGTGTGTCGGGGGGGGTGAACAGGTTTGGATAATTTTCTATCTGGAACTAGAGAATTAAAAAATAAATGTTTATTTATTTTAATACTTACTCTATCAAAAAATCTGGCATAAAACTGCACTGTCCAATAATTCTTCTGAAAACTAATTTGCAAGGAGAAAAAAATCAAGGAGCCCCAAGAAAACAAGTGTTACAAATATAAGTACCATATATTAGCAAGATGCAATCTCGTTATGCTACAAAGAAATTTACTTCTAGAATGTGTAATTGACCCATAAATTATCCGACTAGCATGAGGAGAGCAATGATTGTAAAATTATATGTGAGCTTGCGTAAAAGGTTTCATTTTTCAGAAGACATTGGAAATAACCTGATTTTTCTAAGTGTATCCATTATGTCACCCATTGATAGGGAGAAGACTACAGGTTTAAAAGTAGCAGATCTGGTATCTTTCTTTTTTTAAAAAAATAAATGACGTCACATATGGAAAATATACAAATACTTATAAAAGGTTATATTCCCCCTCAGCTGGCTTCCCAGAGACCGCCCCCGGTACCAGCCTTTGACCCGCCTAGATATTTTCCATATTGATAAAACTAGAGAATATACTCTGACAACCCAGGCCGACACTGGATCTTCGTGAGTAAGACAGCTGGCTAATTGGGTTGTTAAATGATAACAGCACAAGAAATGCTTGACAGACTTTGGAAGGATCAGCAAATATTAACTGATCATGTGGTCCTTAACCTAGACTCCAGGGACCTCTATAGACTCCAAGGCTTGGCTTCAGAGTGTCTATGAAAGTCCTGTAATTATAGGGAAATTATACTGGGGGTGTGCAGAAATGCACTCTTTGTTGTGGTTACCCCCCCTCTTCCCCAGTCAGGCAGAGCCACTGTGGCCATGAGCTATTCAAAGGGAGAATGATACCAGTACCAAAACCAAAGTGGTTTAGAACCAACGTGCTAGAGCTTGAATTCCATTTTCTTGGGGTTGTGCCCTATTCCTTGAATGTGCATCAAATGAATGAGTGGGCAAGGGTTGCGAAACAGTGAAGGGTTGTCCTTGGAACTTTCTAACTCCGTTTTTGTCTGGCTCTCTCTCTCTCTCTCTCTCTCTCTCTCTCTCTGCTGCTCTGGCATTCACTTAGACCAGGCTCTAGAGGCTCCTGGCTCAGGCACCCCATTCCTCTAAAGAAGCCCACTTTTTTGCACCCTTGTGCCAAGTTCCCAAAATAATCTCCCTGCCTTCTTCCACGATCCGAACGCTTAGCCCAGCTCTCACAGAGGAAAGTTAAAGCTCTAATTAAAAATTAAAGATGTACTTCATGATCAATTATGTCAAAGTATGAATGCTGGCCAACAGCATCAAGACATGTCCTGAGAGACTATTTATGTATTTATATTTATGTCTTTAAATTAATTAATTATTCAGTCCCCCCCCCCCCCCGTCACCAAGGTATAATTTCAACCTCTTTTTTACTCAAAAATTATATCAGAATACAAGTGGCGAGCGAACCTAATATTATATGGGTCACCTTGAGTTCCTCATAACATTAACAAAAGCGGAATTTTCTGACAACGTCACTACTCCATCTTCAGTATCATAATCATTAGACTATTTGCTGTATGCGCGGTAGCTGGTAATCACAACACCGGTGTGGTCCAACAGCAACAGTGGGACGACGCAGAGAGTAGAGGACAAATTTAAATTCTTTGAGCAGGAGCTGGAGCTGGAGCTACCTGCGTATAGCAGGTTTTCCTACTGCTCTTCCAGTTACAGTGTATTTGGTCATCCCCTCGTCCACTCACCCGGCAGCCCTCCTCTGTCCAGTCTAGGTGTCGGGACACGGTGGCAGGGCAGGCCAGACAGAGGGAATGGCACGTGCACAGGCACGAAGGCACAAGATTGTATGATGAGTCCAAGGAAAGGTCAGCATTCTGTGGTTCTAGCCTTAGAATGCAGGACGGTGAGGTGGGTGAGAATGGAAGGGAGCGTTGGGGCCAGCATGTGGAAGGTTATCTGCATACTTAAAAGTCATTGTCACCTCGTTCTGCTTACGCTTAAAGGGCATCCGCATGAAGAGCAAAATCAGACTCTTGAATTTATGTTTCTTAAAATCGTGAGCAGAGTCCTGGAGAGGGAGGGACAAGGGGCTACTCCATGCAGTGTATTACTGGTTCCCAGGATCCACCTCCGCTAGGCATATGGGATCTGGGCTGAGGTTCGAATCTCTGACCTCAGCAGCAGTAGCAAGGATCTGACAGCCCTCGGCTGCTACTCTGACCCCAGAGAGAGCAGCCGTGCAAGCTCCTCTTGTGGAGAATTCTCAACTCCTGCAGACTCAAGAAATCTCACCTCTGTTCTACCAATTGCTCAGATTATGGGCTGGGGGCATTAACTCCCGAGGTTCCAAGCCTGGGCTTTAGGCCTCCCTGTGGTTTCTGGGGATTTTTATTTGGGAAATTAGTATGCTATCAGGGAAATAATAGTGAATTGGGGGCAGGAATCTATGATTTTTATCCTGGCTCTGTCAAATAGTTTCCTGACATTGAGCCAGTCCCTTCACCAGTTTTATTTTACTTTCTTTATTTCCATACATGTTTTGGGGTACATGTTTCAAGTGCACAACTCAATAAAACATTATCTGCACATGGCATCGTGTGCCCATCACCCCAAGTGAAGTCTCTTTCCGTCCCCACCCCCTCTCTGTCCACCTCCACTTATCCCCTAAACCCCTTTCCCTCTGGCTGTCACCACACTGTTGTCTGGGGCTATGTGTTTTATAAATATGTATGTATCTATTTTTGCTAAATCCCTTTACTTTCTTTCATCCAGTCCCCTAAACCCCCTCCCTCCTGACAGCTGTCAGTCCGTTTCCTGCGTCCATGCCTCTCTTTCTATCCTGTTCGTCAGTTTATTTTGTTCATTCAAATCTACATATAAGTGAGACCATAGGTTGAGCCAGACCATCTTTGCTTTTCTTTGGTTGTTAACTTCCAGAATCCTGTTTAAAAAAATTTTTTTTTCAATTATACATATTTTATATGAGTGTTTTACAATTTTTATTCTTGCTTTTTAGATTTTAGCACATCACCATTTTAAATAAAACTCTTTTCTAAAATGGATTTTATATCTATTTTAAAACAAAACATTTTAAAGATATAACCTTTTCATTTTTTTATTTTACCCTTTTTAATCATTCTTTTTGACTCTTAATTTTCTGAAACAAAGGGTCATCTCTTAAGGCCATTTTAAAAATCCCAATTCTTTTCTTAACTTTTACTGGGTTTTGCTTTTTCAGAGCCAGATCAGACATTATGAACACAAAAAGATCCAGGAGGGCAAACTTTCTCCTACAACCTCAAAAACCATCAAACCAACACAAATCGGTTCTCTAGCTTTGGTAATTCCTTCCCAAATAACCAAGAATTTATCACCTCAGTGTGAAGTAGATTTGACTGCTCAAACATGAAGGAAGAAAATAATCAGAAAAGAAGGGTAGCTATCATTTAAAATGATACCTCTAGAAACCAGTTAATAATGATCAGATAAACAAAGGAAAATCCTGGGGAAGTTTTGGCACACAGTTTCCGTTGGGTAGTTAGAACTATCCAACTGAAAACCACACAAACATCATTTGCAAGAGATTGGATTCCCTCTCTCTGGCCAACAAAGCAAACAGAGTACCAGGGTTGTGTTTTGATTCAATGCAACAGTCACGTAGGAAAGATGAAGGCTCCAGGAAGTGCTCTTGCTTCTGCATGGTTAAAATCATCTCAAGCCCTACTTCTTGGAGAAAGAAAATAGCGTGGAGATTGGAGAATTCTAGAAAGTTCCCAGATACAACAAGGAGATGTCTTAGGACAAAGGAAATGGAAAGTTTTTTGTTTGGGCCTTCAATTCTCCAAACTGGCCAAGTTTTTCGTTTGCCTAGTGCTTACTACACTCTCAGTTATTTTAAATGATATATTATTTGAAGTGACTGTGGATCAATTCTTATGACTCTGAAAACAGCAGAAACTTTGCCTTCTCATTTTAGAAAAGAATCTGAGGCCAGAGGGGTTAAGTACTTGCTCAAGGTCAGGCGGCTTGTTAGTAGAGCAACTTGTTAGTAGAGCAACTGGGAACAACTTCAAATGGACGAGAAAGGGAATTGGATTTGCTTGTGTTTAAAAAACAGTAACTGTTCTTTTTATTAAATTCATGTTTGAGAAGAAAATTAGGCATAATAAGAGAATTAAAGTTGTGATTTTGCTATCTGGGGATAACTGGGCTTAATGAAGAGGAAACAGGGTCAGAAAGTCTATTTGAGTCACATTTAAAGAGGCGCTGATGAACTTCCGTGAGGCTCTCCTCATCACGGAGAAGTTAGTGATCAGGATTTACTCAGGTGAGACTAGGAACAGGCTTCTAAGTAAACGGGACTAACATAAATTGTTCTTCCTGTGAAAACCTCTAACATTTTAGACATTCCCAAAATAATTTAAAAATCATTACATATGGAAATAATTCCATTTACAGACTTTTTTTTTTTTCTATTTTGATTTGAAGAAAACATAAAGTGAAAAGTTGCTAGTGATCACTGGTACTGTAGCATCCACCGGGTCAAGAACAAACGTCGGAGACTTTCAGGAGTATAGATGTAACTTTATTGGCCAGTTTTACCTGCGCAGGGGCAAATTCCCGAGGTGTCCAGAGACACCGTGCTCACAAGGAGCTACAGATGGGAATCGCACCTAGCGCTCACAGCTAAATCTTTTTATAAGCTAAGCAAGCAAGCCTCATACAGAAGCAGATGTGGCGGTAACCTATTTGCTAAGGGGGCTGCACATAGCATAGCAACAGGGGCTGGGGTCTAGCTCATTGGCGAATTCCAAACCTAAACTTCTGATAAGGGTCTTTTAACCAATAGAATGCAAACGTTTGTCTCTTTTTCCTTTTTTTCTTCTTCTCTCTCAGCTTCCCAGAGTCCCTATCTGTCTCTGCTTCTTGAACGACCTTGGGCATGTTACTCCTAACAGAACAGGAGCAGGACCTGCCTGTAACCCTTAAGTTCCCTGTTCCATTAGTGCCTTGCTTATTTTCTGATCTTCTCTTGGTCCTTACAGTACCAACAAATTTAATAGGTTTGTTTTCTTATATTTTCTTCCACATTGTAGTCTATGACCCTTTTTGTACAGGGTTTGAAATTTAGGGCGAAGGTTTTTGTTTTTGTTTGTTTGTTTGTTTTTGCCTCTGGATAGCCAATTGTTCCTGTACTATTTGTTGAAGAGCTTTTCTGTCCTCAATTAAATTGCTTTTTGCACTTTTTTTCAAAAACCAGTTAGGCATATTTGTGTGGTTCTAATTCTGGGATTTCTTCTGTTCCACTGATCTTTTAACATCTAACCTTTCACCAATACCACATAGCCTTTATTATAGGCACGACAAAGTAAGTCTTGGAACTGGGTAGACTAATTCCCCCCTGTCTTTATTCTGCTTTTTAAGAACTACTATAGTTATTTTAGTTTCTTTGCCTTTCAATATAAATTTTTAAAAGCCTGTATGTATCTACCAAAAAAAAAAAAAAAAAAAAAAAAAGTCTTGCTTGTACTTTGATAGGTAATTTTTCCGGGTATAGAATTCTGGGTTGGCTTGATGATTATTTTCTTTTAGCACTTGGAAAATATTGTTCTACATCTGAATTCTGTGTTTTCTGATGAGAAATGCACAGTCATCTGAATTGTTTTTTCTCCTCTGGGTAAGGTGTTGTTTTTTTCCTGTTGCATTAAAATTTTTTTTTTTCCTTTTCAGTTTTCAGAAAGTTGATTGTGTTATGTCCTTCATGTGGATTTCTTCTGTTTGGTCCTGTTTGGGGTTTGCGCAGCTGTTTAAATCTGTCGGTTTGTGTCTCTTATCCATACTGAGAAGTTTGCAGTCATTATTTTTCAAGGTACTTTTTTCGCACTGCCCTTTTTCTTCTTTTGGGTAGTCTAATGACATGAATGTTAGCTCTTTTGTTATCTTCCCACTGGTCCCTGGGGCTCAGATTATTGTTTTTTGTCTATTTTCTCTCTGTCTTCAAATTGGGTAACTTCTAATGTTGTTTCTTTTAGTTCACTAATTTTTACCTCCACCCCCTTTACTCTGCCGTTAAGTACTTCTACGGAGCTTTGTATTTCAGTGATTGCATTTTCCAGTTGAACAGTTTGCATTTAGATTTTTTATATACCTCTGTTTCTTTGCTAAGACTTTCTATAACTTTGCCCAGGATTTTAATTTTTTTAATTTGGCCCAGCAGGTGTGGAATAGCTGCTGAAATACTTTTATCACAGTGGTTACAGACTCTTTGTCATAACATCTTAACATCTCTCTTATCCTGATGTTGATATCTATTAATTGTCTTCTTTCATTCACTTTGGAGCCATCCTAGTTCTTGGTTTTTTTGTGTCTTTTTTTCCCTCCTATATGTGCCCTGACCAGGGAATCAAACTGGCAACTTCCACACTGGGACGATGCTCCAACCAACTAAGCTATCCAGCCAGGGTTTTATTTATTGATTATTTTTTTCACAGAGACAGAAAGAGTAACGGAGAGAGAGGGGAAAAAGGAAGGGAAGCATTTGTTGGTTGCTTCCCATGTCTTCCCTGACTGGGGATTGAACCACAACCTTGTTGTTTCAGGATGGCGTTCTTCACCGATTGAGCTAACTGGTCAGAGCTCACTGGTTCTTGTTTTTGAGTGATTCTCAATGGAAAGCATGGCTTTTTCATATTATCTTATGAGACTCAGGATATTGTTTATACCTGCCGTTGAGCTGGCTCTCTCTGCCATCACTCCGGTATTTTTAGCTGAGTTTCACAGGAGAAATAGGAGAAAGGGTGTCTGTTCCATCTTCCTGTAAATTCAAGTTGTCTAGTGGTGAAATTGTAAGATCATTGAAATCCAGCTGCTTTTATTTTTTGTATTTTTCTGAAATGAGAAGTGGGGAGGCAGAGAGACAGACTCCCACATGTGCCCGACTGAGATCCACCTGGCAAGGCCGCTAGGGGGTGATGCTCTGCCCAACCAGGGCATTGCTCCACTGCAACCAGAGCCATTCTAGCACCTGAGGTAGAGGTCACGGAGCCATCCTCAGCGTTCGGGCCAACTTTGCTCCAATGGAGCCTTGGCTGCGGGAGGGGAAGATAGAGACAGAGAGAAAGGAGAGGGGGAAGGGTGGAGAAGCAGATGGGTGCTTCTACTGTGTGCCCTGGCTGGGAATTGAACCAGGGACTTCCACACTCCAGGCCAACACTTTACCACTGAGCCACTCAGCCAGGGCCTCCAGCTGTTTTCTTAGACTCTCATAGGATGGAGAGACAAATTGTAAGATGCACATTTAAAAGAAATTCTTAAAAACGTTTACTTTTTGTGTTTTTTAGTAACAGGATCTCACGACTTCCTTCCGGCTCCCTGCTATTAGCCATGTTTAATTCCTGTAGTCTATCCCAGTCTGAAGGGGGAGGAGAAGCTTTTGTTTTTGTAGCAATTTCACCATCTCCACAGAATCTGCTATGCTGATCTTTCAGGAGCTGGTTTACCTTTGTAACCAGGAAGGATGCCAGTACTACCGACTATATCGTAGTTCCGTTCTTTCTTTATTATTTACCTGGCATATGTATTTTGGAAGTACATAACAGAAATGAAAGGTTTCAGTAATCCAGTAATCTAACCTTAATACCTGTGACCCCCTCTTCTGTTTCTTTTACATGAAATCTGTGAGTTGAATGTAGTTTTCAAAAATAAAGGATCTAATTGTTCTTTTTTTCTCTACCACAGAGAAAGTGTCCCTGCTGTGTCCATGTAAAAGGTCCCATCAATTTTACAGGTGTCTTTATCCTAATCCACTAGCAATTTTTTCCTTTTTTTGAGAGAGGCAGGGAAGGAGGGAGGGAGAGATGAAGAGAGAGAGAGAGAGAGAGAGAGAGAGAGAAGGAGGAGAGAGAGACAGGAACCTCGAGCTGTTCCTGTATGTGCCCTGACCAGGGAATCAAACTGGCAACCTTCACGCTCCTGGATGATGCTCCAACCAACAAAGCTATCTGACCAGGCCTCACTAGCAATTTATTAACCTCTTTTAATTCAAAATAGGAGCCCAGGTTTAACTAGAATGTCTCAAAGCAAACGAATGGAGGAAATTTGGTTGACCAACATACACAGGGAGATAAAACTCCTTCAATAGGATACTTTTCAGAAAGAAACCCAGAATGTTATGATGGACTAACTAATTGACTGATATAAAGAATTTAAATGTGTAGCTACTTATGCTTTATAAAATACTCTTCTAGAAGGTTCATATTAGAAATACAGTAATTGTCGTCTCTGAAGAAAGCATCTAGACATTTTGTTAAAATCTGGCTCTGAGATTATTCCAGTTTAACTTATTTCAGTTATAGGCATATGGAACTGGAGTGTTCTGTAGGAAGCATAGCTTACAATTCTTTGTAAAAATGTCCCCAATTATTTTCAGTCACACTTTTAGTCCTCTAATATTTCGGCAGGTCTGAGATAGGAGTGGTTGGATTCCCTTAATTCAAGCCTATGTTTTAGAAGCCATAATCAAATGCAAAGAATTTATTGATTGTAAGTGAGGTCTGACCCACTACTATAGGAAAATAAAAGCCTGAATATGTTTTAACATAAATGGAGGTCTAATATGATGTCAGGTGTGTGTGCTTCGGAGGAAGATGTATCTTGGCTTTATCACTTACTATGTAAGTTGGGCAACTTTTTAATTTTCCTTCTCTAAAAAAATGAAGAGAAGAATAGACCCTACCTTTTAAGATCATAGAGAGACATATACATATATGAGATAAAGCATATAAAACATTTAGCTTGGCACGTACTGAGAGCTCAACAAATATTTCCTAGTATTACTGCTCCCACCAACACTACATTTCTCTCCTGAGCCAATCTAGGGGTAGTGCTTTGTTCCAAATGCCTTATTTGGTAGACTGTTTTTATAAGGTACAAATTTTCTTTACTCTAATAGAATAATTAAACCCTTTCCAGATTAATGCCCATGTCCAGGTTTGAAACAGATGCTATGAGACACCGTGTGCCCATCGGAGGTTGGTTTTTGGAACCCTTGAGCTACAGAATCATCCCCTTTTCTCCCCCTCCCCCCCCTCTGCCATATTTATCTGGTTCCATGCCAGAAACTTCTTGGGGGTAATTCAAATTAGCATCCATTACAGATCAATCTAGAAAAGCTTGGTTATTTATTGTCAGGCTGATACACGAACCTTGGCAGTTTCAGAAACCAGAGCTAAAGTGATCTTATAAAGTTCCAGTTAAATCAACATAGTGATGTGCTAGTCTTGTGATGTCTTGCATGAAATTACCTCTGCAATGCGAAGTATTTTCCCACTCAGAACCTCATTTTAACTCTATAACTTATACCAAAGATCACACTGTACCTGCTCTTAGCCTTATAAGTCTTACAAAAGTTCTTGGCCAAAAACAATAAAATTTGACCTGACCTAATCCTAGAGTTGCAATGGATAATGTGTGTATTTTTCATTCAATAATTTAATGTGGAAATTAACTGCATGTGTCACATATTCCCCCACTCAGAGAAAGAGCTTTTATGGTTCTAGTGTTACACAAAAATTAAATATGTAAACACTCTTGTCATTTAAGACTCTTCACTTTGCTGATAGCTTAAATAAGCACTACAAAAGACTCCTTTGGAGAAATTTGTTATTTTGCGTAGTATGGGAGTCTACTGCATGAAATTCACCCTCTATGGTCACAGAAATGATAGCAACAGACATTTCTTTCTCTCTCCCTGAAAGAGAAGGAATAATTTGCCCTCTTTATGTTTTTATTTTATTTTTATTTTTTAATTAAGTGAGAGCAGGGGAGGCAGAGAGACAGACTTCTGCATATGCACCAACCAGGATCCACCCAGCAAGCCTCCTGGGTGATATTCTGCCCATCTAAGGTGTTGCTCTGTTGCTTGGCAACTGAGCTGTTTTTAGCACCTGATGTGGAGACCAAGGAGCCATCCTCCGTGCCAGGGGCCAACTTACTGGAATCCATTGAGCCATGGCTATGGGAGGGGTTAAAAGAGAGAGAGAGAGAGAGAGAGAGAGACTAGAAGGAGGGGAAGGGGTTGAGAAGCAGATGGTTGCTTCTTCTGTGTGCCCTGACCGGGAATCAAACCCAGGACATCCACAAGCTGGGCTGACACTCTTCCACTGAGCCAACCAGCCAGGGTGTAATGTGCCCACTTTACCTTATTGTATTATTCTCTCCTGTTTGTCAATACATGGAAAACACTGGAAGTTTACAGAAAAATTTTGTTTTTGTTTTTTCTCCCTTCCTTCAGATAAACTCTTAAGCATGTTCTACTCCTGGGCGTGAGCTGAAAAGCGTTCTCTCCTGGCCTTGTGTTTTCTGTAAAGGTGATTCCTTCTCGGTGGTCCCCTGTCTGATATGCCTCCTTTCATTGCTTTTCCATTTCTTGACTCACTGTTTCCTTTGTATCCCACGAACTTTATTTTTTGTTTTGATCCTTTTATTAAATTTAATGTTTTGAATGGCTCCACATGTTCATAAATCAAGATGTATAAAAAGTGAGGCTGCATGAGTCTCCCTCAGTCCCTTGTCTGTTGTCTTCTCAGTCCCCAGCTTCGCCCCCTACTGCAGGTGTCCACAGTTTTTAGTGTCTTCCCAGAGTGTCTTCATTCCTACTCAAGCCAACAGAAATACAGGCCCCCCCCCCCCCATTTTACATAGAAGGTAACATATATGTATGCTTGTAAATGTTTCTGAAAACTTAATTTATCTCGGTGATATCTCCATATTAATACCTTGCGAGACTTCACACTCTTGTTGCAGTGTGTACATGTGTGCGAATGATCTATTTGGTGACTAGTTCTCTGTTGATAGATAGTCCACTCTTCTCATTGGCATGTGATGCAGTTTACTCTTAAACACAGTGCTGATGTGAACAATCTTGTGCCTATTTTATTTTATACATCTGTAAATGTGCCTGTAGGGTAAATACCCCGAATAAAGATAATTAGGTCAAGGTTATTGGCATTCAGAATTTTGATAGATGGTGTAGATGTTGCCAGACTGCCCCGCATATGGTCATAGAAAGTCGTTCTTCCGTGAGCACTACACGAGGTGACTGCTTCCTAGAGACTAAACTATAGAGCAGGGGTCCCCAAACTACGGCCCGCGGGCCGCATGCGGCCCCCTGAGGCCATTTATCCGGCCCTCGCAGCACTTCCGGAAGGGGCACCTCTTTCATTGGTGGTCAGTGAGAGGAGCATAGTTCCCATTGAAATACTGGTCAGTTTGTTGATTTAAATTTACTTGTTCTTTATTTTAAATATTGTATTTGTTCCCGTTTTGTTTTTTACTTTAAAATAAGATATGTGCAGTGTGCATAGGGATTTGTTCATAGTTTTCTTTTTTATAGTCCGGCCCTCCAACGGTCTGAGGGACAGTGAACTGGCCCCCTGTGTAAAAAGTTTGGGGACCCCTGCTATAGAGTGTGTGGTAAAACTTCTGGATCTTTGATGTTCTGAAAGGTGAACAGTGATATCTCAGGTTAGTTTTAAATTGTATTTTTTTATATACTAAAAGAAGTTGAACTTCTTTTATATGCTGTTTCTTATCAAACAACCTTTCCCTCATTTTTCCTTATAGAGCCTTTTAACATCACATGGTCAGCAGAAACAGGTACTTCTGTCCTGACTTTATACACAAAGAAACTCAGGCCCAGAAGAGACAAGATGTTGGCCCAGGACCACAAACAAAGTTAGTAGGTGGTAGAATCATGACTTGCCTCTCAGTTCTGTTGTTGCCAGGTCATAGTTACATCTGTTAGAATTATCCTCTGAATCTCTCTCTCTCTCTCTCTCTCTCTCTCTACTAGAGAGTTTGTTCATTCCCATGGGTTAACTCGATGCTATTGGGTTCTAAGCCTACGTAGTATCTCCAGCTATATCTTAACCCTCTTTGGATTGAGAAGGGACAGCAGACACTGAAATGATAGAATTTTAGAGCAGAAGGCAGATCTGAGAGATCATAGACTAACCTAGTCATTTTATAAGAAAGGAAACCAGGAATCAGAGACGTTGTGTCCTCTGTTTCCAAGGTCATCCCATTTCTAAGAAGTCAGGGCCAAGTCAGAGTTCATTTTGTTTTTCATTTGGTTTAATAACGAAGAGAAGAAGGAAAACATGCGTGTCATTTACTGAAACTGGTCATCTCGATGTTATAAAAACTTCCAGGACGGGAAATGAGAAGTGTGAATTCATTCATTCATCTATCCATTCGCTCACACTCATTCATCCAACAAATAATCATGTTCCATGCATGAGGCACTGTGCTTGTCATGGGGCTTATAATGGTGAACGAAAAGGCATAGTCCCTGCCTTCATGGAGAATACAATCTAGAAGAAGAAACAGATATCAAGCAAGTAATATACAAAGATGTGATTACAAACTGGGGGAAAGACTATATGGGAAACTTGCATGGTGCTGTGCAAGAACAGGACAGGAAGACATAATTATTAGACTCTAGAGTCTGGAAACCTCCCACTGCCCCCCCCCCCCCCCCCAGCCCTAGCCCTGCCCGGCCACATTGCCCCTGAGGCATCTCCATGGAAACCTAAGATTCCATGGATCCATTTGAAACCTACTATTCCCTGAACAGCCCTATTCCCTCATTTCTTCAGAGGAAAGAACGGAGGCTCCAAAAGGAAGCATGACAGGGGACCACCTAGCTAATTAAAGCCGAACCAGCACCAGGACAGCAGCCTCCTGACTTTCCAGGGCTCTTTCCACCAGATTAGGCCCTCGTAGTGCAGCGCTGTGCTCTGCTACCAGAGTTTGCAATGCAACCATTCTTCACAAACCATGGACTCCCAGGAGACGGGGGCATTTTAAATCAATTTATACCATGCTATAATCAATACACTGCATAGAACAAACAAATCAAGATCTTGAAAAACACTTGCCAAGGAAGCTATGCCATTTTAAAAAAAAATAGTTTCCCTTCTTTTCCTTGAGTGGTTCGCCAATTATTGTACCGAAGAGTGGGGTGAACGTGCCTGCAACTGAGCGTACCATTTTAGAGTTTACTTTGTGGAAGAGCCGAAATCCTTCCCTTGTCAACAGACAGCTTTTCTGTGGCAGTAAAGAGCTTGACCTAAGTTCTCCTGATGAATTGTTTCTGTTCACCAGTGGAGTCCCGAGCACACACTTCGTCAGAAGTGGGAAATGGTTGACAGAGGAGATACAACCCCATTTACTTCGATTTGGTCAGTGTGTGTGTAGCTGTTCTGGGCACCCAGTGCTCCTCACTCGTTTACACCCGGGGCAGTGGGGCTGGGCAGGGGGTGATGGATCTTCAGCCTATTCAATGCCATCTCATTAAAATTAGTGCTCCTTGACTCAATATGCTCCCCCGCCACTGTTCTTAAATTTATTTTTCTTCTCTTTGGGGGTGGAGCGGAGCGATAGAATGGGGCAATTTTAATATTATTTCCCATGTTCACATTTAGCTGTTTACAACTAGGTGACTCAAAATGATAGAAGAATCAAGACCAATTTTAGAAATGAGGGAAAAACGAGTAGAACTCTCATTTAAAGAAATATTGCCCCATTAAATTTAACTTTTCTAAATACTAATTAAAAAAAGAACTATTGAAAAATACAGGGGAAAAAAACTCTAAATACTGAGATGTTCATGGCAGCAGCATTGATAATAGTAAAAAATTAAATTTGAATAGCCAACCATCAAGAAAGAGTAAAATGCATGTTGATATATTCCGTGTAATCGTGTGCATGAATTGAAACAGGGCTTCGAAACAAAAGTCCTCACATGGGGATGCGAAGTGGGAAAGAAGGCCCAGCACGGTCATTAAGAGTAGAGGCGCTGGCCTGACCTGTAGTAGCACAGTGGATAAAGCGTCGACCTGGAACGCTGAGGTCGCCTATTGGAAACACTGGCTTCCCTGGTCAAAGTACATATGGGAGTTGATGCTTCCTGCTCCTCCCCTCTTCTCTGTCTCTGTCTCTCTTTCTCTTTCTCTCTCTCCTCGAAAATGAATAAATAAAATCTAAGGAAAATTATCTATCTATATATAAACGAGTAGAGGCGCTGGGGTCAGTGGCTGACCCTCACGGCCACACTAAGTTCCTCCTTTTGCCTTCCGTTCCCCGTCCACGAGCAGAGGGTCATCACCCACCTGTTCCACGGGGCCCTGTGGGATTCAGGAGAGGCCAGGCGTGTAAAGCCTCGACCCCATGCTGGCTACACGGTAGGGGCTTGACCGATGGTCACAATGATCATTAGATAGACGATCTCAAGCTTGTTATGAGATGTCAATATAGGCCGCCAGTTCCTTCAAGAGGCAGATTTCTTTGGGATGTAGGACTGAGGATGACTGATTTGTTTCTGTTTAAAATTTCCACTCTTGGCCATGTTCTGTAATTATTATACTAGTTTTTTTTTGTCCCTCTACCCTCTTTTCACCCCAGAAACATTTTTGACCTTGTCTGTCTTGCGCTGTGTCTCCAGGAGGTCCTTAGGGACTGCATTACTCAGGGCCCCTTGCCCTTGGGCTTCCGGTTGGGTCTAGCTGGTGCCTCTGCGTGGTGGTAGGTGTGACTGCTGACGGCCGCCCCTGCCCGGGTTTACCCCTGTTCTCTTCCAGCGTGGGGGCAATGACAGCTGCCCAGGGCTGCTAGTCCAGGGCGCCTTGCTGTCCCTCGCCCATCCACGAACTCTGCTTACCAGTCTGTGAATCATCAATCCTTTTAGTAAATTTTCTTGGAAGTTCAAGCCGAGCACGCTTCTGTTTTCTGCCGGGACCCTAGCTGATACAAGGAGCGGGGGTTGTTTGTATAATTGGAGCACTTCTTTCGGAATCGCAGAGGACCACCACGGCCGCCTAGCTCCCGAAAGGAAGCCCCTCCTTGTGGCGTGGAGAGAGGCCGCTCGGCTTTCAGACTCCCGGTGATTATTTTGGTTTCATTTTCGAGCCCTCCCATCAAAGTAGACTTCAGGGCTAGAACACCTATTTCCTAGAAAAACACACTTTCTCCTGGAGAGAAATTCTAGAAAGCAGTCGCGGGCTATTGACAAACTATAATGCTGCAAAGGGTTCTGGCCAAAGAGGGGTTGGAAAAAAAAAAAAAAAAACTCCGAAGGGAGAAGGTGTCCCAGAAAGTGGTGCATCCCGGCGGCAGCGGCCGTGTGCCCGGCCGGGCAGGCGCAGACAGAGCTGCGCCTTGAGGGAGACCGGCCTCTGCGGGCACTGGAAACTCCCCAGCCCCTGTGGTGTCTGGGCTCAGCCGCTGCCAGTCTCCCGGGGGGTAAGTGATACAGTTTGTTCAGTCCGGGGGTGGGATGGCGGTGTGAGGTGGTGATGGGGCCGGTTGCGGAGGGGGGCGGAGGGGACTTGGCATGGCCCCACGCACTGCTCCACCGTGAAATCATGATTGGCAGGCGGAGTGTTCCCCAGGAGGAAGCGTGGGGAGGAATCTCACAACTGCATGGCAGTAAAGAGCTGCCTGGTGGGCCTCCCTCTCCGCCAAGAGGCTCCGTGGCTCCGAGGTTCTGGAGGGGCGTGTGGGGTGTGGGGGGGAGGGGGAGGAGGAAGAAGCAGCTGCTCTGCCCAGTGCTGAGGGGTCACCTTTGCCGAAACCTTCCAGTGGCACGTGTGTTAAATAAAGACAGCGAGCCTGGGGGCGCCAGCAGGGCACAGAGGACCAAACTGCAGATGCGGGGAGGGGGCCCGGGAAGCCAGCTGGGGGCTTCCCCTAAAGGAAAGGGATGAGAGGTGAGAGTCAGTGAATCAGACGGCGTGGGAGGGACGAAGCCTGTGAAAACCGTCAGCCTCAGCACCCCGACTCAGGGACGGGCCTTCTTCTCCTTCTGCTGTGAAGTGAACGCCATGTGGCTGAGCTTTTGTCCCCCCCCCCCCCCACCTCCAAGTCCCATAAACAAGGGGACTGTGTTTATCGTGTTTATTGTGACTCACAATGAGTTAACTGAGTGCTTACTATGTACGTGGGGAGCCCTGTGCCAAGCACCAGGAAGACAGAGATGAACACCGCCTTCCTGCTCACCTGAGACTGAGTCTGATGGGGGGGGGGGGGGGGTCAGATATGAAACACGACAGCACATTCACCTCATAGTTCTTAAAAAATATCTATGTTTGGGTCCCTACCCTGCAGAGACTCAGATGTGATTGGCCTTGGAAGGAACCATGACATGGACCCTAAGGTAATTCTAATGTGCAGCTTAGTTTGAAAATTACTGGTGTCCCCCCCATTAAAATTAATTGAATTTATTGGAATGACATTGGTTAACATAATTATACAGGTTTCAGATGCCCAATGTGTTGGAGAATTCCTGTTTTATATATTCTCAGGGTTCCATAAAACATTCTTTCCAAGAAACATTCAGTGATGGCCAAAGTAAATTTGAAAAATAACTTCTTAGATATGCTAGATATTAAAGACTAGGAAGTTCTATAATAAATCTATTTCGATGTAAAGAAATATATAAATAAATAGATGTTGCACATTGTGAACACTGCTTTGAAGAAAAGGTGAAAGGCATGAATAGGCATGATTGGTATAAGATGCTTAGAAAATGTGTCTTTGAAGAAATGACTTTAATGGAGAGCTGCATAATCTGTGTGGGCAGGGAATGGGAAGGGCAGTGTTCCAGGCATAGGGCTCATCATGTGCAAAGGTCCTGAGGTAGGGAAAACATTTGAAGGACAGAAAGAAAGCTAGTGATCCTGGAATGTAGGAGGTGAGGTGAAAAATGAAAAAAAAAGGGGGGGGCAAGATTTCTGCCTTCAAGGAACTTATACCTTAGGGAAAAACTCATATAATTCCAAACACTCCTTATTACTGTATGGATCTATAATTTCCTAAATACAACAGGAAGGAGGAGAAATCAGGGTTGCCAGCTGATACAAACACCCATTTCAGGTTTGTCCCTAAGTAACTTACATAACTTTTGAAACGGCAGATACGCTTTCATAAGTATGTTGTCTTAGGCTAATATTAGCATTAGGTCATGTTTACTGAGTGTGTACAGTCTGGGAAAGAAGTGACTTGGAGGTTGGATCAAGATGCTGAACTGACACACATACCTGCCCACCCTTCTTCTCTCCAAACCCTTAAAAAAGTAAACAGTGTTTAAAAATACACCCATTAGCTAGAAAACAAAAAAGTGAGTTATAAATACCCATTTCCCTCCTCCTCCATTCCTCCTTAATCCCTAGTAACCACTAACCTGTTCTCTATTTCTATATAATGTTGTTATCTCAAGAGTCTGATATAAATGGAATAATACACTATGTTGTCTTTTGGGATTGGCTTTTCCGATCAGCATAATTCTCTGCAGATTCACCCAAGTTGTTATGTGTATCAATACTTTGTTCTTTTTTATCGCTGAGTAGTATTCCATGGTGTGAATGTGCCCAACTGGTTTAATCATTCACCAATTCAAGGACATCTGTTTCCAGATTTTGGTTACTACAAATAAAGCTGCTATTAACATTTGTGCTCAGGGTTTTATATGAACATAAGTTTTTATTTTTCTGGGATAAAGACTCAGTATGTAATTGGTAGAATGTATGATAACTGCCTGTTTAGTTTTTAAAGAAATTGTCGAACTTTTTTTGGAGAGCCTGTGTTATTTTGCATTTCCACCAGCAATGTATGAATAGATTTCTCTGAACTCTCATTGGTGTTGTCACAATTTAAAATTTCTTCTCTACTATAATGGGCATGTAGTAATATTCCATTGTGGTTTTAATCTGCATTTCTCTGAGGCAGCCTAACAATTTATTATGTAGCGAACAGGAGCAGAGAGAACTCTGGGAGGGAAAAGAAGTATGGGGGTTGCTGGGTGGATCTCAGTCGGGGTGCATGAGGGAGTCTGTCTGTCTGTCTGTCTCCCCTCCTCTCACTTGGAAAAGCAGAAATAAAATAGATTAAAAAAATAAGTAGCCATAGATACATATTAATTAAAGTAGACAGGTACCTATGAGAACTAAGGAGTTAAAAGTGGCAGCTCTGAAAAGAGGAAGGGTGGGAAGAAGGAAGCAAGTAACAGTTGTTGTTTTTCATTATAAACCTTTCTAAACAATTTGGTTTTTTAATCCTATTCTAACATCACTTTAGAGAAAATTTAGAAGTGTATATAAAAAGAGACAGACTCTCAGGTTGAGTAAACTAATTGAACCGTATGCTCTTTACAAGAGATGAATGTACTTCAAATGTCATGGCAAGGATGAAAATAAAAGGACAGAGGAGGCAGCAAAGAGAGACTACTAGAGAGCAATGTTAATTACAAACAACACAGAAACTGAGGCAAACAGTAGGAAGCAAGACAAACAAAGCAGCTTCTCAGAGATCAAAGCTCAAAGGGACACTACTTTAAAAAGAACAGGGACTGAAACAACACACGAATTCACACTTTCTACCCAACGGAGCTTACACATTCTTTCAAACATCAAATATGGTATGTACAGAACTGATTCATTGGTTAGTCACATGTAAGAATTTACAAAAATCTGAACAGAATAGAGTCCACATTTAAACATGTTCTAATTATAATAAAATTAGAAATTAACAATAAAGATATAGCCAAAAAATATGGCCCCTTAAATATTTAAAATGACTCATCTAAAAACTGGCTCAAATGGAAATGACAAATTATTTATAAATAAATAATAATTCTAGAACTGCATTTTACACTTTTTGAATATGGACAAAAGTATAGTGAGGGGGAAAATATATAGCCTTTAATTCATGGATTATAAAACAATAAATATAGCCTTTAATTCATGGATTATAAAACAATAAAAATAAAGGAACAAGTAAATTAAGTTTTCAATAAAAAAAAACCAAAATAAGGAAAGAACCCATAAAGTAAACCCGTAGAAGGTAGTAAGATTGGCAAAGCTAAAGCCAGAAATTAAAAAAATAGAAAATAAGCAATAGGTTGAATGAATCAAAAAGTTAATTCTTCAAACAAACAAACAAACAAACAAACCAAATAGACAATGTTCAACAATTCTGAAAGAAAGGGCCCAAATATATGACTTTTGAAATGCTGGAAGGGCTATATTCACAGAGGAGATTTAAAACTTGTGTTCAACACTGAATCAATAATCACAATCCAAGTGAAACTTCCACTGTTGGTAAAAGGCATCTACCAGAAATGTATGGTAGACATACTAATTAGTGAAATATTAGCTGCACGTTGACAGAAGCAGGTAAGAGAGAAGGATACCTACTATCCCCGTTACTATTCACAATGTAGTGGGAACTAGTATTCACATCAAGTCTAGTTAATGAAGCGAGATCAAAAAAGAAAGAAAAATGTTAGGAAGGAACAAAATGACCCTTATTTGAAGATAATATGAAAAAAGTTTTCATGAGATGCAAGACAACCTATTAGAGAAAAGGAAGCCACTACTCAGAAAGTTCAGTGAAGCCGCCCACTAAAGACTTAAAAATTAGTAACAGTTCTTCTATCCCATAATAGTGAGTTAGAGAATAACTTAAAAAGAAAGTTCACTCACAATAGTCACAAAAACTGTAAACTATATCCATCATGAAACTTAACGGGAAGCGTAGAGGATCCATACAAAGAAAATTATTAAACTTTCTTGACTATGTAAAATTCAACTTGGTTAGAAAGACATGTCACGAATGGGAGGTCTCACCAAAGTAATTTAGGAAGATGATGCTATCCCAATAAGATTTTAAAAGTTCAACTTGACATGCCACTTCTAAAATTCATTTAGAAAGGAGCATGTGTGCAAATAACAAACATTCTGAAAGAGATTACCATGGGGCGGGACTTGCCCTGCCAGATGTTAAAATATGCTGAAGTTATTACATGGGATCATCACAGGTATAGACGGATCAGTGAGACGCAGCGTGTGAACACACACATCTTTCCGCTTCTAGGTAACAATCCTAGAAAAAAATAAACATGAAAAAATATTCTAGGATTGTTACCCAGAAGCGTAAAGATGTGTGCGCTCACACAGAGACACACACGGGCATGCCTTGTTTTATTGCACTTCGCAGATGCTGTTTCTTTTTACAAATTGAAGGTTTGCGGCAACCCTGCCCCGAGCGAGCTTACTGGCGTTAGTTTCCCAACAGCATTTTCTTGCGTGTGTCTCTGTAATTCTTTCAGTATTTCGAACTTCTATGGCTGTTATTATATTAGTGACGGTGATCTGTGACCAGTGGTTTTTGATGTTACTATTGTAAGTGTTCTGAGGCACCACGAACAGTGCCCATCGAAGACTGCAAATTTAATAAAGGTGTGTGTGACCGACCCACGGACTTGCTGTCCCCAACGTCTCTCCCTCTCCTTGGGCTACCGATTCCCCGAGGCACAATGTTGAGCTGAGGCCAGTTAAACCTTCGATGGCCTCCAAGTGTTCAGGTGAAGAGAAGAGTCCCGTCTCTTACTCTAAGTCAAAAGGTAGGCATGATTAAGCTTAGTGAGGAAGGCATGTTGGAAACTGGGACAGGCCAAGAGCTGGGCCCCTTGCGCCAAACAGCCAAGTGGTGAATGCAAAGGGAAAGTTCTAGAAGGAAATTAAAAGTGCTACTCCAGTGAACATACGAATTTTAAGAAAGTGAAACAGCCTCATTGCTGATCTGGAGAAAGTTGTAGCGCTCTGGATACAAGATCAAACTAGCCACAACATTCCCGTAAGCCAGCGATTTTCAACCGGTGTGCCTCAAGAATTTAAAAAAATGCAATACCTGACTATTTAGTCAGGGGCACTGACCTTCTTTTCTCCCTTAGATTGTCAAATAATAATAATAATAAAAGACAACAGCCAACACAACAGTGGCTGTCCAGTGTGAAAGTATTAAAATTAAACTTTTTTTTTTTTTGGTAAGATCATCAAAAAGGATATTTTTTGGTGTGCCACAGAAGTTTTGTAATTTATGTGTGCCATGAGATGAAAACGGTTGAAAATTGCTGCCTTAAACCATAGCCTAATCCAGAGTGAGGCCCATCTCTTTCATGAGGGCCTGAGAGAGGTGAGGAAGCTGCAGATGAGAAGTTGGAAGCTAGCAGAGGTTCGTTCATGAGGTTTAAGGAAGGACTTTTTTTCCCCCATAACATACAAGTTCAAGGTGAGCAGCAAGTGCTGATGTAGAAGCTTCAGCAGTCTATGCAGACGATCTGGCTAAAATAATGAAGTTGCCCACACTAAACAACAGAGATTCAGTGTAGACAGACCTGCCTTCTATTGGAAGAAGAGGCCATCTAGGACTTTCTTTTTCTTTAAATTTTATTTTATTTTATTTTATTTTTTGTATTTTTCTGAAGTTGGAAATGGGGAGGCAGTCAGACAGACTCCCGCATGCGCCCGACCGGGATCCACCCGGCATGCCCACCAGGGGGCGATGCTCTGCCCATCTGGGACGTTGCTCTGTTGCAACCAGGGCCATTCTAGCGTCTGAGGCAGAGGCCATGGAGCCATCCTCAGCGCCCGGGCCGACTTTGCTCCAATGGAGCCTTGGCTGCGGGAGGGGAAGAGAGAGACAGAGAGGAAGGAGAGGGGGAGGGGTGGAGAAGCAGATGGGTGCTTCTCCTGTGTGCCCTGGCCGGGAATTGAACCCGGGACTCCTGCACACCAGGCCGATGCTCTACCACTGAGCCAACTGGCCAGGGCCTATTTTATTTTTAAATTATTCATTTTAAAGAAGAGAGAGAGAGAGAGAGAAAGAGAGAGAGAGAAGGGGGGAGGAGCAGGAAGCATCAACTCCCATATGTGCCTTGACCAGGCAAGCCCAGGGTTTTGAACCAGCAACCTCAGCATTCTAAGTTGACGCTTGATCCACTGCACTATTACAGGTCAGGCCATCTAGGCCTGTCTCATAGCTAGGGATTAGAGTCCAATGCCTGGTTTCCAAGTGTGAAAGGACAAGCTGACTCTCTTGTTAGGGGCTAATGCAGCTGTTTTGAACGTTGGTCAAAACCAATGTTCATTTACCATTCCAAAACTCCCAGGACCCTTAAGAATTATGCTAAATCTACTCTGTGCTCTGTAAATGGAACAACAAAGTCTGGGTGGCACATCTGTTTACAACATGGTTGACCAAATATTTAAAACTCACTCTTGGGAGCTACTGCTCAGAATAAAAGACTCCATTCAAAAATATTACTGTTCATTGACAATGTGTCTGGTTCCTCAAAAGATCTAATGGAGATATATAACCCTGTACTGTATTGTTTGAGGATTAAAATATTTTCTCTAAATGAAGAATGTCCAAAAACAAAAGAAAACAAAACAAAACTATGTTTTATAACATATATTATTGTTGAAAAGTTATAAGGCGGTTCACAAGACCGTTGGCGAATAAACTGGCTGAGTCCTGACAACTCAGCAATGAGCAGGGGAGTTGAGGAGGAGTGGAAGTGCAGAGGCTATTGCAGCCGATGACTCTCCAGTGCTGCTGCCCTCCTCTCACTCCCACCAGCCCTGCTGTCTATCCCTGTCACACACTGAGTCACTGGATGCCCACAGTTTCACTTGCAAGAAAGAGCATGTTACTCCACCGAGTTTCCTGTCCTCTGGATGGAACATCTTCTGTCCCTCCTACTTGCTCTCATCTGCATTGGCCTCACCCCTCCCTAGACAGGCTACATAAAGTTATAAATTTTTTGGATTCATGGAATTATACCACTCCAATCTAGTCATGAGGGGAGCCACATCACGCTTATGATTGGATTAATTCTTCAAGTAATCAGATGTGGAAAAGAGCTCTATTCCCTAATGCAGCTTTCTTGGTAGACAAATATCCTTTCAGCTACGAGGTATAGGAGGAAAACAAAGAGACGGCCTCAAAATAGTTTAAACTACTACACAATGTGCACCCAAGTCCCAGGAAGTCATGGGACTCTGGTGAATAGATGACCCAAGTGACCAAGTCAGGATCAAGTTTACACTGTCATTATAAAGGATCTACCCTAAGCGGTTTCGGGTAAAAATGGCGGACACTTCCTCCTAGAAGCTGCAGCGCTACTGGGCATCTGTCTGGGATCCTTTGGCTACTTCTTCTTCTGAGAAGGAGATTGGAGGTGGAGGTTACTAGAAGAATCCACTTGGTCTTTACGAAGGAGATAGGCAAGCAGCTCCTGAAAGGTCCTGGCAAGCTGTACAAGGAGGAAGGCATTTGAATTTTTCAAAAGTGCCATCAAATGAAGAACAGTGAGATAATTTGCTAATACAAGCCTTTGTAGGAAGGAATGGGGGCGGGGGTTTCTAATCGTTTCAGGGACAAGGTGGGAAGTGAGGTAGGGAAGGGCACCGTGCAAAGTGGCGGCTCACACTCCCTGGAGCCCTTCCAGAGGCATCTCATCATCGGCAAACCGTGACGTTGCAAGGCACACTTAAAAAAAACACCAGAAAAGAATTCATCCTGTGGATGGAAAATAGATGCTCTACTGCACCTGTTATAGGATAACTTCCTATCCACCTCAAACCCTCCAAAGAGCAGCAAAAATCGCAGACAAATGACATGTCCCCTGCAAAAGAAAGCGTTAGGCAGGTCGCCCGAGGCAGTGAGAAGACACGGGACAAAGTCTGGCAGCTGTCCAGAGCGTCAGAGCATCGGAAGTCGCCCTAGACGTGCTCTGTGAACTGTGCAGACCGGCGCAATGTGACCAAAGGATGCAAGTGTTCTTTGAACCTGTGGAGAAAACACCGAAAAACAGACAACAGCCCTCTGAGCCCCATTTTCCAGCATTCAGAGGGGTGGGGAGGAGCTGCAGGCAGAAAAACCCAGTGGGTCTCACGCAAAACTGTTCCCTGGGTTTTCAGCTGCAACCAACCCCTTTCATCTCCAAGTTGTGATGGCAGCTGGCCTGGCGCATGGCCCCCGGGGCCTGAAGAAGGCTGATAAAGAGTGCGCTTAAATAGATTTCTGGATATCAACAACTTTAAAAAAACCAACATGTTGATGAATTGAGTGTAAACATGTGAGGAACAGAAGGATTAAGATTTTCTTTCAAATACTGGCTTAAGCACGAAGGGGGAAAAACGTCCAGTTGTCAAAATGGGCTGAGGTCCTGCCGAACGCAGAGCTTCCAGAGAGCAGTCTGGCATTTCTGCCAAAGGCCACAGACGGCGGGGTGAAGCCTTCCCTCTAACCAATTAGATAATTGCCACTTCATTCTGCAGATGTCTCATTGTTCCTTCTTTTTTTTTTTTAAGCAAACAAAATAATTAGCCTTGTCTCGGTAATTTTGCTAATATTTCCATAATTAAATAATTACTTCAATCCTGGATTAATTAACTGTCCTGCCTCTGGGTACAGGAGGCCGCCAGCTGTGTTCAATAAACCCTTGAACGTGGTCAGTGGAAGGACTCAATTTCTGATCTTCTGTATTAACATAAGGAAACCTACTCCATAATGCAACAGACAATTCTATTTATAATGCTGGATTAATCTCCCCCAGTCACTCACACAAGCCCGCTCTGACCTTTCATTGCAACCTCACCCAAACGCAAGTCTCCTGAGATGACACGTGTTAATATGTGAATGCTGATAGAACTCGGTGGTATTGTGGCCAGGGATTAAAGAGCTGACAGTCTGGATAAATTAGCTCCTGATAGCTCACTAATCAAATGGAAGAAGCAAATGTCAAGTTGGGCAGCGCTGATGAAACCCTTCACCAAAACGCTGAGCGGGAGAAATAAAGAGAGGAAAATGCTCATGTTTGACACGGCCGCCAAAACTTTCTCTGCATTTCAGGAAGTCTTGGCCGATGAAACAACCGAGAGAGAAAGTATCAGAAAGTATCCTGGTGGCTTCATTTACCTGTTGTTGCTAGTACCTTCAGACTGCCTTCTCTTAGAATAGCAATTTTCAACTGGTGTGTTGCAAGAATTTTCAAACCATGCAATACTTGACTATTTAGTCCAGGACACTGACTTCTTTTCCCTTAGATTGTCAAACGAAAAAGTGTCAACAGCCAACACAACAATAGCTGTCTGGTTGAATGACTCAAAATGATACCTAATTATTATTATTTTTTTGTCAGATCCACAAAAAATCTATTGGTTGGTGTGCTACAGAATTTTAGTGATTAGTTTATGTGTGCTGTGAAATGAAAATGGTTAGAAATGGCCATCCTAGAATGATACGGAAAAGTCAAAGTGATAACCAATTCAATGCTGCCTTACCTACGGAGTTACAAGCAGAGCAGGGTGCCTGGGATTTCCTCGGAAAGCTAGGGTTTGGGGAGAACAGTGTTTGCGGATGTGGGAACAGGGCTTGGGAAGGCGAAAGGAAGTACATGTACTACCTGGACCTTTTGGTGGCCCAAAGGAGCAGCAGTGACCTGAACACAGATAGTCTACCTTGTTGCCTGGAATATGCGTGGAAGGCCTTATCGGGTGTCAGAACCATTCTGGGTATTTCCAATGCCTTCACCAATCAGGGAAATAGATTGCTTTCTTTTTATCTACCACATTCAACATAATGAGATACTTCTGGCTCTGCTGTGAGCCTTAGGCACATTCCTTAACCTCATTGCCTCAGTTTTTTCATCTGCAAAGTGGGAATCTTAACAGTACCTACCTTATAGGGTTACTGTGAAGATTTAAATAGAGTTAACATATCTAACGGCTTTAAGCAGTGCCTGGTGCATAGTAGGCACTATGTGAGTCTTGGCTGTTATCTCCAAAACATCTCTGTAATATTTTTCTCCTCTGGGCTCTCTCATCCTTCCCGGTTGCTATAGCAACGGCGTCAGGCTGTCATGTCCTCTTTCCTGAATAGCTTCCTAATTCATTTTCTTATTCAAAATCCATCTTTTTCAATACTTTACACATAGTATTGCCATTTAAATCTTTCAATCCTCTGATCTTGTCTTTCTCTTATTCAGCGACCTGCAGAATTCATCGAGTAAAGTCTCAATGCCTTCATCTTTTTTTAAAAATTAAAAAAAATTTTTTTTTTTTTGGTTAGCGACAGAGACAGAGAGAGTGAGACAGATAGAAAGGAAGGGAGAGAGATGAGAAATATCACTTGTAGTTGTGTCACCTCAGTTGTTCATTGATTGGTTCTCCTATGTGCCCTGACCAGGGTCTCCAGCAGAGCCAGCAATCCCAGGCTCAAGATAGCAACCTTGGGCTTCAAACTAGCAACTTTCAGGCTCAAGCCAGGGACCATGGGATCATGTCTACGATCCCATGCTCAAGCTGTTGACCCGCACTCAAGCCAGAGACCCTGCGTTCAAGCTGGCGACTTTGGGGTCTTGAACCTGGGTCCTCAACATCCCAGGTAGACGCTCCATCCACTGTGCCACCACCTGGCGAGGCTCAACTCCTTCATCTTGATTTCAAGCCTCATCCGACCCTTACCTGCTGACCCCAGCTTCACTCTAATCTCACATTTCACTGCACCTTGTCACGAACCCTCCCGTCCCCTGGAGCCACGCCATTTTCTATTCCATCAGCACATTCCCTTGTTTTCCTTTACTTGTCCCGGCAGGTTGTTGCTCTTGTACTGTGCTTGCTGTTCCCTCCGCATGGGGCTTCTCTTCTGGTTCAAACCCTAGCCATCCCTGAGAGCGGGGCCCAAGTGCCACCTCCACCCTAGGGACTTTCTGAGCCCATCATTTCCCGACCCCTCTTTCTTTTCTGAACTCCAATGCACTATATTGGTTGTTGGTGGTGTTTTTAGTCCTCAACCCCTGTCACCTGCCATTGCAGCTATCAATTTATACGCCTCCTGTTTAGGATGTCCCATATCCCAGCCTCTAAGCTCCTTGGAGCCTGGCTGCTTCTGCGGTGTGTCCTCCTCAGTCCTGTCCCCAATCCTATGCTATGCACAGAGCATGTCCTCTGCAACCAGGATAAGAACATTAATATTAATTGAGGGGCTTGGGATGACATCCTGGTCTTGCGCGTCGTCCTCTCTGAGACTTATTCTCAGTCACCTCATTGCTCGGGAAGTGGAAATATATCAACTCCCCGTGGAAGGAAACATCAGCCTATCAGCAGGAAAACAAACATACAAAATGCGCAACTAATCCTGAAACAATGGATTGTTTTTTGTTTTTTTTTTTTTTAAGATGGAGCAATGAAAAAGGATCAGAGTCCCATACCTTTGTATCTGGTTACCACGGCCGCGTTGACACTAAGAGGCTCTTGAAAGGTGACAGTGAGTGATGTGCTGCTGGTTACCATGAGACAGACATTGGTTGGCACCTCGGGGGCTCCTGGGACAGAAGAAAAAACACAGGGATCTTAACATGGCAAATCCTTTTCAAACAGTGTCCCTGCACCTTCAAAGGAAACCCTGAGACACACACGATGGAAACATTTGTTTGCATAGCCTAATAGCTTTCACTTTTGAACATTTTCATTAGAGGTCCCAAAGGCCTTTATTTGTTGCCATCTTGGTCTTATTTGATCCGGGAACATCTTCTGAAGGGGTAAATAATACCAGTTCAGCCTTCCGCAAGTGTCCGGGCAGGACCAGAGGAGCCCGGCAGGATCAGCGAGAAGGAGGCTGGACAGTGCGAGCAGGAACCACCGCATTTCAGAAAGCACTTCTGGGTCAACTGTTTCAGTGGAAACTTGTTTGCCCCTGATGGGTAGAAACGGCAAGTAACAGCGTCCCGTCCTCTAGACTGAGGAAGCTGCAGCCCAAAGAGGCCCAAGCATTCGTTCAAGGACGCAGTGGAGACCCCGCTAGGATGGACGCTATGCTCTGGAGGCCTGATGCTGGGCTCTCCCCGGCATGGAAAGTTACCTCGCCTTCCTCCCATTCGGCCTCCTGTGACTCAGTGGTATTCCTCTAAGGAAGAATTCATGAGCAAATGGCATGTCTAGTGACAAGATTCCTGACGGTTGTCGGTATTTCCTTAACACCTGGAAGGTGTTTTGTCATTTAGAAAATTAAAAATTGGTATCAAGTCTAAAAACATGACTTCTCATATTAACTTGTCCTAAATAAAACACAATAACAAATGCAGTTACTAAGACGACTGCCAGATAATGTTCTTTCTAAAAAGAGCAAACGTACCAGCGTGGCTTAAGAGATTGTTAACATTAAAGGCAGCCTTTCATTCACGTCGGTTCAGTTATTTGCTTCAAGAGGAGGGATGAGGCCTAGTGTTGGGACTTAGGATGCAGCGCTGCAGTAGAGGACAAGACTGTCCCTGCCTTTGGTCTTTATCCCAGCCAAGGTCACGGGAGCCCCGGCAGATAATTTCCAAACCAATGAATTGACCTTCCCCTTAACGTTTAAAATTTCAATATATTTCTAATCCGCTTGTTGTTTGAATAAAATTTCCTTTTGGAATGAAAGCTTAATATTTCATAAGTGTTTGAAAGCTTAATATATATTTCACAAGTGTTTAAAAAATATGTACTTCTATCAGAGGCTGTGCTGAGCAGTAACCCCCAGCGCTAGTATTATCCAGAAACGAGACTCTCTGAAGCTGACAAAAGGAATTGGTGGGAGAGAATGAAGATGTGGACAAAAGCATCATTCCCGGGCTGACTGACCGTCCTGCGCTGCTACCTGGATTAACTGAAGGTCAGTTTACATAAGTTCTATATAAAAAACGGCAGAAGAGTTTGTAAACAACTTAAACTGGAGCTTGCAGCCAAAACTGGACAAATAGGCAAACAAATATTTTTCCATCTCCGCATCCCCAAAATATAGCCACCGAGGCTGGCCATCAGACCGTCCAGGTCATTCGGCACCAGGGCAGAACGGGTGGCACGTGCTAGACGGCTGTGGACGGAGGCCAGCGGCACCGAAGCCTGGTGGCTGTGGCCAGAGGACCTATCAGGAGCCAGGAAATCAAGCGAGACAAAAGATCCTTTTACAGCCTCCCAGAGCCCTTGCTCCAAACCGGCTGACAACGGCCACCCATGGCTCTGGAGTGTTATAAAAAAATAAAAATAAAAATAAATTCGTAAAAGAAGGCCCGGCTGTCTCAAAGCAAGGTTGGGTCTCGTTACACGGAGACGCCCTCTGCTGATACTCACGGGCGTGCTCGAAGCCCGTTTTCATGCGTCTGTAGAGCCGGTACCGCCACTCCCACGCCTTCAGCTGCTTCTCCTTGTCCGTGTTGTCCAGGCTGAAGCCCTCGCTCTCCACCTGCGCAGACAGGTCGCTCACTCGCTCCTGGGCCTCCTGCACCAGGGTGTGGAGGTGCATGGCTCGGCTTTCCAGGCTGACGACTGAACAGAAAGAAATGGGTGACTCCCTCTTCTCTCCCCGGGGACATGCTGCCTCACTGGCCCGGTATGCAGAGTGTCCTCACGTTTCTTAAAAAAAAGTGCCCGGTGAACTTGGGATTTCTATTCCTTATTAATGTCTTGTTACGGTAAGGGCTCACTACTGACGTTTATAACTCAATTCAACGCTGAAATCCGTCAGCTGAAGATACTCCCATTGCCGTCTGGCCCTCTGTGACAGGCACGCTCCGAGCTGCTGAGCAACATACACAGCTCACAAACATCAGGGGGTCAGGGCAGGTGCAGCTGCGCCAGTACTTTCAGCCTTTTGTATAGTGCTTTCCCCCAATGAAATAAAAGTTGGTTTCGCATCTCATTTGCATCATCCAACAACCATCTTTGAATTGTCGGTGCTTTTCTGATGCTCTTGTTTAATAATAAAACTACAAGTCAAATAATGCTTCTTGTTTTTTATCGCTTCATATTCATTTTGAAATACCCTCTAATTTTTGTGAGCAGTATAATTAGAGCCTCACTATCAAGCACCCATGAGGACCAGGTCTAGTCCAGGTTGCACACACACGTTTCCATGATGTTCAGAGGGACCAATACTTAGGGGTCAAAGCTCTGTAGCACCAGGAAGACCCTAGGAAAAGCCATCGATGAGGCGGACTGCATTCTGCTAGACTTGTTTTTTGTTTTGTTTTTTTTTGTTTTTTTTTTTTTTTGTGGAACCTGATTCAAATTTTCTGGTCTAAACACTTTCTAGCTCACAGACATTTTTGTATGTGTGTCTTAGTGGCATAATTCTGTCAGTCAATTTATTTATTGTGAAGTATTCTACAATGGCTGCCACAGTAAGTCTAATGAGTTTTAATGGCTCGTTGACTTGAGTGTGATCAGACGTGGGATCTTGATTGTGATCTTGATTGTAGGAATGGTGTCTGCAGATGACTGTGCTCCAGTTCAACTAGCTCCTCTTGCTGAGGGAGGTTAGCCAGCCCCTGATGTTTCTGTCGTACTCAATGCACGCTAGTCTGTCTCTGATTCACGTTTACCCAACTGACCCTTGTGTGAGTGAACGTTTGCGTCAACGGTACTTCACATTCTGTGTCAGGCTGGGAGGTGCCCTCATGCATGTGAGGGCCTGCCCAGGTGGTCACTGGGTCATTGTAAAGGAGCCCTCCCTTCCTGGGTAGTGATACAGACCGCCTCAGTGTGGACATGGGGTAGGTAGGGGTTCCAAGAATGGAACAGCTTAGAACCGAGTTCCCAGACCTGTCACCGACATGTCGAATCCTCTCTGTGACCAAAACAATATGTCCCCCCGCTGGGTGGGACCGAAATCCAACCACCTCATTCTTCTAGAGAAGGGGGAACATATGATAAAGATAACTCAAGTGAAACTTGGTTAGGTGAATTTTGAAATGGAAATTAGGTGGTAATATATTCATATTCTCTGTGTTCATAGGCATGTTTGCATTAATGACAGGAAATGAATACTAATTTATTATTGCCCTGCTCACCATCAGTCTCAATTTATTTACCGATGAGGTCAATGAAAAATTAGTTGAGTCTTTATTTTCTCTCTCTCTTTCTCTCTCTCTCTTTCTTTCTTCTTTCTTTTTCAAGTCGCTGTTTAGAACACTCAGGACTGTGTTTTGCTGCACATTTGTCATGGTTAATGAATGTTGCTGTAGCAGTCAATCATGTCCTCTAAATACTGTCACACTTTTTTTTTTAAAGCCTCAGTCATGAGCCATGACAGAAAAATAAACAAATAAATATCAAGCTAAGAAACTCTTTCAGTGAGCAGCCCCACGATGCAGAGTCCCCCGGGAAGGCTAAAGGGGGCCAGAATAAATGATAATGTAAGTGCTGTGGGCGTAGGGAAACGATGCTGGGGTATGAACACGGCGGTTCTGGGGAAAAAAAACACACACATACACACACGCGGGCACACACTCCAGTGGAAAAATTGGCAATATTAGTAGCCTCAAGGTGCAATTTCCTGGAGCAGTGAGATTGACAAGTCAGTACTAAATGCTGTTAATTTAACTAACTTCAGATTAATGGTAGAGTCTGCTATGACTGAACCCTCAAACACAGTCTCATTATAGCCTTGCTGGGAAGGTCCTAAATATAGGCATTGACAGTTTAAAACAAATTCGTATACATTTGTGTATTTTTAGACATAGTTTAGGCGTCAGAGTTTGTGTCACAGTTTTCAGGTTGATTAATTGACCCAGTAACTGCACCCTTTACCCACTCCCCCTCCTTCTTCCACTCCAAATTACAGAGAAAATGGGGGAATTGTCCTTGCTAAGTCATTCAGTGAGCTTTTTATTGTAAGCCTGATGTTTGAATTGCATGCATGCGTCAACACTTGGGTGATAGACACATGATTTATATAAATAAATTTTTCTAATACTATAAAATCCCCCCTATTAATTTTTATATTCACAACAGTTATTACTGGTGTGAATTCCAGGTGGCATTTCAGATGGACAGCTTCTCTTGCGCTATGAAAATTTTGGCTCCCCCTGAAAATTTTCCTGCTTTCCCCAGCACAACGTGTTTTGTTTCTAGACTTTTACTCTCCTCCTAGGCTGCAGACATGGTGCTATTTGCGTTGTAAGGGGTCAAGGGATTCTCCGTCTTCAGACAGAGCAGTAAGCCTTTTCACAGACTGGTAAGGGAGGTCCATAGAATTTTATGGCCAGGTAAGTTTTTCAAGATCACCTTGATCCCTGTGCTTCTTAAACTGGGAAGCCCAAACCACAGCCTACTGTGCTGATGGCGGTGGGGTACAGTGCAGAATGAATGCGTGCGTCTTCCTGGAGCCCCGTCTTTCCCACGCAGAATTTGGTGGAAGCACATTATTTAGAAATTAAAATGAACACTTCTATTATGGAGAAGAATGGAAAATCACCCCCCCATTGAAGAATTAAAAAAAGAGGGGGGAACATTATAGAAATTAATTTCTTTTTCTTTCTTTCTCTTTTCTTTTCTTTTCTTTTCTTTTCTTTTCTTTTCTTTTCTTTTCTTTTCTTTCTTTCTTTTCTTTTTCAGGCCACGTCTCCAGGCAGCCCTGGGAACACACTCACTTGCCTCTGTTGTCAGAGGTAATTCTGTGCATGGGCAGACGCACCACTCACTGAGCCGGCGGCTTCCAGCCCTTGCACCAAGCAAACCTTTTTTTATTTTTTTTCCCCTATGGATTTTTTTTTAAAAATAGCTTAATAAAACATTCTCTTCTGAAAGATTTTCTTTGACTACCAGATCAGCTGACTCATAAATTAATCATTTTCTCCCTATTATTAATGACCTATAAAACTGCCAACAGAAGCATCTGTTCAGTGTGAGATAATCAGCCGAAGAAAGCTGGGTTAATATGTTTAAGCGAAAGTGACTAAAAGTGATCATTATGTTAGACCATATAGTTTTATCTTGAGTAATGGTGTGACAGGTTAGGCTTTTAACCCCTCTGGGGCCCCATTCCTGGTTTTCGCCACCTCAGGATGAGAACGCTTTCAACCCCCTTATTTTAAGATAAAGAAACTGAGACCCAAGGAGGGGGAATGATTATTCACCTTTCTTTCTTTCTTTCTTTCTTTCTTTCTTTCTTTCTTTCTTTCTTTCTTTCTTTCTTTCTTTCTTTCTTTCTTTCTTTCTTTCTTTCAATTGATTGATATTTTAGACAGAAGAGATAGAGAGAGATAGAAACATCAATTTGTTGTTTCACTTACTTACATTCCTTTGTTGATTTCTGTATGTGCTCTGACCAGGGATCGAACCCGCAACCCAGTGTATTGTTGGGAAGATGCTCTAACCAACTGAGCAACCCAGCCAGGCCTCATGCTTTTCTTAAAAGCCTTAAAAAACTCAAGGAACTCCCTCTAAACCGAATGGAATGCAAACGAACCTATTACTTCTGAGATGCAGTTTTCTAATCCCTACCCGTTTGCCCTGAGATGGGTGGGTTCATTTCGGTTGGTTGATTGGTTGGACCCGGAAACTAGAAAGGCTATGTCTTCTGTGATTGATTTACCTGTCTGCCCACGCCTCCTATTCTCAGATCCATTCCCCTTTCACTTCCACCCTCTCGGTCCGTCCCCCCTGAGTCCAGAACTCCTGGGTCTGCTTGCCAAGCTCAGCCTTTTTCTCTCCTAGAGCAGCGGGTCCCTCCTCCGGCGAGTGGCCAGCCCTCGGCTCAGCCATCGCCAGCACAATGCAGGGTCTGTGAGTGTGCGGCGAGCAGGCGGGCTGGGGCAGGACCACTCGGCGGCTCCTGAAATAGGCTCCTTGCTATTGTGGTGTTTAATTATCAACAGCATTTCTACCACCCAGTGTTTCTGAGTGGGTATTTGTTCTAAGACCTGCCCAGCTAATTAACTACCGGGCGGGAGTGGGGGAGGGGCGGGCACTTGGTGTTCAAAGAATACAATTAGGGTTACTGTTTAAGTCCTGAGATAAATAATGATCAGGCTGAGTGGATTTTCTTCACCATCCAAAGCTAAGCTGCAGATCACCAGCTACTTACTTCCCTGACTAGTTCTTCATTTCACCCTTGCCCTGCAGCTGGTCAGTTTGGGCCAGGCTGATAACTCCTTAAAAGCTTGAAAAATATAATGATGGTAAAATGTAAACTAATTAAAAAAAATTTTTTTTTCTTTTTTAGATATGAAGGTGAATATTTATTTATTTCTTTAATTAAAGTTCTCAATTTCTTTTGACATTCAATCTATAGGGCTCACAAACATTAGGGGGGTCTAACTTTCAGCCTTTTGTACAGTACGTTTTCACCGAGGAAATAAAAGTTGGTTTTGCATCTCATTTGCATCATCAAACAACTTTTTTTGACTTACTTGCTTTTCTGATGTTCTCATTTAATAAAGAAAAAAATCAAATGCTTCCTATTTTTATCGCTTCGTATTCATTTTGAAATATCCCCTCGTGTCTGTGAGCAGTGTATTAGTTTCAGGCGCACGGCACAGTGGTTAGTCGATCCCGTACTTTACAAAGTGGTCCTCCTGATATTTCCAGTACCCACCTGGCCCGTGCAGAGTTCTCACAATATTATCGACTATATTCCCTAGGCGGGACTATTTTGTGACCACCAATTTGTACATCTTAATCCCAACTACCCCTCTCATTTGTATCTATGAGTCTGTGTCTGTTTTGTTTGTTTATTAGTTCTTTAAATTCCACATAGAAGTAAAATTGTATGGCATTTGTCTTCGTCTGTCTGACTTATTTCACTTAGCATCATATTCTCAAGGTTCATTCATATTTTCACAAATGACAGATTTCATTTTTTTTTTATGACTGAATAATATTCCATTGCGTATATGAACCACATCTTCTTTATCCAATCTTCTATGGCTCATTGCTTGGTTATTTACAATAACCAAGATAGGGGAGCAACCTAAGTGCCCACTACTTTTAATTTTTTAATCGAGCCTTTTAGGACATAATTCATTTGGCTTGCTTGGAAAAAAAAAATGAATCCATCTGCACATTACTAATGATATGCCATTCTTCAATTTAGCAATAACAGCTCTATTGTTATTAGCATTTTCCTTGTTTTTATTGATGAAACGGGCACTAAGACAAGTATTTAATCTAGTGTTCAAAGTACTTTTAGAACAGCCTTAAGTGCCTTTTCCTACAGTCCCCTTGACCCTGTATGTCTGGCCTCCTCCATGAGGGGAGCTCACCAAGGTAGCCTAGTCCATTTCACTTTTAATTTTAATTTAAAGATTAAATTTAATTTTAAAGAGTTTTCTTATTCTGAGCTGAAATCTGCTTTCCTATTATTACTAAAGGTGATAGAAGGCATAAGGGCCCCAGAGCATCTATTATTTCAACACGCAATCAATATAAAATTACTATTATTATTTTTTTGGACAGAGACAGAGACAGAGAAAGTCAGAGAAATGGACAGATAGGGACAGACAGACAGGAAGGGTAAGAGATGAGAAGCATCAATTCTTCGTTGTGTCTCCTTAGTTGTTCATTAATTTCTTTCTCATATGTGCCTTGATGGGGGGGGGGGCTACAGCAGAGTGAGTGACCCCTTGCTCAAGCCAGCAACCTTGGGCTCAAGCCAGCAACCTTGGGCTCAAGCCAGCAACCTTTGGGCTCAAGCCAGCGATCATGGGGTCATGTCTATGATCCCATGCTCAAGCCAGCAACCCTGTGCTCAAGCTGGTGAGCCCGTGCTCAAGCTGGATAAGCCTGCACTCAAGCTGGCGACCTTGGGGTTTGGAACCTGGGTCCTCCGCATCCCAGTCTGACACTCTATCCACTGCACCACTGCCTGGTCAGGCCAATATAAAATTATTAATAAGATATATGTTTGGTGTAAATTTTACACTTAGAACACATTTTGGACTGGACACATTTCAAGTACTTAATAGTTATATATGGCTAGAGATTCCTTTGTTGGACATTGGGATTTTACAACATAAAATTCTATAAACTTTAAAAAGTACTTGTAGCCCTGGCTGGATAGCTCAGTTGATAGAGCATCCTTCTGATAATCAAAGGTTGCTGATCAGGACACATACAGAAACAATCAATATTTCTCTCTCTCTGTTTTCCTCTCTCTCTCAAATTAATCAATAAAAAAGTGCTTGTATTGGGCAGTGTTCTCATAACACAAACTGTATAACAGTGGATAAAATATTTAAATTCTTTACTAGGGACTCTTGGGTTTTATTCTATTTTTGAGAGTCATACTGGCCACCATTTTTTTTTGGACCATTTATAATGTGCCAGAGAAATATTTTAAAGATATTACTACATTTAATCCTCAACCATCCTAGATAGGTGGTGGGGTATCCAGTTTCCAAGAGGGTCTCAGGGATCTGTCTCCTGGCGTCCACACCCTCCTCTGCCATACCAGTGCTGGTCTGTGTGATCAACGTGATTCAGGAGAAATGGTACTTGTCAATTTTGAGATTAGGTTATAAAAGACACTGTTGCAGCCCTGGTCGGTTGGCTCAATGGTAGAGTGTCGGCCTGGCGTACAGGAGTCCTGGGTTCGATTCCTGGCCAGGGCACACAAGAGAAGCGCCCATCTGCTTCTCCACTCCTCCCCCTCTCCTTCCTCTCTCTCTCTCTCTTCCCCTCCCACAGCCAAGGCTCCATTGGAGCAGGGTTGGCTCAGGCGCTGAGGATGACTCTGGTTGCAGCGGAGTGGTGCCCCAGATGGGCAGAGCATCGCCTCCTGGTGGGCGTGCCGGGTGGATCCTGGTCAGGCGCATGCAGGAGTCTGTCTGACTGCCTCCCCGTTTCCAACTTCAGAAAAATACAAAAAAAAAAAAAAAAAAAAAAAAAGACACTGTTGCTTCCATCTTGGTTGGTTGGTCTCTCTCTCTCTCTCTGGGGGGAGCCAGCTGCCAGGTCAGGAGCAGCTCTATGGAGAGGCCCGTGTAGAAAGGAGCACAGTCTCTTGTTAACCGTCACTGTGAGTAAGTTTGGATGTGGGTCCTCTAGATCAGGGGTCCCCAAACTTTTTACACAGGGGGCCAGTTCACTGTCCTTCAGACCGTTGGAGGGCCAGACTATAAAAAAAAACTATGAACAAATCCCTATGCACACTGCACATATCTTATTTTAAAGTAAAAAAAACAAAACGGGAACAAATACAATATTTAAAATAAAGAACAAGTAAATTTAAATCAACAAACTGACCAGTATTTCAATGGGAACTATGCTCCTCTCACTGACCACCAATTAAAGAGGTGCCCCTTCCGGAAGTGCGGCGGGGGCAGGATAAATGGCCTCAGGGGGCTGCATGTCGCCCGCAGGCCGTAGTTTGGGGACCCCTGCTCTAGATCAACCAAACCTCAAGGAGATAGGAATGCTTATGGTGCAAGACTTTGGGGATGAGAACCTAGACCATGAGTGGGTGCATATACACACAAAAGTGTTGAGCAGGCTGTTGAAGACGTCTTCTGACTTTGTAATGTTTTATTTCTTGACAAGGAGGATATAATCTGTGTTATATGTATATTTAAAAATTAAAAACAAAAGAATGTAAGACAATGATCAAATCTTTAATAGAAGGTAAACTGTAACTTAGGCTGTGGCCACCTGATTTCTAAATAATTATTTGGAAATAAAAAACAATCAGTTCACTTGATATTCAGTAAAATCATTACCTTCAAGATAAATAATATATTCACACCTTACAATAGAAGTAGGCTTGGGATTCATTCAGGTAAATTAAACACATTCGTTGAGTGCCTACTGTTTTGCTAGGGACATTGTGATGAATGAGACAGGTAAGTCCTGCTCATGTGGAATTTACATTCTAACGTAGGGGAGGCAGAAAATAAGCAAATGAAAACATTGAGAAAAAGACTGCATAGTGATAAATATTATGCAGAAAATAAAATGATGTGATTAAGTTACATTAAAATGAAAATAAAGTGACTTTAGTCTTTGGAGTTGGTGGTCGTCAGAGAAAGCCTCTCTTGAAGATGTGATCTTTATGTTGAAACGTTAAGAAGGAGTTGACCAGGTAACGATCAAGATTTAAAGCCTTCCGAATATAGAAATAGCAAATTCGAAGTCCGTCTTGTAAGGCAGTGTGGCAGGTTGAAGGGGAGGAATGGAGGCGGATGGGGCTGGCATACTGTGGGTGAGGGGTGAGCAGTATCAGATGAGGTTCAAGGAGCAGGTTTGGAAGTCAGAGTGAGGATTTGCCCACCTATTTTAATGTAGCAGACGAAAATATCTGGGGGATCATTCTAGAGACCCGCCTAAGGCGCGTTCTTGACATATTCTTAATGGTTGCAAATCTCTGTCCTTTGAGGGTGGATTTGGTTTCAGGAAACCTCTCTAAATCAAGTCTGGTGAACGTGGAGGGTGATGACGCTGGGCAATGCTGTTTTGGAACAAAAATCAGGTGTGACTCTAAGCAACGAGTCAGATTTTCTCATAAACTGGCTCTGAGGACAAATCCGAAAGTGTGCAGAGCAATGGCAGCACTGTTGGAGCAAGTCTGGGGTCTCCCAGGAGGACCGTGTTAAAGGATAACATTCGCTGCGATTGTAGACTTGCTGGTGTGTTTGTTTACATAAAGCCAGCCTCATTAGTTTATAGTCACACCTCTCAGACGTGCCCTGAACCGGTCCCAGCACCAGCACGCACCCTCGACTACCGCAGGTACGAGCGGGGCATCCTGAGCAACCGGCTGGGGCTGGAACTCTGGTGTCTGTGCGCACTCAGACGGCAGCTACTCTGCGTGAGGCTGGAACCCTGGTGTCTGTGCGCACTCAGACGGCAGCTACTCTGCGTGAGGCTGGAACTCTGGTGTCTGTGCGCACTCAGACGGCAGCTACTCTGCGTGAGGCTGGAACCCTGGTGTCTGTGCGCACTCAGACGGCAGCTACTCTGCGTGAGGCTGGAACCCTGGTGTCTGTGCGCACTCAGACGGCAGCTACTCTGCATGAGGCTGGAACCCTGCGTGAGGCTGGAACCCCGGTGTCTGTGCGCACTCAGAGGGCAGCTACTCTGCATGAGGCTGGAACCCTGGTGTCTGTGCTGCACTCAGACGGCAGCTACTCTGCAGTTGCATTTTATGAAGTAACTGAACAGAACTCGTTCTGGGCGGCATTTCCTCGTTCCATAGGCTGTATCCCAGAGAAAGTGAGAGAGAGGGGTTCACAAAGAATGCAGATATATATATATATATATATATATATATATATATATATATATAGAGAGAGAGAGAGAGAGAGAGAGAGAGAGAGAGAGGAGAGAGTCTGCAGAGGAGGGAGAACACTGCCGCCCTTGGAAAGGACAGAAAGGCTAACAGTGAGGAGCATTCCACCATTCTTTGCTCCATATTATTAAACAGTGTAAAGATAAAGGCAATCAGGTTGTAGCTACAACCGCATTCTGTAACAGAACCTGGGAAGTAACAACAACAGTTTTTTTTTTTTCATACACTCTATGCATACTACACACAGAATGTATTTGTGCTAAAATTTGATACTTGCAACTCCCAGTAGCATAAGACAGGGCTTAAAATGATGACTGAAAATTTCTGAGTACCTACTATGTGCTGAGTAGGGGGATCAAGTGGTGAGGCAAACTCCATGGGAGTGATGGGATTTTCACATAGTAGGAATCAAAAAAGAACTGGCTTCTGTATGATTACTACTGACGGAACCTAAATGATGCCCAAGGAATGGCAGCCTCGGAAAGGCGAGGGCCTCACTGCTGATTCAGCGAATTCCTCTGGAAACTGAACTGAGATCTGAGGGTGGGGCGAGGGTATGGGTTAATCAGGTAAGGGATGGGGTTCTGATCGGGGACTGTCCCAGCTTGAGACAAGTCTTACTCAGATAGAAGCTGCTCAGTTGAGCATGAGTCTTGGTGACTGAGGATGAAGTGATCAAGAGCATAGCCCCCAGGTGTCCTGAGGTCCCTAACCCCAGTCCTTTCAAATTCTGTGCTTGTTCCTTTGAACTCAGCACAGCAATCTGTGAGGGAGTACTTGGGGTTCTATTTGAATAGTGACTGATGTTTGCTTCTAGAAGGAAGGAGTGTATTACTTCCTGCCACTTGCCTAAAGATGGGAGGAACAGAAAGAGGTTGCAGAATAAAGATAGTAGATCGATCTAATCACCAGGTGAAGGTTGTGAATATATTGAACCTTGGGGCAGTGTACCAGTTTGGGTGGCCACTTCTGGGACATTTCCTTTGACTAAGGAAAGGTACGTGGTTGAGTTTCAAGTCGTGTTTGTAAAGAACATCTCTATATAGTTCTATGATTGAGGAGATGAAGACCGGACAGGCTTGACCCATGACTAAACTCCTCTGTGTCTTTGTGATTCCGGTGATGAAATGGGGAGCATTACAGAAGACTTTCTTCTGAGTTGGGCTGGGTTCTTGGCTGGCATAGTGGAAAGCGTATTGGGCTAGTTTTCAGAAAGGAACATACAGGGGAAAGGAAGACAGAAAACTAACGCTATTAGAAATGCTGCACTCTGCTTTGAAATACTTGATAGGCATTAGAAGAGGACCGGATGGAGAACTGGGGCAGGAGGAAACCGAGAATCTGTGGTGTGATAATGAGTGTGTTAATGTCTTCCGCAAGTACTGAAGAATCAAATACTGAAGATCTGGGTTCAAATTGTGCTTCCAGCACTCATTAGCTTTGTAGCAGTGGGTGAATTATTTGATTTATCTCATTCCAGTTTCCTCATTGATTAAGATGAAGGAACCATCTCCCATCTCACAAGCCAACAAGAGCATTTTTGAAATGTGTAAAACACTCTAGGAACTTAAGACTTTATTGTTATTTTTCCTCTCTTATACCTGTCTCTGCAGCTTCTGGGAGACAATTTGTGGCAGGTATCTGCTTATTTGGGTCTGGCTGGCGAAGTCTGGTGGTTCTCATGGGCTGGCTCATACTCACGCACAGAAACAATTCTATTTCTTCTATACTTGATATAGAAAGTGAGTTAAAAATCCCTGAAAAGATATTGTGCTCTTTTTTTCTGCTTTTCTCCAACAGGAATGGCATCTTAGTGGATAGAACTAAGTGAAGAAATAAACCAAAAGGCACACAGGGAAGGACTCAGAACCCAATGGTCACAGCCTCCACAGTGGCTGTTTGGAAAGGCAGTCCATTTGCATAGAGGGATCATAGGCACGGGTGTCCCACAGACTGGGGTTGAGTTTTTGGCATCCTTATTCATTTGATAGATGCATGACCTTTGGTCCGTCACTTAGCCTCTCAGCATAATAAAATGTCTCTTCGAAATGTGGGAGTTAATAACACCTTCCTGAAGGGCTAGTGTGGAAACTGAAGATAATGAATGTGGAGACTTCACAGATACTCAGTCAAGATTCCTTCACTATATTTACATATAGGGGAGTCAGTACATCCTCCTCTGCCTTTGACTTGTTGGGTGGCCTCAGTTGCTTAGGGGTCATATTTCCAGAGGCTAAAACCTGGGTTTATCTCTCAGTGTCTTTCTTTTACAACTTTGTGATGATAATTGTGGTTATCATTCTCCAAGGAATGAGAAAAACCAGGCATCTTTGAACAAATTTGCTTTTGGCTTACCTAGATATTTAGTACTTGGGTTCTTTTATAGAGATTTAATTATGCACAAGGGGGCTTGGGGAGATGCGGAGTCTTACTGGTTTCACGAGAGTGGAGAGTTCTTTGTAGTCCCAGGTAAGTAGGACTAATGTTTCATCCAGCCCAGGGCAGGCAACATCTGGATGAATGGCCTCCTTGTTCCTGTAGAATGGGGCTCAGTCTGCATCCTCTCTGTCCGGCCCCTCTTGCTTCTCTCTCCACTGCTCTCTCATTGGGTCTTCGGGACTGACAGTTTTTTTTTTTTCTTTTACAGAGACAGAGAGAGTCATAGAGAGGGATGGGATAGGGATGAACAGACAGGAACGAAGAGAGATGAGAAGCATCAATCATCAGTTTTTCCTTGCGACACCTTAGTTGTTCATTGATTGCTTTCTCACATGTGCCTTGACCGCAAGCCTTCAGCAGACCGAGTAACCCCTTGCTCGAGCCAGTGACCTCGGGTTCAAGCTGGTGAGCTTTGCTCAAACCAGATGAGCCCGCGCTCAAGCTGGCGACCTTGGGGTCTCGAACCTGGGTCCTCTGCATCCCAGTCCGACGCTCTATCCACTGCGCCACCGCCTGGTCAGGAGGGACTGACAGTTTTGCAACATAAATTGCAAGGTAGCACATACGCCTTGTTGATTTCTTCCATCCTCATCCTCTCATCCCTGCAAAGCCTCCAGTCCATGAAAAGGAAGCAGCACTTTGATGACAAAGATCTCACTGAGGACGCAGAGCCCCGATCCTACTGAACCCAAACCCTCACTCTCTGACATGGATGTGGTGAGCTTAGCATTTTTAAAATAAAGAGTTTTCTGATACAAGGGTCCGTCTCTGTTACCTAGTCTTTGGGTGGCGAGGGTTTATGAAATTTAGAACCAGAGATGTGACCTCTAATTATATATTTGCTCACTTCTCTTTCAGCCTTCTGGGTCTCACCACTTGGAAGTAAGTGAATCAGTATTAGTGAAACTAACAGTTTGATGAGTTTACTTTTTTTCTTTTAGGAAACATAAAAACCGTGGCTCGGAGCCATTGTGGTCATTGGGTCAGAGAGTTTGCACCGAGGGGAATGTGAGGGCCTACCTCAGAATGTTGCTGTGAGGATTAAAGGCGTGAATACACGTAAAGTGCTCAGAATAGTGCCTGGCACGCGGTGCGGGCTGTGTGATTTTATCCCATCTACTACCGGGCCGCGTCTGCCATTCTCCCTGGAGCAGCTCCCTTTGGCTGGGACTCTCGGCTCTACTTCAAAATACCTACAGAAAGAAGCCATTCACAAAAGACCACATAGTATACGATCCCATTTATATAAACTGCCTGGAATAGGTAAATCAATGGGAGCAGCAAGGAGATCAGTGGTTGCCCAGGGTTGGGAGCAAGGGGAGGTTAGGGTGATATAAAAAGGGTATGTTTTTTTGGGGGTGTGTGTGTGTGTGTGTGTGATGACAATGGTCTAAAACTGGTTGTGATGATGGTTTTACAATTCTGTGCCTATACTAAAAACCACTGAAGTGTACACGTTGAGTGCTTGAATTGTATGACGTGTGTATTATATGTCAATAAAGCTGTGAAAAGATACATCCAGAATTTTATCCTGTTTGCCATCAGTGTCATTACCATGCTAGTCCAAGCAACGGGCATCTGCCTTTCGGACCACAGAGACAGACTCCACACTGCTCTCCCCACCTGCGCAGCTGCCCTAGCACTGTCTGGGTGCCACAGAGCACTGCCGTGGCCCGTCACAGTTGGAAGCAGAAGACGTCATTCACCCGCTTCCACTGCCCCATGGTCTCCCCATCACACTGAACAGTCCAGGTGACACATTCATTTGGCCTGAGCAGTCTGGTTCCAGTGACTGCTTCTCCAGCAATCCATCTCTCCTGTGTTCATTTTGCCTTAGCGACACCATGTTCAGTCTGCCTAAAATTTGACCACACCTCTCATGGCCCATTCTTTGATGCTGTCCAGGACCCGGCTCAGATGTCACCCCATCATGGAGGCTTTTCTTGACCAGCCTTATTTAAAATAGTTTCCCATCCATCAACCTATAGCCACTCATTCATTTTATTTTCTTCATAGTATTTATCACTATTTGAGTTCATATTTTAATTGATCTATTTACTTGCTTATTGGAAGTCCCCTCCACTAATTATGTATAAGATCCCTATTCCATGAGAATAGGGATTTTGTTTTGCTCACCACTGCATTCTTAGTGCCCAGAATAGTGCCCTGTCTTCAGTGTTTGTTGAATGAATAAATGAAGGAATGATGGAGTGCAACCACCATGTGAATTATGGACACAAAGCTCACACCACACATCACACATACACATACTTATTCTTTTTCTATGTATGCTTCCTGTTCTATAGCCTCCCTTAGAGTATTTCACATTTAGTTATAATCTTAGGAGGATGCTCCTTGGACTTTTCTTTTCAATATCACTCAGTGTACTCTACTGAGAATGTAATTTGATGCTGAGACTCATAAACATCATCACTAGTTGCACGAAAGTCCATTAAGAACATGCAAAAAGATTTTAGAACCTATGCTTGGTCAATCATTCATGCTCCAAAAGTCACCCAAGGCTATTTTGGTGACATAAAGCTGATGTCTCGCCTTTATCGGACATGTTTCAATTCTCAGGTTAACTCACAGTGTGGGCTCTCTCTAGCCCCTGTCCTCAGGAGGAGCCGAGCGATGGGCACGTTGTTGGTCATGATGGCGATGTCCAGAGGCGTCAGCCCCTCGCTGTTGGGCGTGTTGAGGTCCAGCTCCTCTGCCGTGTACTGGCACAGAAGGATCTGCACGGCGTCCATGTCCTGCTGCTCAACGGCCTCGAACATGGCTTCATTGCCCTGGAAGTTCTGGAGAAGACCAAAAGCAGGTTAGCACGATTTCACAGACCTGCTGTCACTGCAGCTCAGCTGTCGGGAACTTTAGATAGATGGCTTCAGTGACTGCATTCCCACTGAGAAGTGCTATAACTTTAATTTATCCCAAGGTCTCCATAGTCGACACTGTGTTGGGCCCTCCCTCCATCCCTTCGAAGGGACATTGAACAGACAGGTACATTTAGATGCACTGAGACAATGCAGTAGAGCATGGTTAGTCTATAGATACGAACAAGCATAGGCTTTCTCAAACCAGTCTTCAGTGGACTACTGTTCGATAGGTCCTTAAAAGGTGTGCTGTGAAGAAAGTAGCATGTGGTCAAATAAACATTGGATTAAGCCAAGTTATTGCATTATTTTACTCTAAGACCTCTCAGGGCCTTTAATAATTTTAATGTGCAATAATGACTCTCTGGTAGGTGGGAAATATGACCTGTTTCAAGCATTTGTTCATAGAATGTAGTTTTAATTGCATTTGTTTGAACTGCCCCTGGAATAATGTTCTACAGACTATGGTTTGGGAAATGCTGGCAGAGAGAACATAGCCCAGCCAATTTAAATTGTGACTTGCTTGGAATTGAGAGTTCACATTTTCTGTCTCAAACTTAACCCCACCATGGATTTACTATTGCTCAGATCATTCTCATTCCTTGCCTGGACCATGGCAATGACCTGTCTGTCGCTAGACTTAGTCTCCTCTACTCTATGCTGCAGGCTGATACAAGAGTAATCTCTCTGAAATCTACATGACATGTCCCACCCCTGTTTACAAATCCCTAATAGCTCCACACTGCCTGCAGGCTGATTCCCCGGTTCATACACTCCTTTGCATGAACCTCTACCCTTTCTCACCCCAGAGCCCCAACCACTGAACCCCTGGCATTTCTGAGCCTGTAGGTGAGGGGCTCAAGAGGTAGTGTCCAGGGAGGGTTTCTGTAGCTGGGTGCCAGATTATTTTCAGCCCACAGAGGACCCAAAGTTTAATATTCACAAAGATAATATCCATAAGGACAATATGGTTCCTCTGAAAAGTTCTTTCAGAGGGTTAATAGTGAACAAAGGAGATCAGCCATGGAATGCTCTCCAATACATATTTCTGTGGCTCATGGGAGAAGGGCAACCCACATTTACATGTCTATCTGGTATCTTCTCCAAGACTTGCTTTAAAATATTGAAATAGATGTCCCAGGTTTGATTCCTGGTCAGGGCACACAAGAAAAGCGACCCTCTGCTTCTCTACCCCTCCCCCTCCCCTTTTTCTCTCTCTTTCTTTACTCCTGCAGCCATGGCTCAATTGGTTTGAGTGCATTGGCCCCGGGTGCTGAGGATGGCTCCATGGAGCCTGTGCCTCAGGTGCTAAGAACAGCTCAGCTGTGAGCATGGACCCAGATGGACACAGCATCAGCCCCAGATGGGGTTTGCTGGGTAGATCCCGGGTCAGGTGCATGTGGGAGTCTGACTCTTATCTTCCATCCTCTCACTTGGAAAAGAAGAAATAAATGAAATAAAATAAAATATTGAAATAGCATGAGTCCTGAGCTAGCACAGGAGTTGCCTAATTAAAATGGGTAAGGTCTTCAGTGACCACATATTTAGATGTTGCAGTTTTCATTTTTAGTCTCATCAGAAATCAATCCTCCCTTTCAAAGGCCGCAGGTCTGCTTAGCTGAGCACATAAACACGTGATTGAAACGCAGGGAAAATACAAAGCTATTATGCCAACGCTTGTTTTGACCATGGGCTCCCAGGCAATAGAACCGTTTTGGCGCGTGGCTCTCAAGACAACCTGCTGAACCGAACAGTGTGCTGGTGACAGCCTGCCAAACTGAAGAGCGTTCGGTGGCTGGGCCATAACTCAGCCACAACCACGCCCTCCCAGAAGATGAGTTAGAGATGAAAAAACAAATGAGTGCAAAGTTAAACTGCTGCCCTGTCCACAGTGGGTGTTCGTGATTTTTTAGTGTGTCTAATTTCTTACGTGCCATGTTTGCTCTCCCTCTTATGTCATTTCCTCCTCCAGGCTGCTGTTGGCAATCTCCAGAAGGCTTCTATCTGGAAAGCCTAGGGCTCATTTTCTGCTCTAGGCTCAAACAAATGGTGCCATTACCCTCCGCAGATATCCCCTTGCTGAGCGTGTTACTGCTGTGCCCTCACTGTTACTGAGGGCCGATGTCAGAAACGACTGCATGAGAATATCTGTAACATCACCAATACTAATTTTTTACTCTCCATTACATAATTCATTATGACAGCTTATAAAGGCCAGAGGACTTAGCAACAGAAAAATATTCATGTCTCCTTATAGACCGATATACTTTCAGCTCTCCGCTGCTTTGACTGTATGGGAACTCAGAGATAAATGTGATGATAAATTGTAGGCATTATATATTTGCCTAGGTTTTGGGTAAATCTGTTTCTCTTCCTGTCCCCACTATTTTCTTTTTCTAGTTTTTTTTCCTTTTTCTTCCCTCCTTCCTTTTCCTTTCCTTTCTTTCTTCTTTCTCTTCCTTCCTTCCTTCCTTCCTTCCTTTCCTTCCTTCCTTCCTTCCTTCCTTCCTTCCTTCTTTCCTTCTTTCCTTCCTTCCTTCTCTTTCTTCCTTTCTCAGCACTCCCTCTATCTCCACCCCATCTCTTTACTTCCCATTATATTGATATAATACATATGCATTTTTTGGCTTGGATTCTGCCTTGAATGCCTTTGGAAAGCATATGGAGTATACATTATAAATAAATAAAATGTTGTTTATTGGTCATTCTATATTTGAATGAACAACCAAGGTCTCAGAAAGCCTATTTAATCTCATACTCCACATTTGCTACCTTTGGTGTCTTTGGTCTATTAGAAAATGAAGAAATGAAGGGAAAAGAAAGGGAAAGAAATTAAGAAAAAGAAAGGGGAAACTCTCACGATGACTCGTACTTCAGCCAACAACATAGGTGTTGAGCAGTTCCTGTCTCACCTGACTCTCAGTATGGGTAAAATTATGAGTGCCAGGTTCTTTAACGTGGATCATCTTAGAATCTCTTTCAATCCAAACACAACAGCACCACTCAAACCAAGACAAGAATAAGAAGAGTTCTGTTACCACCGAGGTCTTCCTGAGACTCAGCCGGTCAGTTCTTGTTCTAAAATAGGCCTCGTCGAACGAAGAGTGGCTCCCTTTCAGTTTCTCAGAGAGGTTCCGGTACAGACGTTTGGCGGCATTGGGTGACGACGGCGCGCTGTGCTTTTTTGACTGAGAAAGATGTAAATTCTGCATTTGTTGGGTCATTTTCACACGACAGTTCCTAGGAGGAGGAAAATGTGATGTATCATTTATACAGCATAACTAGAAGCTGACACAGGATGTTATCATCTCCAATAACCATCTGGGACCCTAGTAAAATATTATAGCTGGAAGGGACTGAGAAGTCATCAGCCCCAGCCTTTCCATGTTATAGATGAGGAAGCTGAAACCCAGGGAAAGGAAGCATCTTGTTTATGGCCACCCAGCTGATTGCTGGCAGAAATTAAACGACAACTTCTGTTTACTATATAAACATACACATCTTCACACAAATGTCCATATGACATGAGCCCCTCCTGAAAGTCTTTTTGTCTCTGTCTCACTTAGAGGAAGCACCTCAGTTCTATAACTCAGGGATGTTGTTCAGTTCTCCTTGGGCACATGTGATTGTTACATTTCCACTTTCCTCCTCATAGACGCTGCTCTCTGTGGGGTATATAAGGGAATGTGGTTATCTCCTGACAATCTCCCTTCTCTCAGGGTGTTAAAGTGTGCCTGGTTTTTTTTTTCCCCTAAGATTTTATTTGTTGATTTTATCAAGAGAGAAAGGAAGAGAGAGAGAGAGAGAGAGAGAGAGAGGGGAACGTCTATCCCTTCCTGTATGTGCCGTGATAGGGTGTCAAACTGGCAACCTCAGTGCTTTGGGACAATGCTTCAACCAACCCCGAGCTATCCAGCCAGGGCAAAGTGTGCCTATTCTTTGAGAGCTGGTGAACCCCCTCCATGTCTAGAGATTTGGGGGGCTGATATCCCTAGGCCCATCCCTGTTCACCCAGATTCTCCAGACAGTGTCCCCCAGGGCACTCACCACTAATGTTCTCTAAGTAATACTTGACTGCTGTTCCACAAATCTCTGAGCAGATCCCAATGTCACACCGGAAGTCAGTTTCCAGATTAGCCATCCTATTTCAAAAGCCACCCACCATTATGTTGGATACTACTATTGAAATATTGATGCTACCAAAGCTATGGCTGCTGGCTTGCATGTGCCTACTGGATGAACAAATGCATGAATAGAATAACTGGCCAAGGCAGGCGTGTATAAAGTGCCTCCACCCTGGTGCAGCCCCCGTGCATTGGGCCCAGGTCTCTCTGGAACATGCTGCTGCCTTGCCACCACCTCCTGCCAGATCTCCAGTGGACTCTTCCATTCATAATGCAGCCATGGCTACTCAACTGTGACCTTTAGGTCATCTCTAGTCCTTGAATTTTTATAGCTTTTTGGACCCCATGATATTGTAGCATGTAGAACCTCTTTAAATTGACCAAACTCTTCATAGAACTGACTTGAATGATTCCTTAATTCCTACAGGATAACATCTAAACTCTTTAGCCTCATATATAGTACTTACCTCTCTAGCCTCATCGCCTTACTGTAGCTTTACATGTTATGTTTCAATCTTCTGACCTTCTTAAGGTTTCCTAAATAGTGGCACAAACTTTTTCCTACTTCTGGGACTTTGTATGTACTGCCTTATACGTACTGGAATTCCATTTGTGTCTTCATCACCTAAGAAGCAATTGCTAATCCTTAAAGTCTATGCTCAAGTGGCCTCTGACAACCCCAGGCAACATTACGTATTTCTGTACTCATTCACTTAGTATATGCTTGTTTCAACAAATCCTTTATTGTATTACAACTATTTTGTGGCCTGTCTCCCAGCTAGTCTACGTGCATCTCAAGAGCAAAGACTGCTAGATGTTAATCCTTAGATCCCCAGAACCTACAATGTGCTTTCCCCAGGGCAAAAGAAACATAACCCAAATTAGGACAGGAATTGCTACTCTTCCACCTATTTTGTAATCTTCGGAAAGGTACTTAACATGTCTGAATCTTATTTTTCTCATTTATAAAGAAGGGATAGTAATAACAGCTACATATTATAGCTGTGAGGATTTGATGAGATGGTCCATGTAAAGAGCTTAAAGTGTAGGATAGTTCATGGCAGCTGTCATTTTTATTATAGAAGATAACTCAATAGATACCTTAGGATAAAGGATGCTCAGATGAGACTCTAATACATATAATGTATCAATGGGCAACCCAGAAAGCTCATTTCTACCTCATGCCTCTGAACTGGGTTCCAAGTCTACTAGCACCAACTAAGCTTGATTAACTTTATAACACTTTCACAAATGGAGATCCATCTTCCTTACATTGTTGAACATCCTCAGGCACCTTTTAAGTTTTGCTTGCAATTTTTTTCCAACACAACAAAAGACTTTCTAGTGCCTTGTAAAGTGGTCAGACCTATTCAGAATTAGTCATGTCCATTAAGCCCCACTCAGTCTCATGTCAATGGCCGTATTTAAATTTAGGAGGGTGATATAAAGCACTTTCTGTACTGTGAAGGCACATGTGGGTGTATTTTCATAAATCTTTAATGCTCTATTAATGGAGACAAAAGCAGACATGGAAAGAGTAGGTGATTTGACATCTTTCTCCTTTCATCCACAAATACCCTTTACTTCTGATTTGATAGCCAGTCACTGTTGTGATTCCTCTCGTTCTGTTTAGTTCCACAAAAATTCCAGATTGGGATGCAAGCTGGCTCACATGGGGATTGCCTTAAACTCTTTCTTTCTGCCTTCTGTCTGTAGCCTTTTCCTTCAGAATTAATGCCCCAGTTAGTGCCATCTGTCTTGTCTACATCATTATCAGTCCCAAAATAACTCTACATTTTTTTGTATCTCCCACAGTGCCCAGGAGTCCAGTAAATAAATTTTTGTTGATTGATCCAATTCCGGCGACTTGCCCTACAACTGATGCCACCTACCCACTGGGCCCTTTTGTCCCCCTCAGGTACCATCTGTTCTCTTCAGTCAAAATAGACCGACTTTCTCTTTCTCTTTGACTTCCTATCATACTTCCCCAGCTGTCCCTTCCTTCCAGGCTATCCTTTGACATATTTCCATTCTTCTAGATTTTATTTCTCATTATACTTTCTTTTCTTCCTTTATATTTAAAATTTTGTCTGATTAGAAATTCCAAGAAAGACAAACTATCTAGTATCTGTTCTCACAAGGGTGCACTTCCCTTCCAACTAACTGTACTCTCACATTTGTACCCTCATGGAAAAGGTCACGAATTGTGAGAAGCTGTGTAGCTTTGGTTCTGGTATTCGGCAGACCCAATCTTGAACATGATGTTGTTATCTACAGTCTATGTTATTTCGGACAGTCACATAAAAATTTAAATTTTCCGAATTGGTTTAATCATATATATGAAGAGTTCTTACAGAGTTGAGAAGATGAGATGAAGTAACAAATGAAAGGTGTATATCTTATTTGAGGAGCAGGGTAGCCACTCAAGAAATAACAGCAATTATTAATGTTGCCTCAATTCTCGTTCCCAAACCAGAGACACCAAAGTACGTTGTAACAATTTAAATAGCTTTCTTGTTTGTTTCAAACATTGATCTGAAATCGGATTTTATGTTTTTATTACACTATTTAAAATGTTTATTTTGATAGAAAATATGTAAGTTTAGATATTTTAATATGTATGTTTTCAGTAACTTCTCATGAAACGGGAAGGGCAAGCAGCACCTCAAACTATTAGAAGAAAGTGAGGAATAAAGGTAAAATTGAAAAATAAAGATGAAACAAAATAAGAACAACATAATAAATGCACATGTAAAGTATTAGGGCTATGGTTAAATATATCTATGAGTACAAGACATTCAGATGGTTTACTTTTCCTAATAAAAGACAAATCTCTTCAATTGAGATTTTTAAAAAGCCACTTACAAGTCATACACCTAAACAAATATCTCACAGAAAGATTATAAATGGAAGAAAAGGTATGACTGCGGGAATAGCAAAGTAAGGACCTCTAAAAATTCTCTATAAAATCAATAGGAACACTAGCAAAAATTGCCAGAATGAACTTTTTCAGAATCCTAGGAATGAACTGAAGGTTTGAAGCAGTCCAGGAAGTGTTTATTCAAGAAGAATGGATGAATTCAGTAAGAACAGTGAGCTTCATGGCATTTTTAACTTGATTAATTCCCATCTTGTCCAGCTCTGCCGTAGCCTTGAAGACCAACAGCCTACATTCATGGTAAAAAAAAAAAAAACACCCAAAAAACAAAGGAATAATAAAAACCCTAGTAGTCTGGCAGCCACTGGCAGTGCAGAGTGGCAGTGCAGAGTGGTGATGGAGTTCCTTTGAAACTCCATTTTGAGAGAACTGTCATTATTTGAGCTGTTTTGTGGTTCCTTAGAAGATGCCATTCACGAGGCATTTTCTTTTTATTTGACCTGACTCAAAGCTTACCTCATGCAAATAACCTTCTTCTCTGGGGCATCTGTCAAAAACAAACATCAGCAACTGTTTAACATCACAGCTGCCTGAGGTGGTGGAGAAGAGTGGGGTAAACACTAGACGAACCAAAAAGCTTAAAAGGAGAGCTGGGGAATGCGATGTACATAAAGGACTTTGAAAAGCTCTGCCACATTGCTGGGGCTCTGTCAGATCCCATGCATGTGCAGGGCTGGGAACATTCTCATGAAATCCCTGAGAGGGTCCCAAGCTCTCCTTTCTGCCTGACTTTGAGGCTCTGGGCAAGCAGAAAGTGAAGACTAAGGCAGACCTGTCAACGGCCTGATGAGTACTAACGGTGAGTCCCTACGTGCACGCAGAACCTCTCTGTAAGTACTGGAAGACTTAGTGGTTCCAGGCATTTAAGGATTTTCTTTTTGTTCAACTATTAGCTGACCACTAAGCTAACCAAGAAGAGACTTATTAGTTACGTATGACAAAATACAGACTGTACTGATCTAGTTCTAAAAAAAAAAAAATCACTAAACAATAAGCTCTGATCTCTAGAGTTTTTTAAGTGAGAGGAAGGGAGATAGAGAGACAGACTTCTGCATGTGCCCTGACTGGGATCCACCCAGCATCCCTGTCTGGGGCTGATGCTCAGACAAACCGAGCTATCCTCAGTGCCCTGGCCGACACTTGAACCAATTGAACCACTGGCTGCAAGAGGGGAGGAGAGAGAGAGAAGGTGGAGAGGGAGGGAAAAAGATGCAGATGGTCTTTTCTCATGTGTGCTCGGACCTGGGATTGAACCTGGGATGTCCACATATGGGGCTGATGCTCTATCTATTGAGCCAACCAGCCAGGGCCATTATTCAAAATCTTTAACAAAAGTCATGGTAAGTGTTAATTACAGCCTGTCAAATATTTAAGGAAGGAAAAATACCAATTCCACACAAAACTTTTCAAGAAACTCAACAAAATGTTAGCAAATAAAATCCAGCAATATACGAAAAGGATAACACATTGTCATCAAGCAAGGTTTACTCCAGGAAAGCAAGGTTAGTTTAACATTTAATTACTATCAATGTGATTTGCCATATTAACACAATAAAGGAAAAAAAAATTGATGCAGAAAAAGCAGCATTTGACAATATTTAACATCCAATCATGATTTTAAAAAACATTCAGAAATAAAGGGATTTCCTTGATCTGATAAAGAGAATGTACAAAAATTGGTAGCCAACACTATACTTAATGATTAGAGACCAAATTCTTTCCTAGAGCAGCGGTCAGCAAACTGCAGCTCATGAGCTACATGCAGCTCTTAGGCCCCTTGAGTGTGGCTCTTCCACAAAATACCACGTGCGGGTGCAAAAGCCAGCTTAGGAGTACCCTAATTAAGTTAATAACAGTGTACCTACCTGTATAGTTTAAGTTTAAAAAATTTGGCTCTCAAAAGGAATTTCAGTCGTTGTACTGTTGATATTTGGCTCTGTTGACTAATGAGTTTGCCGACCACAGCCTTAGGATAAGATACAAGGCCCAATGCCCACTTTTACCTTTGCTGTTGTACTAGCCAGTGGAATAAGGCAAATGAAATAAAGAATTATAGATCGGAAAGAAAGGAGCAAGGCAATTTTCATTTACGGACAAGGAGAAAAGTTTTGTAGAACAAGCAAATTAAATTTACTTAGCAATAAATATAACAAAATATATGCAAACCCATGTATACTTAAAACCACATGACATTAATGAGCAAAATTAAAGAAGACCTAAATAAATAGAGCAATACACCTTGTTCATGCATTAGATCAAAATAATTAGTATTGCTAAGGTGTCATTTCTTTCAAATTGAGCTGTAGATTGATTACAATCCCCATTAAAATTCCAGCAAGATTTTTAAAAAAATAAATGAACGAGCTGATTCTGCTCTTTTGCTTGGCAACCGACATATTTTAGCGCTATGAGGTGAGGCCATGGAGCTATCCTCAATGCCCGTGGCCAACTTGCTTGAACCATTTGAGCCATGGCTGCAGGAGGAGAAGAGAGAGAGAGAGAGAGAGAGAGAGAGAGAGAGAGAGAGAGAGAGAGAGAGAGAGAGAGAAAGAAGGAGAGAAAGAAGGGGAAAGGGTGGAGAAGCAGAGGTCGCTTCTCCTGTGTGCCCTGACCAAGAATTGAACCCAGGACTTCTACAAACCCGGCTGATGTTCTACCACTGAGTCAACTGGCCAGGGCCTAAAATTTTTTATAAAAATGGGAAGGATCTAAAAATTTTAGCCAGAACAACTTTGAAAAACAAGAACAAAGTTGGAAGACTTACATTTCCTAATTTCAGGAGCTGCTATAGGGTTATAGGAGTTAAGATGTTGTACATTGGAGTAAAGCGAGTGATGGAGATAAAGACCATGGCATAAAGATAGACACAGATGGATGGAACAGAAAAAAAGGGCCCAGAGATAGCTTGCACGTAAATAATCCATCACCTTTTGACAGAGGCATTGAGGTAATTCAATAGGGAAAAAGAATTAAAACACACACACACACACAAAAAAAAACCAAACACAAAACAGTGTTGGAACAATGGGATAGCTACATTCAAAAAACAAAACCAAAAAAACCTCCCTCAACCCCTACTTTACATCCTGCATAAGAATTAATTTGAGCCTGACCTGTGGTGGTGCAGTGGATAAAGAGTCGACCTGGAAATGCTGAGGTCGCCGGTTCGAAACCGTGGGCTTGCCTGTTCAAGGCACATATGGGAGTTGATGCTTCCAGCTCCTCCCCCCCCTTTTCTCTCTCTCTCTGTCTCTCCCTCTCCTCTCTAAAATGAATAATAATAATAAAAGAATTAATTTGAAGTGAAATAATGGCAAAAGTTAAAACTATAAAGCTTCTAGGGGAAAAAAAAACACCCCAGAGGAGGCTATCTTTGTGAATTTAAATAAGAATGATTGCTTAGAGGAGGCACAAAAAGGAAAAACCATAAAATAAATGGATACATTGGAGTTCATGAACATCAGCAGCTTCTGTGCTTTGATACACAGTGGCCTGAGCCCAGCGCCACTGCTGGAGGGCCCGTGAGTACACCTGGAGCCGAGCTGTAAGGGTTGAGTGACAGCAGCCTGGAGACTCCAGGTTCAAAATGGCGACCATAACCTGTGGACAGTGGCACCTCCTCAGGTTTACTTTAGAGCCATCTCGGTTCCCTCGGCTTTGGCCACTTGCCAGAACAGAACGCCAGCCTCAGGCTGTCACCGTCCTCCTTGCTCCTAACATCACCAGCTCTCTCGAGTGAAGGGCGGGTTCTGGCTTGGCCTCCATCATGACTGCTGTGACTGGAACCACAGCAGCTCCGACCCAGTCAGACCCATGGAGGGAGTTTCCAGCCTCACTCCTGGCTGCCCTGAGGGACTGGGAAACATGATCTGGAATAAAAAAAAAAACAAAACAAAACGGCACCGGTGGGAGACAAGAGACGGGAAGTAGCCCGCAGGTCATGTCTTCATTCCTGTCCCGTGGACTGTTTGCAAGGCTCCATGGGAGCAATCACACGCAAACAAACAACCCCGTGGGCTTTCTTGGGAAGCCCTGCTACTTCCATTTCACCCTAAAACTGTTTCTCCTCCTTCCTTCACTCATTTCCCTCTTCCCTTCACTCTCGATTCCCCGGGGTGCCTCTCCCGATACCCAACAGAACGAAACGTTCACCATCAGCTCCGCCTCCGACTCTGTTTCCGTAGGCTAAGGCGAAAGGTAATCAAACCCTTTGAGAAAATCAGTACTATGATCACGTTCTCATTATACAAGCAAGGAAACTGAGGCCCCGGGAGATGAGGTAACTCGTCCAAGATCCTATAGCCTGTAAATCAGGGGTCCCCAAACTTTTTACACAGGGGCCAGTTCACTGTCCCTCAGACCATTGGAGGGCTGGACTATAAAAAAAACTATGAACAAATCCCTATGCACACTGCACATATCTTATTTTAAAGTAAAAAAAAAAAAAAAAAGGGAACAAATACAATATTTAAAATAAAGAACAAGTAAATTTAAATCAACAAACTGACCAGTATTTCAATGGGAACTATGCTCCTCTCACTGACCACCAATGAAAGAGGTGCCCCTTCCGGAAGTGCGGCAGGGCCGGATAAATGGCCTCAGGGGGCCGCATGCGGCCCGCGGGCCATAGTTTGGGGACCCCTGCTGTAAATGGAGGTCGGCAAGATTTGAACTCTGACTTCAAAGCCCATGCTCTTAGCAACGCTGCTGTTACTCTGCTGAGGGAGCCTGGTCTGACTGCCTGTCCCGTTCCGCCCCCTAGACCTTGACCCCGGAGACCAGATGCTGCCCTCGCTGTGAGTTCTGGCAGGTCCGAGTCCCTGCCTCAAAGCACGCTGCTTGCGGGACTTTCACTTTATCTGTACTGGGGAAAAAGTTCTGCGCCAGGTTGGGTGAGGAGGCCCCGTTGGACGAAGCATATTAGAAACGGGAGCTCTCGCTAAGTTTGACAGCTGGGTAGACAGATCCACTCAGTGAAGGGAACATTTCTGACTGGGACAAGGTTGCTCCTCAGGCTGTGATATGAACTAGAGACCTTCAAGCTTCGACCTGCCTGTCACTAGACAGAAAAGAAAGGAAGACCCTCCCCTGCTTCCTATTCCCCACCTGCTGTTAACATGACAGGTACGCCTTTGATGGCTGCAGGTGGCCAATTCCATCACACTGGTGACATCAAAGGGGCTGGAAGCAGCCCTGCCAGTTCCTGTGCATCTTTTTTTTTTTTTTTTTAAATAACATATTCAGCTATTTAGTGATCAATTTGAAAAGTCAGCTGTGACTTTACAGCAAGGAGACCTGATTTTTTGAAGTGTGAAAGCATGTTTATGAGAAAGATGATAGAAAGACAAGATTGTTTTTATAGTTCAAGAAACCCTTATGGATGCCCTCCTTTGTAACTTACGTAGCCTGTGATGGTCCCTAGAGATTCAAAGGTGAGTAAGATAGGCTTACTGATAGGGTGACCCAGCTGTCTTGGTGCGCCTGGGATGGAGGGGCCCCCCAGGATGCAGGACCATAGCGCTAACACTGGCAGAGTCCTCGGCAAACTGAAACAAGCTGACTGACTCCATTAAGAAATTGAGCTCCTAGGCCCTGGCCGGTTGGCTCAGCAGTAGAGCGTCGGCCTGGCGTGCGGGGGACCCGGGTTCGATTCCCGGCCAGGGCACATAGGAGAAGCGCCCATTAGCTTCTCCACCCCCCCTCCTTCCTCTCTGTCTGTCTCTTCCCCTCCCGCAGCTGAGGCTCCATTGGAGCAAGGATGGCCCGGGCGCTGGGGATGGCTCCTTGGCCTCTGCCCCAGGCGCTAGAGTGGCTCTGGTCACAGCAGAGCGACGCCCCAGAGGGGCAGAGCATCGCCCCCTGGTGGGCAGAGCGTCGCCCCTGGTGGGTGTGCCGGGTGGATCCCGGTGGGGCGCATGCGGGAGTCTGTCTGACTGCCTCTCCCCGTTTCCAGCTTCAGAAAAATACAAAAAAAAAAAAAAAAAAAAAAAAGAAATTGAGCTCCTAGGTTAAAAAGGAAGATGGTTATTCAAGTGTAGCTATGAAATAGTATGATATGCAAAATTATGGAATGATAATAATAATAGCTTTTACTTTTATAGCACTCTCTGTGAGTCAGGAACTATTTAGAATTATGTCTGCGCTGACCCAGGATGGACAGAACGATGCCTGCGCTGATCCAGGATGGACAGAACGATGCCTGCGCTGACCCAGGATGGACAGAACGATGCCTGCGCTGACCCAGGATGGACAGAATGATGCCTGTGCTGACCCAGGATGGACAGAATGATGCCTGCGCTGACCCAGGATGGACAGAATGATGCCTGCGCTGACCCAGGATGGACAGAATGATGCCTTCACACGTTTCAGCTCACTGATCCATGTCGAGCCCTGTGTGAAGGAAGGACTGCTGTGAGCCCCATGTTAGGCAGTCAGGTATTGAGACGTTACTAGAGGGTAGATCTGGGATTCAAACCCAGGACATATGAGTCTAGATCTCAGATCTTACTCACGACACAGTGTTCTCAGATGCCCAAGGCAAAGAAATTGCATGGAGGAATGAGTGATTAACTTTGTGGGTGGCAGAGGTGGTCATGGGAGAAGGGGGTGCGGGGAAATAGGTTCTAGAAGGTGGTCCTTGAGCAAGATTGTGAACAGTGAGTGAGGAATCAGCTAGCAGAAAGGAAAGAAAAGGGCACCCGGGAATAATATCGTAGGTTAGGTCCCAGAGATGTGAAGTGGATACTGTGTTGCTGGTAGATCAGTGGTACCTCTCACCCACCCTTCTAGGACCTCAGGGAAGAAGCCCGGAGAAGTAGCAAGCCCAGACCATCAGGGGCTTCATAGGCTAGTATGACGATAGACCTCAGCCGGTTCACAAAAGGGAAGCACCGAAGAACTTAAAGGAAAATCTGAGATAGTCATTTTTAGAGAATTGCTGTGGTAGCACCCAGAGGATTATTGGAAGGGAAGATGGTAGAACCGGTGACAGGGTACAGTCAGGTAGGAAGTTCTCAGAAGAATCCCCATGACTTCAACTACAGCATATGACAAGGGGATAGAGATAGGTGGAAAGATTTTTTAAAAAAATGAAAGAAGTAACTAGGACCAAACCTGGTTAGTGATCGGATGGAGGGTCGAAGGACTCAGGAAACCTGAGGATAACTCTTGTGAGGTTTGCTTGGCTGACAGGTGCATAATGTTTCACCAATAATTGGGGGGGAAAAGGAATACAGGATGAAGGAAGAGTGGATTTAAAAGGAGAAAGATAGTGAGTTCAGCTTTCTCCACTGTGACCCTCAAGGGTCTAGAGAGGAAATCCATTAATAGATGGTATAATATCATAGTCTAATCTAAGCATTCCATAAAACGAAGGAAGGAGCTTGTCCTAGAGGTTACCTAGCCTGCGGATTGAGAGTGAAATAATTATGCGGAAGTTCTTGGAGAAAGGTCTGAAATAGATCGGAAGCATTAGGATTAATGTAATATTAATGCAACATCCTTTGGATTTCCCCTGAGATGGAAAACATTTCAATACATTCATTTACAGTTAGGTATCGGTGGCATAATTATCCTTTCTCTTGAGAATGTTCATTACTTTATAAAAGACAGCAATTCCTGATGAAAGGATTCAGTTACCCTAATCTTAGAGATGGGACAATTTCTTTTCTTTTCTTATTTTTTTTCTTTTGGTGAATGATCCTTGTGGAACTTCTCAAATCATAGCACATTTATCTCTGTTTCCCGCGTACATGGGGATGGTGGTAATTTGAACCACTGAAAGTAGTCTTGAATTCTACTCATTCTTGAACGAACTCCCTGCCTCCCCAGATATTTGCATGTTTATTTCTTTCAAAACATGTAAGGTCATCTGTATCTTGGCGTCACGAAGATAGAAAATCAATTATTCCTGATCAATATTGAAAAAAATTATTTACGTGACCTATTTATGTGAATCTGCAGTTTTTCCAGTGCTGTTTCCCAGCTCTAGTCTCCCCTTCTAATTCCTTCGGTGTGACCATGCTCTCCGTCCCTTATGTGGGGACAGGGGCATCTACCTCCTGCTCCCATACAAACACCCCTCTGTGGGTTTTGAATGCGTGGCCCCTGGACTAAAGTGTGTGAACGATGACCTTGATTGCCTATGGCGCCCTTTGACAAGAAAGCTTTAAGAAGCATCTCATGGATCCGTTGACTGAGCTTAGCATGTCTTCCGTGAAGCAATCAGGACTGGTAGGAAGGGATGGACGGAGGTATGGAGGGAGAGCTAGGCAAGTTCCCAAAGACACAGGCTTCATCTGGGAACCGGCAGACTCAGACCACTAGGAAATTCTGTCTCCTTCCTGTTAGGATGTCACATCATGAGAGAATTACCCAGCTCTTGGAACTGAATGGCCTGGGAATGCTTTCTACTTGGCAAGACGTTACCCGTCTCTCCAATGTCCTAACTTTGATTTTCCTTTAGAGAAGCACGCTGCTCACTGTTCCAGCATCATCTGCTCTTGTCAGCACCCGAGGTCCCAGCTTCCTCTGAATGGCCAGTGATAATAATGCAGATGGAGCGCAGCAAAGTCACCAAGCCAGGTGTGACATTTATACGGACTCTGAGCCCACCGGAGACGGACCCATTGCTGCCACAACGTCTTGCAGTACCAGGCAAACAAAAGACGAGGGAGAGGCGGTGCTGGTAGGAGAAGCAGTTGTTTGCTCCATACGCTTTCCCCTTCTGCACAGGTTGGCTCACGCCAGAGTTAGAAAATGAAGACATCAAAGGAGAATGGAAATTTGAGGGTCCCAACAGAGGGGGAAAAAAAAGCCTTGATTATCCATGGTACGTGTAGCAGCCTGGGCCGGGTTGATGACCAGCACGGATAACAGGACGCCTAGAACATCCGCCCTTGAACGTAGTGCACCCTAGCAACTGTATCTTTCATGGCATAAAGAAAGGGTTTAAGGAACATGGGTGCAAAAGTGGCCATGCATCAAGCAGGGGTTTGTATGGAGCATGCCCACTGTGTGCCCACTGTGTCCCCTTGGCAGGTGTCCTCAACATCACAGTCATTGTGTCATTTACAGACGTGCTGACCCAGGATGGACAGCAGGCTGGCTTCTACTCTATGAGCCCAGGCTGCATACTGGGTTAAAGACACCAGTGGGTCTGGGTCTGTATTCAGGATCATCAGCGTGAGGGATTCATCTTGACCTGATTTTAACAGGTACGTTGGAGGTACTTGGGAACTCGATTAGAAACTGATCTTATACAACAAAAGAACAATGTACTTTTCATAGCTAGTGCTAATCAGTTATGCAAGCACATAATGTCCTTAAGCCTGCTGCAAACAAAATGTTCAGTGATCAGCAATGGGGCTTTCCTGCCCCCACCCTCGCCTCCCCACAGGGACGTGGATGTGGTATTGTGGACCACCGTGCGTGTGCTTGTGTGCATTCTTCATGGACCACCTGCGGCTAAGTTTGGAAGATGCAGATATTTTTATATCATTCAAACCACAGCCACACATACACATGTTAAAAATAATCCGTTCCTAAGAAAGCCCCGCATTCACAGGAAGAAAGACAACAATAAACCAGACTTACCAGTTTAGGTTGTTCGAGGCAGCAGAGGGACAAGTTGTGGGCGATTGTCCGGTGCTTTCATTCAATAAATCACATTGGCTTTGCTTTCTCCTGTGGCTCAGCCTCTGCGCAAAGCAAGTGAACCTCCTTCCGATTCTGTGTAAGGAATAAAATGCGAACAGGATCACTACAGGCAAGAGCTGAAGTCCATGATCACGGAGCTACTCTCGGCACAAAATAAAAGAGCAAGTGATGCTCAGGGAGGGAAAGGGAGAGGGAGACAGCTTGGCTCAGAGACTAAATGCATTTCGGGACTGCAGCCCCGGGAAGGCTTGGCTTCTCGAGCTCTCGTGCCTGGAGTGAAAGAATGCCCTGACTTCAGTGTGCATTTTGACTACTGTATCTGTGACGTCCACTAGGAACAACAAGCTTCACAGCAAATGAGACTGGATCAGAATCGGCTATCACTGAACGATGTGCAAAGAAGAAGCGAGGTAGCCAGTGAGCTTTGCACTCACTACGTCGACTGCAGGGAAGAAAGACTGGCCATTCAGGAGCCCACCCAGCAATCTGTGACCTCGAGTGAGCCACCGCTCTCTGAGGTCAGTCACCCCCTCACTCCCACAGCTGCCTGGGACTCGGAGCACGCAGGTGGCAGCCACACCCTCACCTCAGGGCACCTGTGCCATCATTGACAAGCTCCTAGCAGGAGCAAGGGTCATGTTAAGAAAGCACCCAGTCCAATCAGGGCAGCCCAGCCACTGCTTGACTTCCTGCTGGAGAAGGTCCCGGGGAAGAGATCCGCACGCCTGGGACTTAGGACCGCAAGAGGCTCAGTCCTGGAGGAAGATTCCAGTGCGTCCTCCACGCGAGCCACAGATGGGTGCACCTGGCTCCTTGCCCAGCGTTATGCTTTACGTCACTAAAAAGATGCACAGAATGGATTTCCTAGAAAGCCACTCCTGTAGGCACTTTTTCATGTTTCTCTCTGAGATAAAAGGGCAAATGACCTTCACGTTGCTTATTGTGTTAGGGAGATGTTGCCGGTTGAGAGCACATACGAATACCACACACACACACACACACACACACACACACACACACACACACACACGTGCACGCACACACACACACATGGCCACACACACGTGCGGGCACACAGGTACACACACGTCCCTAGCAACAACAGCTTTAAGAATCTTTCTAAAGCTCTATTCAGATGGTCTCTCTCTGCCAAATGAAAGCTTAGCTGCTGGGATGACTTCAGAAATAATTCTGGACCCTTCTAACTAGGCACTGACTCTGGTTTGCTATTTATATCTGGAGCCGAATCAACTCCCCAGTTTTGAATGTGACTCTGTAGCAAATCAGGAGACAGTCCCTTGGTTAGAAATAAGCAGGCAGTGTTAACCTTCGTCCTGGTAATCAATTAGAACATTGGGAACGGCATGTTGCATTTTTGAAAATCTCCCCTTTTCTGGAGACAGCAGCTCGCCTGGAAGCTCACTTGTCCCCAACAGGCGTTATTGTGGGGCTGGAATCGGAGGCAAAGCTCAGGGACTCGTGAAAGCTGCATGTCCAAAGGTAGAGCTCGGTTTAGCTTTGCACAAGTGTTTTCCTTTCTTCTTGCTCAAAAGACAATCTCTCTCTGGAACACTTTTCCTCTCTCTTTCTCTCTTTGGACTTATCCAAGGAAGCATTGCTACAAATAATCTAATTTGGGAATATTCATGCCCTGGAGGTTCAGAAGGCTATTTTTTTTTCATCAAAGATTAAGAAGGAGTCAGGCTACACTTTCTCAGCTTAAGTCTGACTGGTTGCCAGGTAAAACTTGACCCTTATCTGTAGAAAAGCTTTGACTGCATTGCAGATTTATTGTACTTAAATGCTGTCTGCTGGAGTACGCCAGGTGACTCAGTAATTCTTCTAAGGTTATAGGGACTGCCTCCCTGGGGTCGTGAGTTCTGTATGCTCTGCAAACCTAAGGGGACAATGTCTTCTGTAATAGGGGCTTTGCTTCCTGGAGCAAATGCTCAAGCCTGAGTCATTTCAGAAGCCCTCATCCTTGCAGAGGAAGTGCATTCACTCATTCATCCACCCTTCAGCAACATTCCTAGGTTAGGTACGCTGCGTTAAATGCTTTGTTACTAAACTCTATTGATGAAATAGAAATGCTGACATACTTTAGCAAAATTCTTCATAATCTGGCTCCGCCTATCACTTGCCTAATTTCTTGACACCTTCTGTTTTTGTTTGTTTTTATTAAGTGAGAGGTGAGGGAGCAGAGTGACAGACTCCTGCTTGTGCTCTGGCTGGGATCCACCCAGCAAACCCCCTACTGGGGAATGCTCTGCCCTTCTGTGACCACTGCTCCACTGCTTGGCAACCAATCTATTTTTAGCACCTGAGGGGAGGCCATGGTGCTATCTTCAGCACCCAGGGCCAACTTGCTCAAACCATTGGAGCCATGGGGGGAGGAAAGAAGGAGGGGGGATGGAGAAGCAAATGGGTACTTCTCCTGTGTGCTCTGACCAGGAATCAAACTCGGGACTTCCACACGCTGGGCCGACGCTCTACCGCTAAGCCAAATGGCCAGGGCCTTGCCACCTTCTAATTTACCCTCCATGCTGTCTGTCTTTCTGAATGTCTTTCGGTTCCTTTGCCATAGTCTCTTGACGCTAGCATTCTATATATGAGGTTCTTCTGCCTGAATGCTCAGTATCTTCTAACTAACTCATGTGAGCCTTAGAGTTTTGGCTGAAACATTTACCTCTCAGGGATATTTTTCTAGCCCTTGGGCCGTGAGGTTCCCTCCTTGGAAATCCTACAGTACCTCATAGCCCTCCCATCATTACTTTGTTGCCCTTACTTGTTTTATACCAGTCATCCCCATGACACTGTAAGAGTTTAAGTGCAACATCTCTAACTCACTGCTTAATTTCCAGTGCCTAGCAGAGTTCCCGGCACATAGAAGGCATTCAATAAATATTTAATGAATCTTCTGCTGAAGTGCGTATCATGTATTTGCTAAATGAATGAATAAACCATCACAAAGAATAAACGGGGTCTGAGAATTGGAAGTCCACTTAGGACATCTAATCTTTTCTGCCAAGCGGCCGTCCACTGAGGCTTGCCTCGTCTGAGCAGTCCTTCTCGATTAACCACACCGATCACACACTGCCTAGTCCCCCACCTCGCAGCACTTTTACAACATGTTCTTGCTTTCTGCTCTCCTGCTGTTTCCTGGAGTTTGTCTCATCTCTACAAACTGATATTCTCCACATTACCTGGCATCAGCCTGCCAGTATTTGACACTTGGTTCATTGATCAGAGTGTTGCTTTTGGAAGATTACTCTGGTATGAGGGGAAAGGTGGGTTGGATTAGCCAGACCTAGAGGGTAGTAATGACCGCAGCGCCAAGACAGGGTTGAACAGCAGCCTGGCCTTTTCTTTCCCTCCCCCGTCCCCCGTGGCCCCACCCTCCATATCATAACACCAGTGTTCTCATCTGGAACACGCAGAACGTTTGTTCCATACTCAGCACTTCCGCTCCACCCAGTTCCACGCCCACAGCTGGTTCACTTGCTTGGTTGTTCCTGAATGTGTCTCACTGATTAAAGCCGCTTGGAAGAGAGGGACTGCCTTTTCAGCAGTTTGTATTTTTCTCCTCCAGCCCTTACAGTTTCTGTCTTGCAGAGAGGGGTGCTCCGTCAGTATTCAGGAAGACAAGCAAAGCGTTTGATGAAGCACCATGGTGAGGAGGAGGTACAAAGGCGAACGAGGCTTCTTCTCAAAGATAACATCTATTCCAGCGAGAAGAGCTTGCAACAACTTATAATGCCGGGCAGAATTAAATGGGGGCTACATAATAGTACGTGAGGGAGTCCTAAAGGGTTCCTTCCTTCTGGGATGGTTGCGCCTGAACTTGATACAGAGGAAGGACGAAGACCTGGAGGGGCTGGAAAGGAGGGAATGGAGTCAAGGCACAGAGTCCCTGGGGTACTTGGGAAGTGACAGTAGTCCAGCTGGGACAGTAGTCAACGGCGATGGGGGGGGGTCTCCTGGAATTTAGGTTCCAAAAGCAGGCTGGACTGGGGGGGTGCTATGTTAAAGAGTTTGGACTTTATCCCGTAGGTGACAGGGGTTTGAGGAGAATGTCAGTGTGGCCACTGTGGGCCACGAACGGAAATGCTAAAGAACCTGGAAGCAGAAAGGCCTTGATGGTGAGGGTCTGTAAAAACGTCCGTTCAGAGATGAACATGGCAGGTGGTCAACGGGACAAGTGAGAGCAGCAGAGGAAATAGAGAGAGTGAGAGAGAAGCTGATTTTCTTTTTTTTTTTTAATTTAGTGAGAGGAGGGGAGGCAGAGACAGACTCCCACATGCATCCCGATCAGGACCAGGATCTACCTGGAAAGCCCACTAGGGGGCGATGCTCTGCTCATCTGGGGCCCTTTCTCTGTGGCAACCAGAGCCATTTTTTTTTAGTGCCTGAGGGGAAGCCATGGAGCCATCCTCAGTGTGATGGAGACCAACTCACTCCATAGAGCCACGGCTGCAGGAGGGGAGGAGAAGAAAAAGAGAGAAGCGAGAGGGGGTGGGTTGGAGAAGCAGATGGGAGCTTCTCCTGTGTGCCCTGGCTGGTAATCGAACCTGGGACATCCACACATGAGGCCAACACTCTACCACTAAGCCAACCGGCCAGGGCCTGACTTTTAAAGTTGAAACGTGAGTGATAACAGATGATGGTGACATCGGTGGATCCCAGGGAATATAGGCTGGGGATAATTTAGGCATGCATGTCATGGTCTGCCCACCTTTTGAAGATGTAAAAAAACAGCAGGAGGCTGAGTCTTTGGAGACACGTGAATGTGCTTGATCTGATCTGCATGGAAGAAGCCAGTTAGTAGCAGCTAACAAAGTCATTTCAGGCTGTGACAGGTGAACTGTCTGAGGCAAGCCCGTGCAGGGCCATTGGCAAGGGAATGGGTCCTTAAAACGAGAACTCTTGGATGAAATGTGAGGGTCTGAAGTTTCTCATCTCAGAGTTGTTCAGCTCAGCGAAAAGGACCCCAGTTGGGGTGGGGGTTTGCACATGAGCCCCTGAGCCTGTCCTCGCCAGCTGGGCGACCTGGGGCAACTTACTTTTCTATCATGAGGTCTCGGTTCTCTGGCTTGGCAAATGAGGGAGTTGGGCCAGTTCGAGTCAAAGGTTCCTTTTATTTTACTGTTCTCTGATTTGTGAAGTGCAGCATTTAGCATTTCAGAATACTTGTGAAATTAGGCCAAAGCCCACCAATGTCAGAAAAGCTACAAATGTTCACTCGCTCCTGCAAAACCACGCCCGTATTTTCAGACCGTCCATATATCATTGCAAACGCGTGTCTGCCCTGCGGTTAGCTCCCTGTGGTTGGTTTGTAAGACAGAAATTTAAATTGATCACTTTTTGATGACCATTTTCTAACAATTTTTCACTTTTTTTTTTTTTCAGCAAAGATTTTTTTTTTTGGGGGGGAGGGGGCTACCTTTTCATTGGAGTCTCAAAATTAAATTATGGGAAGAAAATCATCATCAGTCCCTTACTGTGGTCAGCAGAGTCCGGCCAGCCTACTTCCGCTCCCTAATCTCTTGACCTTTCTTAGGGCGCGGCTGCTCAGTAACTGCTCCGATTCTTTTTTTTTCTTCAAAATAAAATGTGCTACTTATCGAAATCTGCTAAAAAAGGAGACAAAAAAAATAGGAAAAGAAAACTAACACCCCAGGGTGTATCCGAACATGCTTATTATGTGTGAAGTTGTTCGTAATGAATGTGAAACTCTTCCTCCTCCTCCCTCTCCCTTCCTAAGCCCCCAAGAAGAAAGGAAAATGGGTGGGGGAGGGGCAGCGGCTTTTCAGTCCCAAAGCAGACCTTTTCAAAAGGTGCAGACTGTTCATGGGCGTGCTATTCCCTGATTATTTTGTTTAAAGCACCAGTTGACCTTTCAAACTAAAAGTAAAAGGTCTCCCCAAATCCTGAGAGACCCTCTTTGGGATTCCACACACACACACACACCCCCCCCCCCTTCTAAGTCTTGGAGACTAGACTCATGACATTCAAAAAAGACTCTTCAAAAAAGAGGGATGGTTTGCGTGGCTTCTAGTATGATTTGATGACAGAGTGTTTATCTGAATGAATCATGTGAGATTTTCCAGCGTCGCATTTTTGAGAAATGGAATTCTCTTAAGGAGGTTACAAACACTTCACTGACGGCTTTCCAAGAACGGCCTCACACTGCCTCCCAGCAGCCTCTGCCGGGCTGGAGCGCCGATGTGATAATCAGGGTCCCTGTTTCTGAAAAGTCTTCTTGTTCTGCCTGCCACCCTCCTTTCAGTCATCATTAGAATTCTCAGGCTATGAATCCCCTATTGTCCGTGTGAGCCCGGGATCCCCCACACCATGCCGGGGAAGGAATGTGAGCCTGCTAGGTCTGGCTCTGAGGCTCCACCTTATCCAGCAGGTCACAAAGCCCCATTTATTTACAGCTCCCAAGTTTTATCATAATTCTTTATCTGCTCAGCCCCATATATCCTCCGGGGAAGTCAGGAGACGTTTGGTAATGAGGGCCATTTATCCTCATTTTCTCAATTGGCACACTTAAGGTTCTAATATTTATGTTCACACTGTCCTAATTCTGGATGTCAAAGCTACGACGCTAGACAAGTAGTATTGCTGAAGGGTAATTGAACGGCGCGGAACGGTTCACCGGAGTCTGATATGTGCTGTGGTTGTCATATTACCTACCAATCATTACATCACAAACAGTTCCTTTTAATAGCTCTGTGGAAAAATAATAACAAATGTTGCCACTTATCAAACACCTCCTGTGTGCCAGGTAGCAATATTACGGAGCTCTCACACCCTGCAAAGAGGATTATCCACTTTTCATTGATGAGGGAACTAAGGTTCAGAGAGATTAATTAACCGGTTTATGTGCACTAAGGGGCTGAGCTGAGACTCACACCCCGATCTCTGTCTGCAAAGCTCACGGCACGTGTGCACCTCGCTCCTTCGCCTCTTCCCAGAAATACAATTTGTGAGTTGTTATAAATTAGTCTAACATACTTATTCTTCATTACAGACATAGGAAGAGTTATGAACTTAGGGCTGTTAAAATGTTTCGGCCAACACAGTAAATGAGATCTGCTCTGATAAGCAAGCGGTAGCATACACGCCAGGTCAGAGTAAGAATTTGTGGCATATATTTCACCTATCAATAGGTGGCAGTATTCACCTAAATCTCTCCATGAGGAATGAGCACAGGTCAATTCTCCTCACAACCATCCCCAAGGCCATCTGCATTCTTTAATGCACTGGATTTTATCACAAAGAACGGCATTTACAATCAGTAGATTGCTCCCTGGATCTTGGTCATGCCTCTGTATAGTGAGAATGGGACTGGGGAGGGGGCTATGGGGGAGCAAGATGAGCTATCACAGAGACATTGAGACCTAGTCTCCATGTACAACCTTCATTTTGGCCATTTTCCTAGGGAGGTCTTTTATTTGCAACTCAAAGCCCAAGATGATTTTTGCATCTTCACTTGAAGAAAGTTAATTTAAAAATGAAATTGTTAACGCCCTTGGAATTTGATCATTCATACATTCGTAATTCAGAGCAAGATGTTACTCCTATCAGGACAATAAAGCCAACGGCAGACTGCATGGAGTCAACATAGTGTCAAAAACCTGTGAACGTGGAGTAATCAAACCACCTGAATCTTCACCAGGAAGCATGGAAACTTTAGTCTATAAGGTAAGTAAGAGTTTGATATACAAGTCAAAGCGGTCTAGCTGATGAATTGAAAATCTGAAGGATAAAGGACTGTTGAATTTTAGGCAAACTCTTCCTCCTATTCCAATGATTTTTCTTCTTCTTCCTTTCTTGTTTTGTCAAGAAAATTTGAATATGAAAAGTATCTGTAGTTAAATGTATCAGCCCGGAAGTGGTCTCTCTTTTCTAGCTGCCAGTAAGAAAGAGCCTGCATAGGGTTAACTTTGGTGAAGTCAAGAAGACAGACACAGTGGTAGGTAAAAGGACAAGCCAGAAGATCCTTAGAGCTTTCATACTGTTGACCTCTGTATTTTTCATTTGGGATACTTGATACTGATCCTTATCGGTGATGACCAAGACGCACTCAGAAATCAGGTAAGATGGACAGTCCCGACCCTCAGAACTAAAAAGTAAACTCAAGGAAGAGTCTTAAGAAGCCAGATTCTCTCAAAAGAATTCGGATCAGCTGGTAAGTGAAGGTAGAAGGCTTTGGAGACTGCATATGGATTTTAAGGAGTGTCTTCTCGCGTTGGAGCATTTGTGACCATGTTAACGCTCTCGGCAGTCTAACTTTCTTAGTGGTACTTGGGGCTCTCTTGTCCTTACTGGATGGAGATCTCTGTGAGGGCAGGACTCAGGTCTCACTAACCTTTGACTTTGCCTCTCAGCTCCAGGATTAGGGTTTGTGCATGGCAGAACGTGTTCAATATAGGTATGCTTTAAACTAGTATATCATACTTACTCATCATACTTATATGAATGAAAGGTAACTCTGAAGATCGTATTTTATACTTTGGTTCTTAGATTTAAAGAAAAATTGCAGATTGGATGTTAGATACTACCCACCAGTCACAATTCTTGTTTCTCGTCTAGTTCTGCCAAAGTCCACCCCCCCTCCCCCCGGGGACCATTAGTGAATTAGTTTTATATTTGGAAAGGCCACCTTATTTTGTAGAACTTCCTAGCCATAAGAAGGTTAAATGCAGAGGCAGGCAAAAAATTTGTCACCAGGGACATTAAGTGACCCACATCTAACGTATCATTCCAATCACTAATGTTTCCTGCCTTTGTGGTTTGGAGACCCAACCTATACCACAAAGTTGAACACGACAATGTTGTTTCCTAATGGTCACGATCATTGTTTCCCATATTAGGGCAAAGCTAAACACAAGGGGAGACATTCATCTTCAAAAGCTTACAAAATTACATTCTGCTCATTAAGCATATCAGAAGATGGTGCCACGCTCGGGAAATGAATTACCCAGCTGCATATCATAGACATAATGAAGCTGTCAGCAGCAACAGTGCCAAAGGAGGTTGTCTGATTATGTGTCGACTATGCTGGCCATTCAAGGACACACCAGGAAGGAAATTGTTGTCATATTGTTCACCACATTCTTAGTCCTACTCTCAGCCATGGTGATAAACCTGATATCCTTAGAAGCACAGGGGAAACAATGGCAACAACAAACCAGCAAGACCATCCTCTTATTCCTAGCATGTCTAGAGTCTCTTCCCTCCTGTGGCTCAAATCTGTCCTCATCTTAAAAAAAAATGTCACTGGCTGGTTGGCTCAGTGGTAGAGTGTCAGCCTGGTGTGTGAAAGTCCTAGGTTCGATTCTGGTCAGGGCACACAGGAGAAGTGACCATTTGCTTCTCCACCTCTCTCCCTCCCCCTTCTTTTCTCTTTGTTCCCTGCCTCCCACAGCCATGGCTACTTCTAGTCAGTTGGTCCCAGGTGCTGAAGATGGTTCTATGGCCTCCCCTCAGGTGCTAAAATAGCTCAGTTGTAAAGCAATGGAGCAGGGGACCCAGATGGGCAGAGTATCGCCCAGTAGAGGGCTTGCTGGGTGGATCGTGATCAGGGTGCATGTGGGAGTCTGTCTCTTTGCCTCCCCACTTCTCACTTAATAAAAAATAAAAATAAAAAATAACCATAACAAAAAGGGTCAGTTTAGATACTGGTCGTCAAAACAAACATTTCACCACCGGCTTCCTTGGCCTTCGTTAACTTCAAAATAAGCAGCAGTCCAGCAAGAAAGCTTTACGTGGGTGGGGTTTTCACTTTTCCTATGAGTCAAAGGTGAAGACAGGTTGAGTGGATCCTTTCTGCAGAAAGATCTGAGCAGGTGACATATAGTGTCTCTTGACATCAATGGGAATCTTCTCAAAATACTCCCCGCTTAAAAAACACACAACACTTTTAGCTTTCTTTTCTACAAACTGAGGGAGTCAAACTAAATCTTGAAGGCCACTTCTGGCTTTAATAGGCTATGATACCAAAAGGCTGTTAAAACACATAGCTCAGATAAGGGTACCATGCCACAAAGGCAAGGTGCATTATTTCTACCCACCTACTTGGTCTGCATTAGACATTTCTGATACCTCACAACCAATTTGTGTGATTTCTCTTTCCCTAGAGTGCACTGACATCTGCTTTAGATGTGTGTTATTTATCAGGAATGTTTTCTCTCTAAAACAAAACAAAACAAAACAAAAATAAAAAACAAATATAGACGTGCTTCACTTATTAATAGACTCCTGTGTCTGAGTTTTCTTTGGATAAAGCCAACAAGATGTTTCTATTAGAGGGACCAGTGCTTTTTACATGCTTACCGTGTTGCATGGGAGCATTGGTTCTTTGGTTACCAAGTAGTTTCATTGGGTGGGTAGTGATTTGCATGAGTAATCTGGGTAGTTTTGGTGGTCAGTCAAGTCATGAAGAAAATTCTACCCCTTCTACCCTCATTTATATTTTTCTCCTGAGTGCCAGACAAATGGAATCTTCATCAACTCTTTGAGCAACATTTCTGTTTGGAGTTTGAGTCCAGGTGTAAGTTGAATTCTAGGTCCTTAAAACCAAATTTCAGAAAGGGTTCTGTGATGATCGGTCAACTGATAAATAAATGAATCTCTCAAGAGGGCTTTCCTCTTTTCCAAGGTTTCTTTTTGTATTTACTGTGCATCCTGAGAGACCTTTCGATGACATCTGCGTGGCTGGTGAGGGAATCTAGTCTCCTGCCAATGTGCTCACCTTCCTACCCTCACCCCACAAGAAATCCTTTTCCACTCTGACCAACGATTTAATCTCCATAACTTCATGCCATCCGATCCTCGTTCAGAAGGGAGAATTCTTTGTAATTAGTCACAGTGAGGATTCAGCAGATTAAGGTAGAGGACACGTGAGGAAGCTACTTGTATTTGCATGTTCAAACCTAATAATGACCTGGAGCTGTGTGACAGGACCCCGCAATTATAAAGGCAGACTACACGGTCACTTAGACACTGAGCTGTAAATGCCACTTTACCCATTAAAATTACACACAGCTGAAACAAAACACTTCTTCCCCTGTCTCCTAAAAATGCCAGATCAAATCAGCTGGACAAATGTCAGGAGTGTCTGACCTAAAGCCCACAGCGGCAAAAGGCATTTAATGAATTGGGTGAAGAAAGAAAACCAGAGGGAGAAATAAAAAGAGATTTAAAGAAGCTGTAGTCATACTGTCCAAGAAGGCTTTAAAGATCCATCTTGTTGAACTGAAAGCTCACTCCTGTTACTCCATTCTTCCTCTTGAAGCGGTTGGCAGGGCCCTTTAATTCCTGGCCTCACTCTTCCGTCTTCTGACTTCCATCCCACTTCCCTTTCCTCCCTCTGCCCCAGACTCCGATCTCCCAGGAAGGCAGGCCTGGGAGGGGCCGCCTCGGGTGCTCTGGCCACCTTGTCAGACTGCCCAGCAGAGTGTTCTCAAGAGCTGCCTATGCCAAGTTGTCCGTGTCCTTCTTCAATGGCATTGTCAGACCCACCGGATGCACCTCGCAGGCGAGCAGCGGCCCTGAATGGAATTAGAAGCTCAATGGCTTATTCACTTCATTCATTATTTGGGGGTTGGGGGGCGGGGGCATCCAAGACTTTGCTCAGAGAGGATTAAAAGGACTGCAACAGGCGCCTTCTGTCTGTGCGGCCGGCGCGGCTAGGAGAGGCTCCTCTTGATTTGAAAAGGGAGTGGGGTCCCAGGGTCTCTCTCGGTGCTCAGACCCTCAACACGACAACTCAGTGCATCAACGGCAGTCAGAGTGGGTCAGTCACTCTCACCGCTCTTGCAGCGAGGTACCTTCAGCATCAAGGACAAGCAGGGATTTTCCATGACAATCCAACTCCAAAATACATTTACTCCTCAAACGTGGAAAAAAATAATCAGAAAACACACACGACATAGTCATCGCCTCCTCCAGATCCACGAGAGAAAACCCAGCACTTAGAAGCATTTACACTTCATCAACCAAATATTAATTTAGTGCAATGTGGCATATAGACAGGAGACATTGTGGTTATTTTAACTGATTGAATTAAAACCAAATCTGCTGAAGGGAGTGACACATAGCCCAGTGAAACACATTCGCCCTTGAACAAGAAGAGTTTATTTTGAGCTTGGCAGGGCTGAGTAGTGGAGAGTGAGAGCTGATTCCTGTCCGAGGTGGCATCAGGCATCGCACAAGGGCCCCAGAGTTACACTGTAATGGCTCTGAGTTCTGTTTGAAAAAGAATCACTAACGTTTTCAGTTCACCTAAAACTGTTACCCATTTTCTTTCTCCAGTCTGTACTTTTTTTTTTCTTAAGTGAGAAGCAGAAAGGTAGAGAAGACAGACTCCCACAGGCACCCCAACCAGGATCCACCCAGCAAGCCCCTTTTGGGGTGAGGCTCTGCCCATCTGGACCATTGCTTTGTTGCTTGGTAACCGAGCTATTTTAGCAGAGGCGAAGGCTCCACAGAGCCATCCTCAGCACCTGGGGCCAGTGTGCTCGAACCAATCAAGCCATGACTGTGGGAGGAGGAGGGAGAGAAACAGAGAGAAAGGGGGGAGGGGTGGAAAAGCAGATGGCTGCTTCTCCTGTGTATCCTGACTGGAAATTGAACCCAGGATGTCCATATGCTGGGCTGACGCTCTACCACTCAGCCAATCCACCAGGGCCCAGCCTATACTTTTCTACTTCTCCTTTGTCTGATAGGCCAGGAGGTTCAGGGTACTGTAGAATGTTATAGATAAGGAAGGTAAAGTTGGGATCCATTGTAGGACAGAGTCTAGTATATGGGAAATGAAAAATGAGTTGGGAGTAAGAAGATGTGAATAAAAGACTTGGGTTTACTTCCTGTTAGCTGTGAATCTTGGGCAAATCACTTGACTTCTGAGTTTCGATTCTCTTATCCATAAAATGGGATTAATAGTAGTCATCCTGCAAATGACGTGAATAAGCACATCACAACAGAAGATGTAAAAATGGCCAGAAAGCACATTAAAAGGTGTTCAACTTGATCAGTCATCAGAGAATTGCAAAATAAAACCACAATGAGATGCCTGTGTATACCACTAGCATGGCTAATATCAAATGTTGGTGAGGTAGGAATCACAATACATAGATTGTTGATGGGTATAATAACTTTGGAGAGCTGTTTGGCAGTTTCTTATAAAATGAAATATAATGTACTTTATGACTCAGATTTCTACCTTGGGTTTTACCCAAAAGAGAGGAAAATAAATATCCACAAAAAGAATTGTACAGGAATATTTATAGCAGCTTTGGACAAAATAGCCAATCTGGAAAGAGTTTAAATGTCATTAGTGAGATAACAAAACAACAAATTGTGGCATATTCATTCAATGGAATATTGCTCAATAAAAAAAGGAATAAAGTATGGAGATATGTAACAATGTGACTGAATCAATCTAAAAAAGAAAAACCAAAACATGATATTGAGCAAAAGAAGGCCAGACACAATAGCATACTTGTTGCACAACTGCATTTCTATAAAGACCAAGAATTGGCAAAACTGATCACCATTACTGATAGCAATAAAAACAGCGGTTGTCTGGGACTGGGGTGTTAGGATGTATGACTGAACAGTGGTAGCAGGAACTATTTAGGCATGTTGGATATGTTCTATATTTAATTTCAGTATTGCTTAGGTGGGTGTATGCAATTAGTAAAACATATCTGATCAAACACTTTTTATTGTATGCACATTTAAAGAAAAAAAATAAAAGATTGAATGAGATTTTAAGCAAATGTAAAGTGCCACATCCATTTGAGTTGCTACCATTTGACAGATAAAACCAAACATAGACGGGGCTATCCGTAGGCATATGGAGACAGGCATGTGGAAGCCAAGTGCAGCTCCCAAGACGTGGGCCCAGGCTGCAGCCCAGGGACCAGGAGGACAGGACCAAGAACATCCCCTCTCTACCTTCAGGCCAGGACTACTGCTAGTCCACGTGGTGTCTTCTTGTGAATCAGGGAAATAAACCTTATCCTTACCCCTTCCCATGGCACACAGGGTAGGCGCGGGCACAGGCTGGACTTCAGCACCTTCTCGCCCCGTGGGCCAGGCCTGTCCGTGCCAGGAATAACCCTCACAGGCCTGGCCCACGGCCTCCACAGGACCTCGGTACGCACTGTTCCACCTGCCCAAAATGCCTGTCCCTATTTGAACGGCACCAGCTCTCTTTCATCCTTTAGATCTTGGCTTAAATGTCATCTCCTCCGACAGGAAATCTTTATTCCCTCATCTCCATTAATTTCTATTTCAACACGCGGTTGTTTTTCTAAAAACACCAGCCGCTATTTGCAGTTCGTATGTCTTTGCTTGGTTTTTCTCAGCCTCCTTGGTCCAGATGGTGCGCTCCACAGAGGCAGGGAGCTATCTTCTGTTCACCATACTACCCTGAGGTGTAGCCTAGTACCTAGCACAGAGTAGGTGCTCAACAAATGCTCACTGCGTGACAGATCAGACAGAAGTTTGAGTAAGTGTGAGGTTGAAAGCTAGTGATGTTTCCAAGGGGTGATCAGATAGCCAAGGATGAAGACCTGGAGACCAGCAGGGGACAGAGGTCCAGGAGGCCTGTGCTGGACCAGCGACCTGGCGGTTGGGGCCATTGGGATTAGGAGTGAGAATGGTAACAGGCCCTGGCTGATTGGCTCAGTGGTAGAGCATCAGCTTGGCATGTGATGTCCCAAGTTGGATTCCAGGTTAGAGCACACAAGAGAAGTGCCCATCTGCTTCTCTACCCCTCCCCCTCTTTCATCTCTCTCCCTCTCTCTCCCCCCCCCCCTGCAGACATGGCTCGATTGGAGCAAGTTGGCCCTGGGTGCAAGGATGGCTCCATGGCCTCACCTTCTCAGGCACTAAAAAAAATGGCTCCATTGCTGAGCAATGAAGCAAGGGCCCCAGATGGGCAGAGCATCGCCTTCCGGTGGGCTTGCTGGGTGAATCCTGGTCGGGGCAGGGCACATGTGGGAGTCTGTCTTTCTGCTTCCCTACTTCTCAAAAAAAAGAATAGGTAACATACTCTGTCAGATTGCAAAAAGTACAATATTTTGCTGTCAGATTTTTATGTACTACAATAAATAATAGCATTTTACTGTGATCTTGATTGGCCATATTTTTTTTGACTGGATTTTCTGGAAATTTGTTTTTTAAGTCATCAAAATTTATAATTGTAGTAACTTTGCTTTTAATTGATATAATTGGAAGCAACATCAGTTGCTCAGTCTTTCTTGACAAATGCTAGATCATAATTACAATCTGCTGAGTTTTAATATTGAGAGGATTTTCCTCTGATGCAATTATTACTGGATTTAAGAATATTTTATAGGTTATAAAAATATCTGGGTGCATTTTTTATTAATAATTTTGAAATGTCCATTTTAGTACTCTTACAGCTGATGATTCTTGCAGAACTCTTTCTAAAAAGACTTAACTCTGTATAAATTTATTTTGTGTAACTCTGAATTACATTTTAAATGTAAATATATACAATGGCATTTTGATATTTCCTCTGATATTTCCTGTAACTCGTGAAAATCAAATAAGAAATTAAAAGTGCCTTTATGATTTGTCTATAATTAAGAATACTTGTTTATATATTCTATCACTGTATCTTTAATTATGAGAAAAATAATTTTTAACTTGTCTTCCTCATTAATAATTGGTTCATCCAAAGTTTCATATGAAAATACAGGTGGGACAAAAGTAAGTTTACAGAGTACACAAAACACAGAGCTTATTCTTGTATTATTATTTATTAATTACTATATTATTTTTTATACAAACAACTGTAAACATACTTTGTGTCACTCTATAATATCCTTCTCTGTTGAATGTAATAATCCTTAAAATTTTAATTTCTAGAAAAAGAACAAAATAAGCCAAGCAGAAGTGAGAAGATAATAAAGATAAGAGCATAAATATATAAAATTAAAAATAGAAAATAGAGAAAATCAATGAAGTGAAAGGCTATTGTTTTGAAATGATAAATAGAACCGATACCTCTGTTAAGACTGCCAAAGAACAAAAGAGAAGACACAGATTATGAATATCTGTAATTAAATGGGGAAATCAATAAAGATATTAAAAGAATAATATAGAAATACAATGAATAATTCTACAAATAGAAATTTGACCCCTTAGGTGAAATTGACCACTTTCTCTCAAAACACACAGACTAACACACTCACTGAATTTGAAATAAATAATTTGAATAGTCCTTTGACTAGTAAGGAAATTAAATTTATAATTTAAAAATACCCCAAAAAGAAATATCCAGGCCCAGATGTTTTCACTGGAGGTTTCTACCAAACATTTAAAGAAGACTCAACATCAATTTCACACAGTCTCTTTCAGAACACAGAACAGGACACAACACATCCCAATTCATTTTATGAACCTACTATTACCTTGGTAACAAAATCAGACAAATTTTGACTTCATTAAAATGAAAGTTTGCTTTGTGATGGATCCTGTTCAGAGGATGAAGAGACAGCTGCGGACCGGGGGGGACAGTGTTTGCCAGCCACATGTCTGACAAAGGACTGCTATCTAGAACACAGGAACAATTCTTGCAACTCCATAATTAAAAGCCAACATTCCAATCAGGGAAATGGGCAAAAGGCATGAAGAGTCGTTTCACCAAAAAGGACATAGGGATAGCAAAGAGGCAATAGGGATCTGAGATGATATTCAACATCTTTAGCCATGAGGGGGGATCAATGGAAACCGCCGTGAGATGGCATTACGGAACTGTCAGGATGGCTAGCGTGAAAAACGGCAGCAAAGGCCAAAGGCGGGCGAGGATGCAGAGAACGGGGAACGCTTCTCTATGGCTGGCGGGAATGTAAAACCGTAGAGTCACTCTGGAGAAAAGTTTGGGAGTTTCTTACAGAAACTCAGTATGCAGCTCATATGTCCCGGTACTCGCATTTCTAGGCATTTATCTTAAAGAAATGAACCAGTTTGGGACAAAAACCTGTACACAAATGTTTATAGGAGTTTTAGTCTCGATAACCCCAAACTGGAAACCACCCAGATATCCTCCAATGGACTGATGGTTAAATAGACTATGGTACGTCCGTGCCACGGAATACCACTCGTTAACAATAAGGAACAGACTTTTGATACACACAGTGATGCGCATGAATTTCCAGAGACTTACGCTGAGTAAAAAAAGTCGACCTGAAAAGGCTGCATACTTTATTATCCCATTTATATAACTTTTTCTATATAGCTTTTTTGAAATGCAAAATTATAGAAATGGATTAGAGAAGAGTGGATGTCAGGGGTCAGGGAGGGGGTGGGAGTGGTAGGGATGTAGGCGTGGCTATAAAATGGAAACAGGGAGGATTTTTTATGTGACAGAAATGATCCAGTTTTTCTCTTCTCTTCTCTTCTCTTCTCTTCTCTTCTCTTCTCTTCTCTTCTCTTCTCTTCTCTTCTCTTCTCTTCTCTTCTCAGAGAGAGAGTGGGACAGACAGGAACAGACAGATAGGGAGGGAGAGAGAGATGAGAAGCATCAACTCGTAGTTGTGGCACCTTAGTTGTTCATTGATTGCTTTCTTACATGTGCCTTGAATGGGATGGGGGGGCTCCAGTAGAACCACTGACCCCTTGCTCAAGCCAGTGACCTTGGGCTCAAGCCAGCGACCTTGGGGTCATGTCTATGATCTCACGCTCAAGCCGACAACCTCGGGATTTCGAACCTGGATCCTCAGCATCCCAGGATGATGCTCCTTCCATTGCGCCACCGCCTGGTCAGGCTTCTATTTCTTGACTATATCGATATCAATATCCTGGTTGCGATATTGTTATCACAAGATGCAAGACGCTACTGCTGGGAAAAACTGGGTAGAGGGCACACGGGGTCTCCTTGTGTTATTTTTTTACAGCAGCATGTGGACCTACAGTTACTCAAAATTAAAAGTGTCGTGAAAAAGTGAATCAGCTGTGCAAATCGCCGGCTTTAGAAGTGCGTTGCTCAGTCGCTTTTCAGTGGCCGTCCCATTAGTGCTTCTGTGGCTTGAGAACATTAAGGGGCGGTTCTGGTGACACCGTGGTTGTTTACCTGGGTTGCAGCGGTCTGGTACCGAGCAGCAGAAGGAGTCTGTATGGACCATTCACTCCAGGGGCCGGAGGGCTGCTGCCCGATTTACCCCTACTTAACCAGATCTAGTGCAGAGCTCTGCACAAAATTACACACCAGTAAGTAGCTGTTGAATATAATAGTCAATGAAAAGACACTTTCAGAAATCTGCCAACTGTTCTGCCTTCGAGTTGGACTGTGTTGGTTGTTTCTCGAGTCTAATGGAATTGTTGGCTGTCAGATTCCCTAGCAATGAAGTCCAAGGGAAAGACAAAGTTACTCGTCTGAAAATTTGGTGTTCGACTTACTCAGAAATGAAAGGCACTAGAAAGCCACGGGAAGTCTAAGGAAGCAGCCTGTATAGCGGACATAGCATGGGTTGCATATCATTTCACCCAACAAATCCATTCCTAGGACACTATCCCGTGGTCACCCACCCACAAATGTGTAATAGCATCTGAACAAACAGTGCACATCTCATTGCACAAGAGTTTTCAGTTGCTAAAAGTTGGAATTAATCAAACTCTTCAATAGATTTGAGTAAACCACAGCAATCTTTATAGTGAAATACTATGTAGCTATTAAAAAAGACCTGGCAGATATTGTATTATTAATATAGGAAGATATCCATGAACTTTTTTTTTTTTTTTTTGTATTTTTCTGAAGCTGGAAACGGGGAGAGACAGTCAGACAGACTCCCGCATGCGCCCGACCAGGATCCACCTGGCACGCCCACCAGGGGGCAACGCTCTGCCCACCAGGAGGTAATGCTCTGCCCCTCTGGGGCGTCGCTCTGCCGCAACCAGAGCCACTCCAGCACCTGGGGCAGAGGCCAAGGAGCCATCCCCAGCGCCCGGGCCATCTTTGCTCCAATGGAGCCTCGCTGCGGGAGGGGAAGAGAGAGACAGAGAGGAAGGAGAGGGGTAGGGGTGGAGAAGCAGATGGGCGCCTCTCCACCAGGAATCGAACCCGGGACTTCCGCACACCAGGCCGACGCTCTACCACTGAGCCAACCGGCCAGGGCCTCCATGAACTTTTAAAAAGCAAGTTCTAGAACAGTTTTAATTTTTTTGTGTAAAATATAGAAATGTACATCTCTAGGTTTGGTAGTATTAATGTTAGGTTATCTTGGGAAGGGGTGGGATTATAAGGGACTTGAACCCAGTGCTCTATTTCTATATGTTTGACTAGGTTATGATGAATATTAATAATTTTTTATATCAAACAAAGATGCTTTTCTTTTAAAGAAAGAACATGAGCTTTGGAGTTTGACAGATCAGAGTTTGAATTCCAGCAATTTGTATTAACTATGCAAGCTTGGACAAGTTACTTAATATCCTCAGTAAGTAATGTTAGAAGCCCCAGTTTCCTCATCTGTAAAATGGGGGTAATGAGACTCAGCTGATAAAAGTTATCACGTGAATTCAGTAACATGATATAAACATCTGATCTGGGGCCTGGCTCAAAGCAGTAAATACTTGGAGTACATTTGTGGCCCTCTGCACTGCCTAGCCTGTTGAGAAGGAGTCGATTTCTGACTAGTGCCCTTGCCTGTGACTTACCCAAACGTGTAAAATCCTTGATATCCAGCAGGCCCTGTGAACTCACTACATTTCCAAGACTGGCTACTTTTTGTCAGTTGTTTTCTGTGCTCAGCCAAGATCCAAAATGAAGGCAATATGCAGTCTCACAGTCCTGGTTTGGTGTTTGTGTTCTATAGAAATGCCCACCCTCTGGCTTCATTCAGCCACCCAGGTCCAGAATTGGACTGTGGCATCTGTAGCATAAGTGCAGCGATAGAAGCCCTTCAGGGCTCTGAATTTTCATTGTCCCGCGAGTTCAGCTCTTCTGCAACTGTCCCCATTTCAAAATGGCGAAACCATTAGGACATTCTCTGACTGGACTTCTCATGCGTGACTTTGGGAAGATGAATATTCACAAGGCTTTTTGGTGCCTATGGTAGAGAAAGCCTCAGCTCAGGTTGTTATATGACAGGATTCTAATGCCATTTAGTGAAAATGGCACGGGGTAAGTCAGCCCAATGATTTTAGAGCATTTTAGGTGCAACCCGGCCTTTCTGGTGGATCTGACCCAAACTGTTCTGGAACACAAACTGAGAAGCTCCGTGACCCTTCATGTCCAGAGAGACCCCGTCCACTGTGGCAGTGGACACGCTTTCAGCAAGAAGCCTGGCCGGAGTTACCTCCCGTGGGTGGTGCAGGAGGGGGCGTGGCTATCGGCTTAGTTCTGATGCAGGTCAGACAACCCCAGGCATTCTCTCTTCGGGCTGATGTCCACTTCTACCTCCACTGTGGGAATCTGGGGTTGGTGAACCCTTCCCAAGACAGCAAGGTCACAGGCTCGGGAGGTAGGCCAGTGGGAATCTGGGGTTGGTGAACCCTTCCCAAGACAGCAAGGTCACAGGCTCGGGAGGTAGGCCAGTGGGAATCTGGGGTCGGTGAACCCTTCCCTGACAGCAAGGTCACAGGCTCGGGAGGTAGGCCAGTGTTACAAGGCGTGGCAAGCACACCTGCTGTGGCCAGCCAGCTCCTGTTTCTTTTCTGGGGATGATGTGGGAAACTGGATTAGAAACAGCACCTGTGTATCAGAAGTAGTGGCCTCAATTATCTTAAACTTCTTGTGTGCGTGGACTTCGGGTGCTGAATGTCAGGATTTGAGGAAGGTGGAGGAACCCAAAGTCCTTTTTATTTATTTATTTTATTTTATTATTTTATTTTTAGTTAGAGGAAGGGAAGCAGATAGAAAGACTCCCGCATGTGCCCCAACCAGGATCCAACAGGCAAGCTCACTAGGGGGCGATGCTCTGCCCATCTGGGGCCATCGCTCCTTGCTCTGCAATGGAGCCATTTTTTTTTTAGCACCTGAGGCAGAGGCCATGGAACTATCCTCAGTGTCCAAGGCCAACTCGCTTGAACCAATCAAGCCATGGCTGTGGGACCGGAGGAGAGAGGGAGAGAGAAAGAGAGAGAGAGAAGAGGGAGAAAGTAGAGAAGCAGGTAGTTGCTTCTCCTGTGTGCCCTGACCAAGAATTGAACCTGGGACATCCACACGCTGAGCCGATGCTCGACCACTGAGCCAACCAGCAGAGCCGAGGGAGCCAAATTCTAAAGAGCAGATCTCCCAATACAAAAGCTCAGAAGGGAGAGAGACTCTCAGCCTGGTGGGCAAACAATCAAATATCTGAGGACTCTGTCACAACACACTGCCATCTGCCTGCGTGTGACATCGACCTTTCCCCTCCCCCACGCCTGGCAGGAGCAGCACTGGAAGATGCCATTATCGCTGATGCACAGCTTGTGTGTCTGACCCATCATCAATACTGACCTTGAGACTTTTGGTTTGATTCATTTTCTTTTCTTCTTCTTTCTTTCTTTTTTTTTTTAACCCCCCCCCCCCCCCCACACACACACACACAAGTTCCTGTGTCTCAGGGAGGGAAGAAAGGTTAAAATATATCATTATAAAGGCTCCAAAGATTTTTTTGGGACATCAAATTGCTCTGACAAACCATTTTTATGAGTTAAGTGTAAAGGAAACAGAAACATACGGATTAAATTTCCCTTAAAATACACATGGGCTTAAAAATTAAGGGGGGAAAAAAGGACTTGGCCGTGTGGGTTTCAGGCTTTGCCAAACCCTAACTCCTGAGAAATAACTTGAGATGCTTGACAAACCCAAAAAGCAGCTGGTTTTGCCCCGTGCCCTCATCGAGCGACATCTGGAGTGCCGTGAACTCGGAGACGATCAGTAGAATCTGCTCATCTGCAGGCTCGTGCTCTGATTCTCCAGGGTGCCCCAAACAGTCCCTGTTTATAAGATTCCTCCTTACAGGCTTGCTCCTCTTTGAGTCCTTGGATTCCGGCAAATTCACAGTTCAGTGTTATAATTCCCATTCCGTGGGCGAAAGAAAACATGGAGCTCCATGAGGTCTAAACTAGATAGGTGATGGCCACTTTCTTAACGCAGAGAATTTATGCATATGCACCCAACATCTGCACCGAGAATAAGAGCAGAATCATTGGATTAATAAGTTCCCTAAAATAGAGTCACGTCACAGACAGACGGCCAAGGTAAATACCCCACTGAGCCCTGAGAATTCAGAGGGGTGTGTATGAACTTAACTGTAGTATTTATTCACTCACACATTCAATGAAACAAATGCTTATGGAGCACACGCGTATTACTGGATTCACCGTGGAGAACAGAAATAAGAGGAGCTAACGTATATTGGGGTTTTACTCCATGTTGGGCTTTGTGCTAGCCGCTTACCACGCAGTGTCTCATTCAATGCTCACTTGACTTCTGAGAGGTTGAAAAGATGACTGTCTCCATTTTACAGAGGAGGGCGGAGGCACAGATGGATTTGGAATTTACCTAACTTTGGCTAGAAAGGGCAGATCTAGGATTCACAGCCACGACTGGTGTTATAGACACTTGGATGCTGCCTTGAAGACCCCTAAAGTCTCCTGAATAAGCTGAGACATAGTTAAATGTAAACATAACAAAGAGTGTTAGTTGTCCCAGTGATATTCAGAGCATGGAGGATTACTTCCTACTGAGAGTAGAAAGGCTTTTTGTAGGAGGCAGCTTTTACATAAAAGATCTGAATACCAGGAGAGAGAGAAAGAGAGAGAGAGAGAGAGAGAGAGAGAGAGAGAGGTCATTGTCATTTCTGCCGGGGGAACATCCAGAGAAGGCCATAAGAGAAGGAAGCCTCAAGCACCACAGGACGTATTGCAGCTTTGCTTGGAAATCATACCAAATGCACTTTGAATCAGGCAGATACAATTATGTACCATCAACCAAAGCAAAGAAAACAAATCCTCCAAAGCAATTTAAATAGTTCAGGCAATTTCATCTGCATTGCTTAGAAAATGAGTGTAAGATAGGAGGAGTCTGTTATTTTTCTCGGTTGATACCAACTCTCAGGACCTCTTACAGGTCTATGTAATTCTGGAGCTGCGAGGTATACATTTTTGCACGACGCAGCCCCTGACCATGTGAGCTAGGATTCAGGTGGAGTCAGGTCCAGGGCTGGAGGAATAATGACAGACTATGCTGGTGTTCCTGAGATGGACTAATTTGTACCATATGTGATATTTACCTTATTTGCTGATTTTAGAACTTAAACCTCCTGTATAAATGCAAATCCACTATCTCTGCTTACTTTGTAAATGAGCCCTTGAAATGAGAAGGGTCAAGTTGTTAAAAATGCTTTGAGTTGATGTAGTAAAAAAAAAATCCAAACAAAATGTAAACTGTGCATCAAAATATATGCAGAAGCTAAAATTGTTACAAATACATGAAAATATATTGACATCTAAATATATCCCAAAGGAAATAGCGTGCTTTCAAAAAACCCAACTATTCATTCACTTATGACAAACCAAGCATAGAGACTTTTGACAGCTTTTAAAATTCTATTTGTTATTAATAGCAAGGGCTTCCAGACTTGAGGTTGAGAAAAGTCAGTAAACAAGCAATGAGGCTGAGATTTATCAAAGAAAACATGGGAGGTTGACTTGCAAGAATAAAAAACTGAAGAACATTGAAGGTGTATGAACAGCTAAATCTTCAAGAAAATGTTAGTATGGTATGAATTGACACAACAACACATGTATCAGAACTATTAGCTGTCCTTGGACAGTTGGCTCAGTGGATAGAGTGTTGACCTGGTATATGCCTGTCCTGGGTTCGATCCCTGGTCAGGGCACACATGAGAAAAGACTATCTGCTTCTCTCCCCCTTCTTCTCCCCCTTTTCTCTCTCTTCCCCACCCTCAGCCAGTGGTTAAATTGGTTCATGTGTCTGCCCAGGCACTGAGGATAGCTATGTTGGTCCTAGCATCAGCCTCAGGTGCTAAAAATAGCTTGGTTGATTTGAGCATTGGCTCCAGATGGCATTGCCAGGTGGATCTTGGTGGGGGCACATGTTGTAGTCTGTCTCACTATCTCCCTCCTCTCATTAAAAAAAAAGAAAAAGAATGAAAAAGAAAAAGAACTATCAGCTAACACTAAATATCACAGTAAGATACACTCATTTTAGAAAAAGTCGATTATATAGAAAACACAAAAGATAATCAAGGAAGAGTTAAAAATCATCCATAATCCTATCAGAGGAAGAACCACTTTATCTTTTTGCGTTATTTTTTTCCCCTGTATGCATATACTTTACACATTTAGATTGATTTATGCTCTTTACCAGGGATTCTCAAACTGTAACATATATCACATTCACCTGGCTACTTCCTAAAACACACACTGCTATGGGCTTCCTCCCAGAGGGTCTGATTCGGTAGGCGTGGGCGGGGCCTGGGACTGGCCTGTCTACCAAGTTTACAGATGCTGCTGCTGCTGCTGCTGCTGCTGCTGCTGCTGCTGCTGCTGGTCCAGGGACCACACTCTGAGACCTGCTGCTTTTTATATAAGGTTTGGGTTCTGGAGACTTGCACTTGCGTTGCATCAGGAGCATCAACGTTATTTGAAAATACCTCTGTTCACGGCTGCAACATATTTTATTACATGATGTGTTCACCATGCCTTTACTGCCGAATGGTTTTTCCAGACCCGTTCATCAGAGGATGCCGTAAGACGGGTAAGGAACACCTCCAGCCGTGAGACAGAAGCGAGCAGGCCTAACGCCGGCTGTGCGATAAAAGGGAACGTTGGCACGCTTCTGGTGACTCTGGGTTCCAGGGGGTCATCATGCTCACACCACCGACAGGGAAGGTCCTGAGTCGGTCACTGTCGGGGTGAGCAGCCCAGGACCCCGGGAGCCTCAGGGAGCTGGCTGCCCCACCACGCAGTTATCGCTGCCTTCTGAAATGGGCCAGATGGTTCTTTTGAACTACGGAGGAGAGAATCAAGCCAACAGGCCAGGCCACAGATATTTTGATACGCAACCAGTGAAAAATCTTGTTTCAGAAGCAGCTTGATGAGTTGATGGTCCCAGAGAAACCTTTGACGCCCTGGGCGAGCAGGCTCTTCCCGCAAACAGATCCGCAGCGTGGAATGCCCTGGCCCTCCTGCCTTTGCCTCGTCCCCAGCAAGGAGCCTCAGAAACAGTTAAACTGGAGCGCTCCCGGACGGTGGTTTCCGCCCTCGGCGACTGCCAGCCCCTGCGGCTCGCCGCACGCAGCCTGCGAGGTCTGGCTCCCACGCGCCTCCGGCCCAGACGCCTCGACAATGAGAAAGGGAGACTGCGGAGGCCAGCCAGACACGCAGCCCCCGCCCTGCCGTCGGCGCCCCTCACCCACGCCTGCCTCTCGCTCCTCATCCCTTACCTTGCCCCAAACAGCCACGAAAACCTAGCCTTCTCATTCCCATTCCCTGGCGCGCACCGTTCTGAAGAAGACATCCAAAGAGACCCCATGAAGTTACCTTTCCAAGTGAGGAATCCCGAGACATTGGTCCCTGTTCACTGTGAGTGAGCCCAGTAAAGTAACAATGAGAAAGAGAGCAAATATTGCTGGGACAGTGATATTTACCAAGCAGGATATAAATGGGCATTATCCTATGTAATCTGCACTCTGGCCTTAGGAGCTTGATACCATCACCCCTCCTGCCCTACCAATGTGGAAATAAATGGAGGACCAGCAAGGTTAAGCCACTTGCCCAAGGTCACTCGGCTGGCAAAGGATAGAGGTGAATGTTTTTTGATTTTTTTTTTTTACCACCATTATCATCAGCTTCTTTTAAGATATCTAATACTTGCTTAAGATTCTGCTTATCAGACTCATCTAATTGCCAAAGAATATATATATATTATAGTTCCTAAGGAGATTGTTTTGGACATCAAATCTCAGAGTACAAAGAGACTAAATCAGGGATCATAAGTATATATCTTATATATGTATATTTATCTATATTATTTATATCTATATCTCTATATTGAGAGTGAGTGAGAGAGAGAGGTTCATTTCTTTTTATATCCCAGTAGGACCTAGATGTTTTTTTTTCTTTCTTTTCTTTTCTGTACCTTTCAAAAGCTGGAAACGGGGAGGCAGTCAGACAGACTCCCGCATGCGCCCAATGGGGATCCACCCGGCATGTCCACCAGGGGGCGATGCTCTGCCCATCTTCGGTGTCGCTCTGTTGCAACCAGAGCCATTCTAGCACCTGAGGCAGAGGCCATGGAGCCATCCTCAGTGCCCGGGCCAACCTTGCTCCAATGGAGCCTTGGCTGCGGGAGGGGAAGAGAGAGACAGAGAGGAAGGAAAGGGGGAGGGGTGGAGAAGCAGATGGGTGCTTCTCCTGTGTGCCCTGGCCGGTAATCCGGTAATCGAACCTGGGACTCCCGCACACTAGGCTGACGCTCTACCACTGAGCCAACCGGCCAGAGCCAGGACCTAGATTTTTTAATGGAGAGAATTGATCTTTAAATGTTAGTCTGCCTTGGTCACCTATAGGGTTTGTTAAAACACAGACCGCTGGGCCCCCCTTCCAGAGTTTCTGATTCAGAAAGTCAGGGTAGGACCCAAGAACCTGCTTTTCTAAGAAGTCCCAGGGGACGCTGACACTGCTGGTCTGGGAGCACTTCTTTTTTTTAAATTTTATTTATTTATTAAATTTAATGCAGTGACATTGATAAATCAGGGTACATATGTTGAGAGAAAACATCTCCAGATTATTTTGACATTTGATTGTGCTGTATACCCCTCCCCCAAAGTCAAATTGTCTTCTGTCACCTTCTATCTGGTTTTCTTTGTGCCCTTCCCCTCCCCCACCCCCTCTCTCCTTCCTCGCCCCCTCCCCCCTCCCCCACCTCCCCACCCCCATTGCCATCACATTCTTGTTCATGTCTTTGAGTCTCATTTTTATGTCCCATCTATGTATGGATTCATATAGTTCTTATTTTTTTCTGATTTAATTATTTCACTCCGTATAATATTATCAAGGTCCATCCATATTATTGTAAATGATCCCATGTCATCATTTCTTATGGCTGAGTAGTATTCCATAGTATATATGTACCAAAGCTTTTTAAATCCACTCATCCTCTGACGGACACTTGGGCTGTTTCCAGATCTTCGCTATTGTGAACAATGCTGCCACAAACATGGGGGTGCATTTCTCCTTTTGGAGTCGTTCTATAGCAGGGGTCTCAAACTCGCGGCCCGCGGGCCGCATGCAGCCCGCCGAACAATTTTGTGCGGCCCGCAGACTAATCTACGAAGTTCAAAATATTTTGGATAAAATTAAGTAAGCCCGTGGATTAATCTGCGGGCCGCACAAAATTGTTCGGCGGGCCACATGCGGCCTGCGGACCGCGAGTTTGAGACCTCTGTTCTATAGTGTTCTTGGGGTATATTCCTAAAAGTGGGATAGCTGGGTCAAAAGGCAGTTCGATTTTCTGTTTTTTGAGGAATCTCCATACTGTTTTCCACAGTGGCTGCACCAGTCTGCATTCCCACCAGCAGTGCAGGAGGGTTCCCTTTTCTCCACATCCTCGCCAGCACTTATTCTGTGTTGTTTTGTTGATGAGCGCCATTCTGGCTGGTGTGAGGTGATATCTCATTGTGGTTTTAATTTGCATTTCTCTAATGATTAGTGATGTTGAGCATTTTTTCATATGCCTATTGGCCATCTGTATGTCCTCTTTGGAGAAGTGTCTATTCATTTCTTTTGCCCATTTTTTGATTGGATTGTTTGTCTTCCTGGTGTTGAGATTTACAAGTTCTTTATAAATTTTGGTTATTAACCCCTTATCAGATGTATTGTCAAATACGTTCTCCCATTGTGTAGTTTGTCTTTTTATTCTGTTCTTATTGTCTTTATGCAAAAGCTTTTTAGTTTGATATAGTCCCATTTGTTTATCCTGTCTTTTATTTCACTTCCCCTTGGAGATAAATCAGCAAATATATTGCTCCGAGAGATGTCGGAGAGCTTACTGCCTATGTTTTCTTCTAAGATGCTTATGGTTTCACAGCCTACATTTAAGTCTTTTATCCATTTTGAGCTTATTTTTGTGAGTGGTGTAAGCTGGTGATCTAGATTCTTTTTTTTGCAGGTAGCTGTCCAATTTTCCCAACACCATTTGTTAAAGAGGCTGTCTTTACTCCATTGTATTTCCTTATCTCCTTTATCAAATATCAGTTGTCCATAGAACTGTGGGTTTATTTCTGGGTTCTCTGTTCTGTTCCATTGATCTATATGCCTGTTCTTATGCCAGTACCAGGCTGTTTTGAGTACAATGGCCTTGTAGTATAACTTGATATCAGGAAGTGTGATACCTCCCACTTTATTCTTCTTTTTTAAGATTGCTGAGGCTATTCGTGTTCTTTTTTGGTTCCATATAAATTTTTGGAATATGTGATCTATATCTTTGAAGTATGTCGTTGGTATTTTAATTGGTATTGCATTGAATTTATAGATTGCTTTGGGTAGTATAGATATTTTAATGATGTTTATTCTTCCTAACCATGAGTACGGTATATGCTTCCACTTGTTTGTATCTTCCTTGATTTCTTTTATCAATGCTTTGTAATTTTCCGAGTACAAGTCTTTAGTCTCCTTGGTTAAGTTTACTCCTAGGTACTTTATTTTTTTGGTTGTAATTGTGAAGGGGATTGTTTCCTTAATTTCTCTTTCTGACTGTTAATTGTTGGCATATAAAAATGCCTCTGATTTCTGAGTATTAATTTTATATCCTGCCACTTTGCTGAATTCATTTATCAGGTCCAGTAGTTTTTTGACTGAGACTTTAGGCTTTTCTATATACAATATCATATCATCTGCAAATAATGATAGTTTTACTTCTTCTTTTCCAACTTGAATGCCTTTTATTTCTTCTTCTTGTCTGATTGCTGTGGCTAGGACTTCCAGGACTTATGTTAAATAAGAGTGGTGAAAGGTGGCACCCCTGCCTTGTTCCTGATCTTAAGGGGATTGCTTTTAATTTTTGCCCATTGAGTATGATGTTGGCTGTGGGTTTGTCATACATGGCTTTTATCATGTTGAGGTATGTTCCCTATATTCCCACTTTGCTGAGAGTTTTGATCATGAATGGGTGCTGGATTTTATCAAATGCTTTTTCTGCATCTATTGAAATTATCATCTGGTTTTTCTCCTTCTTTTTGTTTATGTGATGAATCACATTGATTGATTTATGAATATTGTACCAGCCTTGCCTCCCCAGAATAAATCCCACTTGATTATGGTATATGATTTTTTCCATATATTGTTGGATCTGGTTTGCTAATATTTTGTTGAGGATTTTAGCATCTATATTCATCAGAGATATTGGCCTATAATTTTCTTTCTTTGTGTTGTCTTTGCCTGGTTTTGGAATCAGAATTATGCTTGCCTCATAAAAGCTTGGAAGTCTTCCTTCTTCTTGAATTTTTTGAAATAGTTTGAGAAGGATGGGAGTTAGTTCTTCTTTGAATATTTGGTAGAATTCAGTTGTGAAGCCATCAGGCCCCGGACTTTTCTTTGTTGGGAGTTTTTTGATAATTGTTTCGATCTCATTTGGTGTAATCAGTCTGTTTAGGTTTTCTGATTCTTCCAGATTGATTTTTGGAAGATTGTATGTTTCAAGGAATTTGTCCATTTCATCTAGGTTGTCTAGTTTTTTGGCATACAGTTCTTCATAGTATTTTCTTACAATATTTTGTATTTCTGTTGTGTCAGTTGTTATTTCTCCACTCTCATTTCTAATTTTATTTATTTGAGTCCTCTCTCTCTTTTTCTTGGTGAGTCTAGTTAAAGGTTCATCAATCTTGTTTACCTTTTCAAAGAACCAGCTCCTAGTTTCATTGATCCTCTGTATTGTTTCTTTAGCCTCTATGTCATTTATTTCTGCTCTGATCTTTATTATTTCCTTCCTTCTACTACATTTGGGCTTTACTTGCTGTTCTTTTTTTAGTTCTTTTAGATGCAGGGTTAAGTTGTTTATTTGAGCTTTTTCTAGCTTCTGAAAGTGTGCCTGTAGTGCTATGAACTTTCCTCTCCGTACTGCTTTTGCTGTGTCCCATACATTTTGAGTTGTTGTATGCTCATTGTCATTCGTTTCTAGGAATTTTTTTATTTCTTCTTTGATCTCATTCTTAATCCATTCGTTATTTAACAACTTGCTATTTAGTTTCCATGTGTTTGAGAATTTTTGAGCTTTTCTGTTGTGGTTCATCTCTAGTTTCATGCCTTTGTGATCGGAGAAAGTGCTTGATATGATTTCAATCTTCTTAAATTTGTTGAGGGCACTTTTGTGCCCTATCATGTGGTCTATCCTAGAGAATGTACCATGAGCACTTGAAAAGAATGTATATTCTGCTGCTTTAGGGTGAAAGGTTCTGAAGATATCTATTAAATCGAGTTGGATCTACTGTGTCCTTTAAGTCTGCTGTTTCTTTGTTAATTTTCTTTCTTGAGGATCTATCTAGTGATGTTAGTGGGGTATTGAAATCCCCTACTGTTATAGTATTGCTGTTGATCTCACCCTTTAAATCCATCAAATTCTGCTTTATATATTTAGGTGCTCCTATATTAGGTGCATAGATATTTATAATAATTATATCTTCCTGTTGGATTACTCCCTTTATCATTATGTAGTGGCCTTCTTTATCTCTTACTATATCCTTTGTTTTAAAGTCCAGTTTGTCTGATATAAGTTTTGCTACCCCAGCTTTTTTTTTATTTCCATTTACATGAAATGTGTTTTTTTTCCATCCTTTTACCTTCAATCTATGTGTATCTTTTGTTCTAAGGTGTGTCTCTTGTAGACAGTATACGTACGGGTCCTGTTTTTTTATCCATGCAGCTACCCTATGTCTTTTTTTTTTTTTTTCTTTTTCTTTTTCTGAAGCTGGAAATGCGGAGAGACAGTCAGACAATCTCCCACATGCGCCCGACCGGGATCTACCCGGCACGCCCAACAGGGGCGATGCTCTGCCCACCAGGGGGTGATGCTCTGCCCCTCCGGGGCGTTGCTCCGCCACGACCAGAGCCACTCTAGTGCCTGGGGCAGAGGCCAAGGAGCCATCCCCAGCGCCCGGGCCATCTTTGCTCCAATGGAGCCTTGGCTGCGGGAGGGGAAGAGAGAGACAGAGAGGAAGGAGGGGGGAGTGGAGAAGCAAATGGGTGCTTCTCCTATGTGCCCTGGCCGGGAATCGAACCCGGGTCCCCCGCACACCAGGTTGACGCTCTACCGCTGAGCCAACCAGTCAGGGCCTTACCCTATGTCTTTTGATTGGATCATTTAATCCATTTACATTTAAGGTTATTATTGATATGTAGTTGTTTATTGCCATTTTATTCTTTAAAGCTGTATTCCTTTTTTTCTATATTTTTTCCCCACTTTGATCTGTTTACAACAGGCCCCTTAACATTTCCTGCAGCATTGGTTTGGTTGTAATGAATTCCTTGAGTTGTTTTTTGTCTAGGAAGCTTTTTATTTCTCCTTCGATTTTAAATGATAGCCCTGCTGGATAAAGTAGTCTTGGTTGTAGGTCCTTGTTCTGCATTACTTTGAATATTTCTTGCCATTCCCTTTTGGACTCAAGTGTTTCTGTTGAGAAGTTGGATGTCATCCTTATGGGGGCTCCTTTGTAGGTGATAGCTTTTTTTTCTCTTGCAGCTTTTAATATTTTCTCTTTATTGCTTAGCTTTGGTAGTTTAATTATAATGTGTCTTGGTGTAGGTTTCTTTGGGTTTCTCTTTAATGGAGTCCTCTGTGCTTCTTGAACTTGTGAGAGTTTCTCCTGCATTAATTTAGGGAAGTTTTCAGCTATGATATGATTGAACAAAGTCTCTATCCCTTGTTATTTTTCTTCTTCTTCAGGAACCCCTATGATGTGGATGTTATTTCTCTTCATGTTGTCACAGAGCTCTATAAGAGTTTCCTCAGACTTTTTGAGTCTCTTTATTTTTTTATTCTCTGCTTTCATGGCTTCATTCCAGTTGTCCTCCAACTCGCTGATTTGATCCTCAGCTCTATCTATCCTGTTTTTAATTCCTTCCATTGTGGTCTTTATTTCTGATATTGTATTTGTCATCTCTGACTGATTCTTTTTTATACTTGCTATTTCTTTATTTAGGTGTTCATAATGACCATCCATTGTTGTTCTAAGATCCCTAAACATCCTTACAATCATTATTTTGAACTCCGCATCTGCAAGTTTGATTATTTCCATATCACTCAGTTCATCTGAAGGTTTCATTTGGATTGCACTTTTTTGTCTTCTCATTGTCTGTGTTTGGGTGTTTTATTTGTAGAGTTGGTTGAGTCTAGGATTGGTGTTGTCTTCCTCCAGTTTTCAGTTGTGTTATTTCTAGGTCTTCTTGGGTTGGTATCAGCTATTATTTGTAATCCACTTTTGGATTTGGGCAGCTTTGAAGTCTTGATTTGTTTGTTTTCTTAACAGGTGATAGCCTTGTTTACTGATCTCAGCAGGGGGCTTCCTTGAAACTATATCCAGGAATGCAATGGGTGTAACCTGAGACTCTGAAGGCCTATTCCACCAACTAATCTCTCTGTGGGCAGGGTGTTTTCTTAGCTTCAATAGGGGGAGGTGTATCTCAGATCTCCATGGAGACCTGAGTTACTGCCCCTCCTCCCCACTTCTTGTTTTCAGCTGTGTCTTGTTGTGCTGATTGGAGCTGGAGAGATGTCTGGACATCTCTGATCCGGAAGCACTTCAGTACTGTTTTGTAGAAGGGTCAGTCCCACCCCCAGCTATGGCCACCTCAAGCACAGATGAATCAGCTTTTTTAGGTTGTCTCCTGCATTCCTTAGTCCTCACAGTCTGTCCCTCTCTATCTACTTTCCACTTGGGAGATAAGCTGGTCTTTTCAACACACCTCGCTCCCTGGTTGCCAGGCAAGTGGCTGTGAGAGTATTTTCTGCTCTTTTCCCTGGAGTGAGATCCCCTCTGGGCTCTCAGCCTCACCCCCCCTCTGTTCCTGTAAGCAGGGGAGATTCAGGCACTCTCTACCAGGTTTGTTGTGGCTTCTTCTTTGCTCCTTGGTTTTTGAGAGCTGTTCTTGTAGTCCAGAGTTGGTTTTTCATGCTGATTTTTCCTAAATTAATTTGTATTTGAGTTTGGTGGTGAGAGCTGGGCGTCTGTGCATCCGCCTACTCCACTGCCATCTTCTTGAATCCTTGTTGCCTGTTTTATACTCGGTCTGGGAGCACTTCTGTTGTGGCCTTTCTTCCTTGAACGCGAGCCATACTGCCTTTCTGCTGCCCTGATGGCTTAGTCATGTGACTGCAAAGGCCAGCAGATCACCTGAAGAATTGAGCCCACTTTGAGCTGAGTCTTCCAGATTGGACACAGGGGGTTTTCCCATGAATGACTGGGCTGTGACTTGAAGTTCCAAGGGTGGTCATTAGTAGATACAAACCTGAGGAAGCCAGATCTTTTCTGATAGTCTCTTCTCTGTCAATAATGGGAAAAGGTATTGGCTTCTTTGCTACTTAGTGCTTTTAGAGATGGTTGTAAACAAGCTCAGTCATTTTCTGTAGCCATCCTAGGAGCTGGACTTTCCTCCTGCTGCTAGAAAGATCACAGTCCCTTGCTAAAACTTATGTCAGTTTTCTTCTTTGACAAGCATTCTCTAATTTGCCCACCAGAATGCTCTGTGATGTTCCCCAGACCCCTGATGGCTCAGGCCTTGTCCTGTGTGCGTGACTTCTGGAAGTTTCTCAGCATATCAGAGTAGGGGGAAGTTTAGAATCAAGAATCAATGTTAACACAGTAATAGTTTCATCTAAATGAAGGGGTTGAGCTTTGTGGCAGAAAATTTCTGCTGTTTCTGCCAGACTTGGGCTGTCCCTGAATGACACAGCTGCGGACAAGTAGGACAGGCCCTCCCTGCAGTGTGAAATTCTTTGTGCCTTGGGCTGTTTTGCTAACGTGGGACCCAGCACACACGGTGCTTTACGAGGCCTCATGTTTTGTGCTGTCACAGAATCCAGTCTTCCCACTTCCGCTCTGTCTCCCCAGGATAGGGAGAGCCAGGCTCACTTCCAACCTGGCGTTCTGAGAGCGAATCGGAGGGCCATAAACGTCAGTCTCTTTCCCTCAGTGATAAGCTTCCTTGGCAAAGTGTGATGACCTGAATTACGGTGTGGCCTGTGGCCCAAGATTCTTGACGTCAGCTCTGACTGCCCTGCCTCTCGCCTCTCTTCGGGCAGTGGTGTTTGGCCTGCGGGGCTCTTGGCTGATCTGTTGGTTTCCAGGGGTGCTTGTACATTCTCTTTATGGGTGCGGTAGGGGGAGGGAAACAGCTGCAGATAACCCCAAACAGAGTGAACCCAGAAGCTGGTTCTACTGTTAGCTTTGGGAAAGCATTACGTACTCAGTTTCTTTATATAGCTGTTTTGCCTTTTGAGATGATAGCAAAACCCATTTCTGGTTCCCTGAGTACATCAGGCCTCATGGTAGGGGAGGTGGATGAGAAATGTGCTAATTAGGAAAGGAAGCAAAGCCTGGAGTTGAAGGAAAAGGCTCCTGGGTATGCCTTTCTTTTCTTTTCTTTTTTTTTTTTTTTGTATTTTTCTGAAGCTGGAAGCAGGGAGAGACAGTCAGACAGACTCCTCCATGCGCCCGACCGGGATCCACCCGGCACGCCCACCAGGGGCAACGCTCTGCCCACCAGGGGGCAATGCTCTGCCCCTCCGGGGCATCGCTCTGTTGCGACCAGAGCCACTCCAGCGCCTGGGGCAGAGGCCAAGGAGCCATCCCCAGCGCCCGGGCCATCTTTGCTCCAGTGGAGCCTCTGCTGCGGGAGGGGAAGAGAGAGACAGAGAGGAAGGAGAGGGGGAGGGGTGGAGAAGCAGATGGGTGCTTCTCCTGTGTGCCCTGGCCAGGAATCGAACCCGGGACTTCTGGACACCAGGTCGACGCTCTACCACTGAGCCAACTGGCCAGGGCCCCTGGGTATGCCTTTAAAGGGGGCTGCCTTGCTGAAGGACTGTGCCAGGTGGCCAGGCCACACAGGGAAGATGTTTCTGCCTAGAATGTTGAGAAGGGAGCTTGGAGAGCCTCCAGGCCAAAGGCCTCAGACAGTTCCCTGGAGCCCTAGAAGGGGACGGAGGCCCTGAGACTGCAAGAGGCGGATAAGGCTCAGCTTTTCCCCTCTAGGACCCCAAGCTCCCCAGAATGGCTTAATGTGACAAGTCTTTTTGACCACTCAGACTGTGCAGGGAGAGGGTTTTGGTAATCAACTCTCAGCATAGAAAGAGTCTTTCAATCAGAGATCGGAAGTCCCCTGAGAGCAGCCTCTCTTCTGTGCTGTCCTTGGGCAGCTCACTGACCGACCCCTGACCACCTCCTGGGGTGGGAAGCGAAACCCTCCGTGCAGCAGCTCACGCATTGCTGCGCAGCCATCATGGCCCAGACGTTCACGTGATACCGCACTGACGCTGTGATCTGCCTTGTTATATCTTACCCTGCAGGAAACCAATGTCCACTTGCAGGAATAGTGTCTAATTCAGTAAGCTGGCCCATCTACTTGAAGCTCACTCTCCTTTTCCTTTAGAATAATCATACAAACACACACATGCACAACACAAGAACTCGGTGGGGCCCTGGCCGGTTGGCTCAGTGGTAGAGCGTCGGCCTGGCGTGCGGGGGACCCGGGTTCGATTCCCGGCCAGGGCATATAGGAGAAGCGCCCATTTGCTTCTCCACCCCCCCCCTCCTTCCTCTCTGTCTCTCTTCCCCTCCTGCAGCCAAGGCTCCATTGGAGCAAAGATGGCCCGGGCGCTGGGGATGGCTCCTTGGCCTCTGCCCCGGGTGCTAGAGTGGCTCTGGTCGCGGCAGAGCGACGCCCTGGAGGGGCAGAGCATCGCCCCCTGGTGGGCAGAGCGTTGCCCCTGGTGGGCGTGCCGGTGGATCCCGGTCGGGTGCATGCGGGAGTCTGTCTGACTGTCTCTCCCTGTTTCCAGCTTCAGAAAAATACAAAAAAAAAAAAAAAAAGAACTCGGTGGGTTTGTTTGTGGTTCTGTGCTTGGTGGCGGCGATGGTATCCGTGTGCTATACCGAGTTAAGAAGGTAGAGAAGACGACGGAATGAACATGTCCAGCCCAGTGCCTAACCCACAGCACGGGACACACCGTAGGGCTTCAGCAAATATTGGTCAAAGGAATGAGGGACTAGAGTATGAATCACTAACTGGACTATAAATTTTTCATGTTATGGACTAGGTCTCATAGACCTAGTACCAAAGACGGTACTTGGCCCATAGCAGGGGTTCAAAAAAAAAATGAATAAACAAATTATGAATAAATGGATGGATGCACAACATTGAAAACCACTGAAATATAAGTGGGTATTAAATAAATGTTTGTGTCAGAATGAATGAATGAATGAATGAATGAATGAATGTGAAAGACAAGGAGTGAGATTCAACTAGGGACCATTATTTTCCTTCAACTGGAGGGACATCATAGTTACAGTGGGTCGGAGAGAAAAGCCTGACCATTTAATAGGGCTGTCAGTCGCCTTTTCAGCATGAGAAGCTCTTTCCTACCGTTGACCCAGCAGCCCAGGCTGTGTGCCTTTGTCCTGTGGTCTTTTCTGCCTCACTGGGGTTAGCGAGGCGAGGTGGCTGCATTTTGTTGTGCTTTATAAATTAAACTCTGCTTTGACGAGAGATTCTACCTTTATTTGGTTTGCTTCCCAGTTGCTTAAGGGCATATGAATGTCAACTAGAAATGGTTGCAGATGCTAAGGTCTGGAGCAAATGAACAGCAAGCACACGTTGAGGACTGTACCCTTGACCTCCTAGAATTGCCTGGAGACACAAGAAGAAGGGTGGATGCTCCATTCCTCCCAAGAGGTCTCCTTTTGGACCTGGCACACTCTAAGGGAGCGAGTCTGTTTCCCCCAGGCATGGTCCTTAGCTGTTCACAGCCAACTCTACAGAGAGGAGACCAGCTGTTGCTTTTGATCACATCACCTCTGTTCCCTGGATGCCCTAAGACGACACAGGACCGTGAGTACTGAGATCTGGTTCGTTTTCCTTCCTGAAACTGTTAGATCCTCAGCCTCTGGGTCAGTCCATTTGCACCGCCCAGGAAACCAAGTTTTACTTGTTCTAGCAGAAACCTGACTCAGCTTCGGCCTCTTTGGAAGGCACGGTGATGTCCATGCCAGTGATGAAAAGGAAAACAGTGATACCCACTGCTTAGCAATGATGTTCTCAGCATCATGCTCCGACATGCCACCTGATTGGCTCTCCTGCACGCTACTAAAACCAAGAACAAAATACTGGCAGCAGTTCTAAAGGAGATAAAGAATTTGAAGTAAACTGTAGGAGAATTCCATGTAGCTTAGTAGATGAAGTGACATTCTCTTAATCTAATTAGCTCCTGGTTCTTTGTTAAGTTGGGGTCATTTGTCAATGAATTTTGAAGGCAAGTATGTGGCACTAAGAAGATACTTTAAAGATATAAGTGAAGAGACTAAAGAAGTTCAACAGATGCCTCCATTCAAAGGAACACAACAGAATTTCTGAATAGCCCCAGGGAAGGGCCAGTAGCATGCTAGGTGGTCAGACCATCTGCTGCCCCTCTATTAAGTTCTAAGCCCTCCAGCAAAGGGCTCTAGGCCAAGTTGGACAAGAAGTGAAGGCCACCCCAGGCCACTATAACAGCCAGCTGTCCAGTGTTCAAGTCAGCCCAGCTAGAAGAAGCCAGTTAGCTGGAATAAAACCAGGAATAATAGAAGTAGGCCCTTAAATGTGCTTTGGGCTGTTATATATCTAGGCATCAGAAGGTCAGTTCTCTCCAGTAGGCTAGCCCATGTCCATCATCATGGTCTCAATCTGGATTGATGTGCCTGACTTGGACGTTACTGGTCACTTCAAGCGGGCACTTCCCAATCACACGAGTTGACCGAGAGTGACGCCACTCAAAATAGAAAATCCTATATATTCACTTAATTAATGAGTTAAAACATCATTCAAGGCCTTTACAGAGGGGAAATTAGATAATAAATTTATGAAGATCTAGACTAGATTCAGAAGAGATACGGGAATGGGCCCAAAATACACAGAGATCCTTGAAATGACTCAGTGACATTCTCCTAAAAGCATCTACCCCAAAGGACTTATTGGCAGTCTCATCAGGGTTCTCTTGGTTCCGGCCCTTTCTCAGGATGGAATGGGCTGAAATGATCCGGACTCTTTACTTATAAACCAGAAATGACAGCTGTTAAGAGTCGAGGGGCATGGTTTTGAGATATTACCTTTCTATGCATCTCTAAATTAGGTTGGCAGTATTTAAATCCTCATAGAGTCAAGGTTCTGTAAGCATTATAACCCTCATAGCCTGGAGACTGGCGACAGGCACTCATAAAAGCCTGTCTTCATGTCATTAATTTTCACAGGAGGGGAGGAAATGAGATCAGACATTGTTCAGAGAGTAATTTTGGTATTTAGATATTCCTCCGAACATCTACCAATCAACAGAAATTGAGGGACAAGGGCTATTAGAAGGCATTGTTGCAATGACTAAGACTAGTTACTGCCTGCCTAAACTAGACTGCAAAAAGGAAATAGAATAGCTTTGCTTTGGATTGTTAAACTATCCTTACTTAGAGGGCCAGATAGACTCAACTCTTCACTGGCCCTTTTGAATATCTAGTTAGCCTGTCTCCCCAAGTAGAAAGGATGGTGTGGGGAGAAAACTCCAGGTGTAGCTAGAAGTCTAATGCTCCAATCCAACACAGCTTCAACTTCTAAGAGAGAAAGTAGGAATTGCTACATCCAGACATACATAAATTTGATCTCAGGAGATCTAGGGGCCCGGGCCAGTTGGTTCAGTGGTAGAGCATCAACCCACCAGGTGGATGTCCTGGATTGGATTCCCATTCAGGGTACACAGGAGAAGCGACCATCTGCTTCTCCACCCCTCCCCCTGTCTCCTTTGTACTCTTTCTCTCTCTTCTCCTCCCATAGCCATGCTTTATTGGTTTGAGTGTGTTGGTCTTGGGTGCTGAGGATGGCTCCGTGGAGCCTCTGCCTCAGGTGCTAAAAATAGCTTAGTTGTGAGCATGG